>NC_059378.1:34152410-34460679 GCF_019703515.2 Myxocyprinus asiaticus
CTTGTATTAAAGGGGACATATTATGCCCCTTTTTACACAATTTAATATAAATCTCAGGTGTCCCCAGAATGTGTCTGTCAAGTTTAATCTCAAAATACCTCACAGATCGTTTATTCTACCATGCCCTTATACCACTGTTTTGTAGCCCTTTTCCAAACGGGCTATTTTAGTGTCTGTAGCTTTAAATGCAAAGGAGCTGGAGGTGGGCTGTGCCTTTCCTGCTGGTGCCATAGATACCCCGGCGACAACAATGCAGGAGAACTTAAACAGTTAAAAAATAATAAATAACACGGAGAACACACTAAGTCAATCATCTTACTGTTTTGTGCATAATAAAGTTCGAGTTATGAAATATAAAAAACAGCTATAGTTGTCAAAAATACCAGTATCGTTTCATAATCGTTTTTGAAATGATGACTGGTTTTATTACACGGAAAATCTTCATTGCATGACCACTTAAGTGGGACTGTGGAGGATGCCAATCAGTTTATATCGTAACCAAAACAGAGCAACAGCTTCATTGTTATGGAAGAAGGTAGTTAGGGGCTTGTTGCTATGTTACAAAAAGCACAATGTTTTCACAACAAGCGTTTTTCGCGCAACGTGCAAACAAGCAAATTCAGAAAGCCAAATTGCAAACATTAAAAAAGTATTAAGTGTGAAACTTGCTAATCTGAAGTTGGGTCACGGAGAGTTGGTATCGATCCATCCTTGATCCTTAGCTTTGAAGCAAATCCAGCCTTGTGTTGACCATCGTTGATGAAGCAGTCTGAGTTAGCACAAGCGGCTCTAGCGAGGAGATAAATATGGCGGACTGTGCGCTGGTCGCTCAGGTTTTAATGAGGGCGGATCTAAGCTACTCGGGCGGATCTTTCCAGCCGTGGGCGGTACCTTTTCCCTTTTGACGTCATAAGGGGCTGCAAACCTGAACGGCTTATTCAGAGACACTGTTTTTTTTGGGGGGGCTTTTTAAATTGCAATTAGTGTCTGTGTATAAATAGTCAATGAGTTTGTTAGCTCTCACATGGATGCACTGAGCAGGCTAGATACTGAGCCATGGGGAGCAGAAAAGAACTGTCAAAAGACCTGCGTAACAAGGTAATGGAACTTTATAAATATGGAAAAGGATATAAAAAGATATCCGAAGCCTTGAAAATGCCAGTCAGTACTGTTTAATCACTTATTAAGAAGTGGAAAATTCAGGGATCTCTTGATACCAAGCCAAGGTCAGGTAGACCAAGAAAGTTTTCAGCCACAACTGCCAGAAGAATTGTTCAGGATACAAAGAAAAACCCACAGGTAACCTCAGGAGAAATACAGGCTGCTCTGGAAAAAGACATGTGGTTGTTTCAAGGAGCACAATACGACAATACATGTACAAAAATAAGCTGCATGGTCGAGTTGCTAGAAAGAAGCCAATGCCACAAAAAAGCCCGGTTACAATATGCCCGACAACACCTTGACATGCCTCACAACCATAAGCGCTATGTTTGGAGAGGGGTCAACAAGTATTGTGCTCCTTGAAACAACCACAACCACTTTAATTGCCATTTAAACCTGTATGTGTCACCTTGTGTGTCTGTAACAAGGCCAAACATTCAAGGGTATGTAAACTTTTGATCAGAGCCATTTGGGTGATTTCTGTTACCATTATGATTTAAAAAGGACCCAAACAACTATGTGATAATAAATGGCTTCATATGATCACTATCCTTAAATAAAAGACTTTTTTTTGCATGATCAATCATATTTTCAAAATCAATGCCAAAATTTCACAATTTCTGCCAGGGTATGCAAACTTTTGAGCAAAACTGTATATATATATATATATATATATTATCAAGATGTGTCACGCAAGTTTCAACGTTAAAGACACAATTGTTTCTCGTGCATACTGTAACTGAAGTAAAAATATGCTTATATATAGTGCACAAGTCATATGGACTACTTTTTATGGTATGTTTATGGTGAATGGGGACAGCATACGTCCCCATTCAGTTTGATTTTGAAGAGCAGCATAAGCATTCAGCCTTACATCTCCTTTTGTGTTATAAGAAAGAAAAGGTTTGGAATTACATTAGGGTTAGGAGTAAAAGATGACAACATTTTTATTTTTGTGTAAACTATTCTGAATTCACCGAAGGTGCTATATTTTATGTTGTTGTTTTAGGGGCATTTCGGTTGTTGGCACCTACTTGATTGGTAGGTTGGCATAAAAATACATCAATGCATTAGGGTGTGGGCAAACTACTCAAGATTCTTGATCACATATAGGCAGCTGACTTGTCATCTGGATTATGTATTGCAAAACCAGACAGTCAGTACAGCAGCACCTTGAATGTCAAATACGTTTACTCTGATCAGAATTCCGATACTGTTCAATGTTCAGATACCACATATGTATGTCTTTTCTATCTAGCTCAGTCTCCCTCTGTATTTTGGTCTTTCATTATCTTCCCTCTCGATCCTTCTGTATTAAGTCGAGAGTTCTAATCAAACAAACAAAATGGGCTGAACATTTTGGACCATTCCAAATGCCACAGTGACATTTTAGCTCAAAAGCTCCCTCTAAAGATTATTGCAGAAGAATGACAACATGAACCAAACGTTCCTGCTGTTTGCTCATGAAAAAGCTCCTATTTTTTGATAAACCCCTGTAGTCACACTGCAGGAGAGATGCATCTAGAAAGCGCATCCTCAATCCACATAAAGTTAACGAAATATGAACATCTGGAGGGAAAAGTTGAATTAAGATCCGATTCCCATCCAGGGCATTTTATTGACATCTAGTTTAGATAGCATCAACAACCGGGTGTCATGCTGTGTGTGTTCACAGTCCCAGTTGTCTGGTTTCTTAATTAGCTGTTTGGTATTTCAGGTGAAGGGGTGTCTTATTATTGTAGAGAATTGTGCAATAAATTGCACATGAGCTACTGTCTAGTCTTCTCTAAACTTTTTACCTACAGTAAATAACTAAATATATTGTGTAGTGGTTTATAATGCTTCAGGCCATTGCTCAGAGCCAGAAAGAAAAAATACAAAAAATACAAAATTGGGTCAAATGTTTGGTATCATTGTAAAGAAAACGTTTAAAATTGTTAATGATAAAGATTGTGATAAATTCTGTCACTTTTATCTTAAGAAACTGCTTTTGTTTTGTTCCCAATCATATCATCTGTAACTGAGAACATTTTTGTGTTGATGATACAAAAAAAGCAATCAAAAGTTATAGCATTAAAAAAAAATTTATCCTAGTGTCCAAAAAATTCTCCAAACAAATAAAACATACTAATTTTATATAAAACAAATTATACATGAAAACACAACAATTACTAAAGGTTTGCATAGCATGCGGACATGATTTTAGTAATGAGATTTCACAGAATAAGTTTCATTCTGTCCCATTTGAGTCATCATTGATTCATGTACTTGCCGCCATCTCCTGGTGGCCATATGTAACAGTCACCAAACACATGTCTCTCTCTGCCCAAATATGGATGAATTTTTGCACCAATCTGAACCCAATACGATTAGTTTAGTGTTCCTTGATGCTACATCATTTCTGATGATGTCATCTGATCCAGGAAAGCTAACGTGTTTTCAGCTATATTGCAAGACGCCAGATAGGCAGATGCTGTGTGCACTGTGCACATTGTACTTTGTGTCAATTATGTAATGATCTATGCCTCCGATTACCTTGTGTTTGGGCTCGTTTGAAAGATAATCGCCTCCTCGAAGTAATGTTATGTGATATTTTATGTTTGTTTTATTTTTCATGAAGTTATAACCGAAAACGCGGTATATGAGCAACACCTGTTCAGATGAAACATAAATGCCAAAGACATAAATTAAGGTATTACTTGCTATATTTTTATTTGTGAGTAAAACAAATAGGCTGGTTGTATTCTACTCTCTTGTATTCTGCTCTTGTTCAGTTTTGATCATAATGCATACATGCATTGTAAAGCAGAGCTTCTAAGCTTTCAAATGATACCTATTTTGTGTTGGTCAAGACTGTAGTTATTAATATTTCGATAATTAATTTTATAATTTGATAAAAAGAATGAAATTCAACATAAAACTACTACTGGTCTTCACTGTATGATGATAATACATTAATAATTTTTAAAGCTACTAAAGTTATTCAGTCAAGAGCAGTGAGTGTGTACTCGTTTTCTTGTTATGGTTGTTTGATTATTATAATGACACACTAGACAGCAGCAGGTCTATTAGCTTACATTTACACTTGCAAGTCTGACATTTTAATACAAATCCACTTTTTTCTCCACTGTTTACATTCACTTTTGACATCACTCTCTGTGTTTACATGAATACCTCACCAAGATGGGCATTTTGGCGGAATTTTGAAATGAATTTCAGGTGCGCATTAGCGCAAGCACTTTTGGAACACACATGCATGTTCAGCACACACACATACCTCAGCCTGTCAATCAAACACGGTGCAGCTGTTACTAGATCGCTTGCGAATTATAAAATGACGTGCTCTTGATTACTTTCAACAGCAGAATAAGAATATGAACTTTCTAATAAGTGACATAGGCCTAGGCTATCACAAATAGAGCTGGGGTTTTTTTTTGTTATTGATGTTTTAATCTGCTTGTCCAGTCGGGCAAGTAAAATTCTCTTTCACTTGCCCCTTCAAAAATCCACTTGTCCTGGACAAGTGGACAAGCGTTATTGTTGAGCCCTGTGAGCCATCAAAGAAATGAAGCAAAAGTGTTTACCTGTGTTGAACTTGCTCCTCAGATGCTGAAAATGGTTACGTTGTCAGAGCAGCTGGTAATAATGTTAACGTTAGATAACTGGTTCCAGTGAGTGTGTGAGCATGTGCGCAGACAGTGGTGGGCTGACTGACTGGGAGTGAGAGAGGTAAAAATATTTCAGTTCATTATGAAACTGTGGCGGGACAAATTAGGAAGGCCTGCACAGTCTAGGTAATTAATGGGAAACACTGCGTGGATATTACAATTTGAGTGGTTTAATCCATGTCTTTATGAAGCCAAGGTGGAGATGACAGCATTTTACCAGATGCGGAACTTTGTTAACTGTCAAATACACACCAGGTTAAGGTGAAGTAAATAGGACAGAAAAATATTACTTTTGTATAAAACAAATCTAATCCTCAAAATAATAATGATAATTCACTATTACATTATTATCATTATAAACTTGACTGGGGCCCACAGTAATAATTTAGTATTTTGCAATAAAAAAATAAATAAGTAAGTGAATTAGTTTTTGCACACCTTGTTCATTCACAAAAAATGTTTTAGTAAAAATAAAAGAAAATGAAGAAAAATAATGCTTTTTATTAAGTTACCATGTATCTTAAGATTGACCAACTCAATTGCAAAATGGATTGCTGTCAATTGTAGGCTTGTGTTTAATGATATGGGAATAAAACATACAATATTTTGATTTATAAAGCCATTTTTTGTATTCTCATTAATGATACAATGCAGTTTATTTCAATCTGAATATCTCAATAATTATATTTATTTATAATTATTTGAATTATTTTGTATTATTTATGTTGAACTATCTTTATTTGGGGGCCTTTCTCAGCAATTAATTGTGATTTGATTGCTTGATTAATTGAATTTTAATCGATTGACTGCCCTATTTTTAATATAAACTCAAACATTTTATTAGATCAGATTCTTCAAAAACCAAATTAATGAGCAATGCTATCCACATTAATTGTACAGCTCTTTACTCTTACTGTATGTCAACAATGTCATTTCTTTCAATGTGCTTTTTTGTTTTCTAAGGAGTTTTATAAGAATGATTTGGGACAGAGTTGATACTCCATTAAATAATAAAATTTTCTCCTGGGAAAGATTCAGTTATGACCAAATCTTCCAAAGATTAAATTATGACCAAAGTTTTGCCAAGTAGCAATGTCAGGATTGCCTCAACAATTTTTCACATGCATTTACCAAGAAAAATACCATGGTTTTATAGACATTTATCATGGTAGTTACCATGAAGTATGTTGTAATACCATGTAAATACTATAGCACATCAATATAGTAATCATTTAGTACCATGGTAACACCAGAGGGCTTTTCTGTATGAGTAAAAAGCCCATCTAACTGATTTAAAGAGTAAATGCTCTGGAGTAATGAGTGTTAATGATTCAGCGAGGAATTAAAGGTGACAGTGGAAGTAAACTAATGCATAATTCATGATCCAGAGGAAACAGGGGCCATGGGTACTGAATAGAAATGAAAACAAACAAACAATTCAAATGACAAATTAGGAATAAGGGTCACTGTCTGCACCTACAGTAGAAGCAAACTAAAAATACATCTCTCTCATTAGAAGTGTGTATGTGTGTCTAGTCTTCTCAGGCACATCAGACTGAGAGCCTAGTCATGGGTCACAAACAAATTTGGCTCTCGGTCAGGAAGGCCATATGGTTGAGTGTGCAGTAGGGTGTCTAGAGAGGGAAACACAGAGACCCTGGCAGCAGAAAAGGCCAGCAATGTCAATACACACAGCACGCACTAGAGTTGGGGTACCCAAGTTCATACTCAGACTTGAGTCTGAGTCACGAGTCCAATTTTAATGGACTCGGATGCATTTTTACTCGGACTCGAGCCTTTGGGTCTCGGGATTTTTTTCAGAGTCCAGCCAAGTCCATGGCATTTGATTTGTGATGCAATTAACAAAATAAATAAATAAAAATAACGAAACAGAAATAAATGGACACTCTGTCTGCATGCAGTTGTAGCACCCCCTGATGTCATAGACATAGCAATACTTTGTTTCGCCATGTTGAGCAAACACACCTGCAGAGCGGCACACTCAGTCAACCAATACGCTTGAATGTTACTGCGGAGACTGCTGTATAACATCGATTACCGAGGTGGCTGGCACAACGAACACATAAAGACAGGTATGTAGCCAATGTGCTAGAAACTACAAGGCAGTTTAGCACGGCACGGGACCTGACAACTAGTAAAATAGCATGCAGCATTCGTGCAGCCAAGATGGTGCTTGCATCGTGGTTTCATCGTGATTAAGAACTTCATTAAGTCAAGTCACCCACATCATGTCTCTCACAGTTTACTGAAACAATGTATTCAAATAGAAATTCAGAAAAATATTATTATTACTGGATATTAAGTCTTTTTAGGCATAATGTATCCACACATGTAGGCATCTGTAGTCTCTTGTGGTCCACGCAATGTTGTCAGCTTGAACTGGTCCTTGATTAATTAAATGTAACTTTAATTAGTCGGGAAAAAGTGTTATAGCTAAAGCAGACTGCAACTGTGAAAAACAGATAAACAGCACCTATTTATTGTTTTTTCTATTTTAAAAGCATTGACGAGCTGCTTAAAATATGTTTTTTCCACAATAAAATGCACAATGAAATATGAAGTTATTTTGGGCAGCAAAATGTTTTGTTTATAATTTAATTATAGATTGGGTGACCAGACGTCCCGGTTTATTACACAGGACAGTTCCGTTGTTTGGTAGGGTCACTGATTTTTTCTTCTTAAATTAAATCTCCTCATTGTCCTTCTCGCTATTGTCTCTGGTATCGTTTGTAGGGAAGAAAATCTATTTTGTTGCATCGCACGTTGATTTGACAATACATGCATTGTAACCTTCAGCAAATCAACTGAAATGTGTCTGGTTACCATGGCAATGAAGTCATGCGCTTAGCGCTCGCACTCTGTCATCCCGTCAGTTGTGTAACTTCTCAGCGAGTGCTAATTACTACTGTGTTGACTCACTCACTATTTTCCAATCGGCAGATAGAGACAAAAAAGAAATCTCAGTATATATTATTTCTTCAGATAGGAATCATTTTAGATAAAACTAAACTAAATTGAAAGGACAAATTGAAAATGAAATAGAACTATAAAAATTCGAAACAGTAATAACTCGGATTTTAATGACTAACGCAGCTTTCACTTTCTTTCGTCTATGTTTGAGTGGAGGGGAAAAAGCAACAAATAACTGAAATGTCAACAGAACGCAATAAGAAGTGTGTTGAAGGACAGTTTTGTCTTCATACACCTAATGCATTACTTTCATTCTGAAACCACTTTTGAAGTTAGTTCAGCAGAAAACGAATCATAAAATATAGATGTGTTTTTATTACATTTATATTGACAATTGTGTTTTCTTAGTTGTGAATGTTAAAATAAGCTTAAAATATTGATGTTGAGTTTACGGTTACAATTTGAATTCAGATTCATGAACAGATTCATTCTGACTCGGACTCGGCCTGTTACGGACTCTGTCTTGAGTCCGACTCAACCCCTTTTGGACTCTGACTCGACTCTGACTCGATTGTTTAAAGACTCTGACTTGACTCGGACTCAACTAAAGTGGACTCGAACCCAACACAAGCACACACACATACTATCCAGTCAACCTTTCAGGTTCTCCATGTGTCCTTTTGTGCCCTTTATCAACAATGATCTTGTCCCAGGCCTGTGGGGGAGCCAAAAAGCCCTCAAGTGCAACAGCTGTGCTGGCGGTCTCTGTGGATCCAGAGGGCATCTCTAGCAATCATTTGAAACATGCTGAAACTAAATCAATTACAGTATTAACGTCGCAATGAACTGCTGAACTGTGAGATATTTGTAAATCATACAGTATTTCCGTAAATGTATATAATTAGTTTGATGCTGTAATCCAATTTCCTTCGTTCAAGAAAGATGGATTGATCCTTAAGATTATTAATTGAAGGTCACTGAGACTTATTCTTTGGCAAATATCATTCAATCATCTATGAATAGTGTATATGAAGGAAAGTATACATTTTGGGTCCCTAAACTGGTTACCATTTCTTACCAAGTTTTGTGTATTTTTAAATCAATTATTAGCTTTTTGCAGGTCGCTTAAAGAGTATTATTTTTTAAAAGTGCAAATGCTCAGTCTCTCAATTACTATTTCATTAAAAAGGCATTCATAATAATTATAAAACAACTTAAAATAGTTGTACGTGAAGTATAGCAGGTCACACCATAGAGCACTGCTGTCACTGCTTGACATTTTATATCATCTATTAAAATAAAGATTCTATCACATATCCTGTAAAGCCCATGAAATATGCAATTTATTATACTGTACTTAAACAGCCAGCTGACAAATTCCTCCTGGTCCATGATCACCAAGGAGACTGCAGATGGCAAGATTTATAGTGAAAAAGGAGTTACATTTTGGTCTGTACCCAAAACTAGGGCTGGGCGATATGGCTCCTAAAATCATGATATTTTTTTAGCCTATTGAGAATCAGGGCTGGGTATTGATACAGATTTCCCGATTTGATTCGATTCTGATTCACAAGCTCTCTTTTTGATTTGATATCAATACATATGGACATATTTCTGTTACAACGTCAATTTTGCTTACATGAAGGAAATTTTCTCTCAGCTAATACTCTTAATTATTAAGGAACCTTTTAGGCAACCATTCTAGGTACAATTCGAAAATATTAATTTTACAAATTAAATATAATCACAATTTATTCATCACATTGGTCCCATTTTAGCTTTTGAAAAATTTTCAAATTCAGTCTATTCCTTCAATGAATGTCTTTAAATTGCATATATTATGTTGCATATATATTTTTGTTACATGTTTATTGTTTACTTGCATAATAGTTACATTTTTGTTTCATCAGACCAGAGGACATTTCTCCAAAAAGTAAGATCTTTGTCCCCATTGGGAGAAAAAGGGATAAAAATAAATAAAAAAAATAATAAAAAAAGTTTAGTCCTTTCAGAAGGAAAACATTTATACATATAGGGGTGGAAAGAGTACTGAAAAATCATACTCAAGTAGAAGTACTGTTACTTCCCAAAAAATGTAATGTGAATAGAGTAAAAGTAGCTGTCCTAAAAACTACTCAAGTAAGAGTAAAAGAGTAGCTCATTTAAAAGTACTCATGAGTAGTGAGTATTGAGTACCGAGTTGCAAAACCTATGCCCCATTATAATGAAGACTGTATGCCAACTTTTAAAATACATCACTTATCTATGATAAACACTATATGAATCTAATTCCAAAAAATAAAAGGGAGACATGATAACAGAAATTAAAAGATTAAAAAGTTATTTTCAGTACACTTATCACTATTTTAAATCGTAATGTATGAAACAATGACATTAAAATCAGTTTATGTGTAGGGTCTAAATTTCCCTTAATGCCGACAGAGCGTTATTTTTGTGCATAAAACATGTTCAAAACAATGCAAGGAATGCAAAAAATCCTGGATGTGTATGACTTTCTTCTGCAGAATACAAATTAAGATTTTTAGAAGAATATCTCAGCTCTTTTGGTTCATACAGTGAAAGTGAATCGGTGCTAAAATATTGAAGCTCCACGAATCACATAAATCAGCATAAAAGTAGTCTAATCCATGTGACTCCAGTGGTTAAATCCATGTCTTCAGAAGCGATATGATAGATGTGGTGAGAAACAGATAAATATTTAATTTCTTTTTTTTACTATTAATTCTCCTCCCTGCTCAGTCAATCACCACTTTAAATTTCACATTGTTCTTCTTGTGTTTTTGGTGATTCACATTCTTCATGCATATCACCACCTACTGGGCAGAGAGAAGAATTTCTGGCAAAAAAGGACTTAAATATTGATCTGTTTCTCACCCACACCTGTCATATCAATTCTGAAGTCATGGATTAAACCACTGGAGTTGTATGTATTACATTTATGCTGCTTTTATGTGCTTTTTGGAGCATCAAAATTTTGACACCCATTCACTTACATTGAATGGACCTACACAGCTGAGATATTCTTCTAGAAATCTTTGTGTTCTTCTGAAGAAAGAACGTCATACACATCTGGGATGGCATGAGGGTGAGTAAACGATGAGAGAATTTTCATTTTTGTGTGAATTATTTCTTTAAGTAGCACATGGGGGGCCACACTGTCCTCCTTTTGAGATACAATGTTCAACATTGATTTAGTTCTTGTATCTTTTAAGCCCAGAAATAGTTTCTGAGTGTTCTCATTCTCATGCATGATGCGCAATTTTCTGAAGTTTGTGACTGGTGGAATGTTCTGCCTGAAGTATTGCTCTACAAGGGTTGTCTTTATAAAGACTAAGCATAATTATAAATTATTTTATCATCTTTACTTCCTGGTAATTTATTATACCAATTAATACACTCTGGGGGCGGTATTATTAAAAAACAAACAATATTTAAAAAAAATATTATTATTAAAAATGTCACTGTTTTATACATTAATACTTTTAAAGCTACTCAAGTTATTCAGCCAAAAGTAGTGAGTGGTATTAGCCTTTATATGACATAGCCTACTAGACAGTGCTCAATTGAGTTACACTTCAAGTCCTACATTTTGATGCAAATACGCTTTTTGTCCCACTGTTTAAGTTCACTTTAGACATAAATGACTGCGTTTACATTAAATCCTCACCAAGATGGGCACTGGCGGAATTCTGAAGTGTATTTGACCGTTTAGGCGCGAATACGCATTAGCGCCTGTCGATCAAACAGCACGCAGCTACAGACGTCAGGAAATAAAAAGTCAGTCTTTTATATTTCATCTAGATCAACCAACCAGTGGTGCTCTTGCTATCGTGATCGTTGTAATTAACACCCCTGTTCTAGATGTATAACATAGGCTAAATATAGAAAATTACTCAAAAGTTTGATCGAGGACATCTCTCTTTTTTCCGATAAACATCTAGATCATTTTATTGCCCAACCCTATTGATAACATTGCATTAATCTCTCACAGCAGCCCAATAATCTCAGTGATAGTTAAATTACAGGCTACGTTATAGACACAGAATTTAGTAAGCAGAAATATGAAATTTACCTCGATTTGTTTCTTCAAATTAGAGGCAGGATTAATGCTGATATCTGGCTTGAGCAAGTTAAACTCACATGACACAGTCAAGCAACTGGTCTTTATCACTGCGAAAAGCCCTTTCAGGTGCGGCCGTTTTGTTCAGGTGTAAACTGTGCTTGAGGCATCCATAACCGTTTGCGCCAGATCTACAGCTGCCATTCAAGTTCTTTATGTGTGATTTGATTGGATGGGAGTTATGAGACTCTCCCTAGCCAATCATGTTGATAGATAAAAATAAAATCAGGACAGGGAAGTAGCAAACAAAGACGGTGGGAAAATAGCGCAGTAAAAGTACAGTTACACCACTTAAAATGTACTCAAGTAAAAGTAAAGTATACAATTTTTAAACTACTTAAAGTACAATTCCTGGGAATTGAGTATTTGTGAGTATTTGAAAATTCGTTACTTTACACCCCTGCTTTCTTATGATGTGTTACGTTCATACGAGCAAACAGAGAATTTGGAGCAGAAGAAATAGAAATAAACCTTGTGTAAATTGTCAGCTTTACGCTAAGCTAAAATGATATTTCTAGCCATTTTACATGCACGTTGCCAGGCACGATCATATTTTTTATCAAGAAAATTCATGTTGGATCATAATTTCTTTTTTTCTAGTAAGATCTTTGATATTAGGGCAAAAATCGTATTCTTGAACTGTTTTATTGTTTTCCTGTAAAAATATCTAAAAATCCTTAAAACAAGATCAGTTTGATTGATCTTGTTTTAGAAACAACACTGCATAAGATATTTCGGTTTTTCAGAGAATGTATTTTTAACATGTGTATTTTGTTACTATACTGGCAGAGTTTTTATAGTCAAAACAAGTGAAAAAATCTAGCAGTGCTGAAGAAGTAATCCAAAGTATTTAGAATACATTACTGACCTTGAGTAATCGAACGGAATACATTACAAATTACATTTTACAGCATGTATTCTCTAATCTTTAGTTGAATACATTTCAAAAGTAACCCTGTGTGTGTGTGTGTGTGTGTGTGTGTATATATATATATATATATATATATATATATATATATATATATATATATATATATATATATATATATATATAGTAGTGATGTATTCTAGTATCGACCATTTTTCTTCTGATGTTGTTTGCACGCATGTTCAACAGCAGCAACAACAACAACAGAATTAACATCACTGATGCTGGACGCCAGGATTGGAGCTTCACTTTTGTTAGGGCTGTTTAACACAAACTGTGTCTTCAGGTTGCAGTCTTCACACTGGAGGTGTGAGCCGTGCAGTTCTGTGTCCCTGAAGCCGCAGTGAGAGGAGAGATAAGGCGCTCAGCCTATTTTAACCACGCAACACATGCTAAACTCAGCGGAAAACATGTTGAAAATGCTCTATAAACCTATTTATCAACAGAATCTTTCACAATAAAGCCTTGTATGACTCAAAATGAAATATTAGGGCTGGGAATTGTCATAGACACCCCGATTCGATATTACAACGATATTTAGTTGCTGATTCGATATGTATTGTGAATCTGTAAATAATGTGATTTTTTTTTTTTTGCGAAGTGAACTTAATGCTTAAAAAAAATATGCAAATTGTGGTAAGAAAACTAAACATGTTTTCCCTTTAAATTAAGTTTATTTATTTATTTTTTATTTTTTGGGGGGATTTTTCCCCTTTTTCTCCCAATTTGGAATGCCCAATTCCCAATACGCTCCAAGTCCTCGTGGTTGCATAGTGATTCGCCTCAGTCCGGGTGGCGGAGGACGAATCACAGTTGCCTCCGTGTCTGAGACAGTCAACCCGCGCATCTTATCACGTGGCTTGTTGAGCACGTTGCCACGGAGACATAGCGCGTGTGGAGGCTTCACGCCATCCACCGCGGCAACCACGCTCAATTCACCATGCGCCCCATGTTTTTACATTTTATTAAATTAAAAATCGATTTTTCATCAGGGAGACTATTTTAAAATCGTTTGTCTCAAGAATTGTGATTTGTAACCAAATAGTTATTTTTCTGATAAATATCGATATCGTTTTATTGCCCAGCCCTAGTTAAAACTTTGAAAATCACATCCTGAGATCTCTGCATTCTGTTGTGCTTCATCCAGCTGTCAAAAAAGCATCTGGCTCTTATTCTGTGAGGTGCACTGACTGCCACCCACTGACGCGGTTCGTAAAAACACGTTACGTGTACTTCAAGCTTGTATTGCTCAGATGGTAGGAAAATATGTAAAATTGACAGCCCCAATTAAAATCTCAGATTTCTGATGGCAGACTGGTATTTTGACAAACCTGATTGCAGGGTGAGACATTTTTGAGATTTCCTCTGAGACTCTTAATAGAGGAAACACATGTGTGTGTCTTTTAATCTCATTGCTGCTTAGGAGAAATTATTTAGACATTAAATAGATTTCCTTTGTGTTTATACTTTCTTTACGGAGAAAATATCACCATCATATATTGTCTACATGTATTGCATATATATATTATTTTGACATTTTGATAATACACAGACCAGCCCATCTGGCACCAACAATCATGCCACGGTCCAAATCACTGAGATCACATTTTTCCCCATTGTGATGGTTGATGTGAACATTAACTGAAGCTCCTGACCCGTATCTGCATGATTTTATGCACCGCACTGCTGCCACACGATTGGCTGATTAGATAATCGCATGGATGATTGTTGGTGCCAGATGGGCTGATTTGAGTATTTCTGTAACTGCTGATCTCCTGTGATGTTCACACACAACAGTCTCTAGAATTTACTCCGAATGGTGCCAAAAACAAAAAACATCCACTGAGCGGCAGTTTTGTGGATGGAAATGCCTTGTTGGTGAGAGAGTTCAACAGAGAATGGCCAGACTGGTTCGACAAAGTCTACGGTAACTCAGATAACTGCTCTGTACAATTGTGGTGAGAAGAATAGTAACTCGGAATGCTATTCTGAGATGTGGTTTGGCACTGTTTTGGTGGCACGAGGGGGAGCTACACAAAATTAGGCAGGTGGTTTTAATGTTGTGGCTGATCGGTGTATATCCTGTAGCTTTAAAGTTGGAGCATCCAATAAAATTGTAATAAGTTCCATCTCTCCAAATCTTTGCACCATCTGTGACATTCACAGATGTCAAATGTAATTAAAACTAGGAAAAATTGAGAAAGCTTGTGTAAATTGTTGCTGGCACAGTTAGTGTGTGTGTGTGTGTGTGTGTGTGTGTGTGTGTGTGTGTGTGTGTGTGTGTGTGTGCGTGCGCGCCCGTAGGGTCTGTGCTGTATGAGAGAACGGCTAGCGGTGAATGTCTGGTCAGGCCGCAAGAGGGACGCCAGCACGTCCTCGCACCCGTCCCGTTCCATTTTTTAACAGTTCAAACATGACTTTTGTCCATGAGCCCGGGGGAATCGAGGAACATTTGCGAGAGGTAAATGTCACATTTGAATAAGATTGATCAGCCCTCTGTGCGAAAGTGGCTCAGAATTACAATATTAGTAAAGGGTGGGAGAAGATGATAATTTTGCATGGTTACGGTGCAGGAAATGGATTGTTTGTCCTTTGTTTTGAAGATTCACATGCTTGATGTTGTTATCATGCAGTAAATTACAAGGTGGATTAATCATTTTTAATAAGACACCAGATGTCAGATTTTTGTATGTTAGAGGGGCAGGTTTTGCCTGTAAAATGGTAGTAAAACATGTAATCATGTAATTTTGGGGACCAGCCAATGGTCTACACGAGGAAATGGCGTACTAAACATTCTAAATAAAGTCTTAAAGGGATAATTCACTCAACAATTAAATTTCTGTCATCATTTATTTTCCCCCATGTCACTTTCTTCTCTTGAGCACAATAGGAGATGCTAGGGAGAATTTTAGTCTTAGTCACCATTCACTTTCATTGCTTCTTTTGGAACAATATATGATGACAGAATTTAAATTTTTGGGTAAAATATCACTTTAATGAAAATCTAAAAATGCATAAAGGTTTGTGTGGGGGTCATGTTTAGGGGGTAGGGTTATGGAAAATAGAAAACATCATTAACTTAGTATAAAAACAATAGAAATCTAAGGAAAGACCCCACCATGGTAGAAAAACAAGTGTGTGTGTCTCAGTGGAGCTATTAAGAAATAAGCTGAGCATGTCAAGGCATAATACTTTTACAAACCCAGTTTTAATACTGTGAATGACTATGAAACGCACTAATGTGGCACAAATGCAGAGAGAATCGTGTTAAAATGCTTGATTAGCTGAATTATACAATGGTGGATGGATGTTTTTTGTTAATGCGAGTGTGCATGGGTCTGTGTGGAAGGTGAGAATAGATGAGGCGAGCCAGTTGATATGTGCCGAAAAGGCATATTGAGGAGGATCAAGCTGTGCTAGCAAGCATGTGTGTGTATATGGGTGTATGGGATTGTGTGGTCACCGAGGTGTAAATGAAACAGCACTCTGACCCATGAGGTGAAAATGAATTAGCAGCTCTCAGCTTGTCATATAGTCTGGTCACTGCATTTTCTCTCTTTTCTTTCTCTGTCTTTATCTTTCTTGCACTTTTCCCCTCCGATAGTCACACCTTTGGACAAGAGACTGGATTCCTCTACATCCATTCTATAGACCTGCTGAAAATAAAAACAGCTTCACCAGTTTTAACCAGTTTTAAGAAATAGTTAACCTAAATATGACAATTCTGTCATTATTTACTCACTCTCATGTTGTTCCAAACCTGTATGACTTTCTTTCGTCTATGGAACACAGAAGGAGATGTTAGCCAGTATGTTAGCCTTAGTGACCATTTATTTTCATTGCATCTTTTTTCCATACAATAAAAGTAAGTGGTGACTGAGGCTAACATACTGCCTAAAATCTCTTTTTGTGTTTCACAGAAGAAAGAAATTCATAGGGGTTTGGAACAAAATGTGAGTGAGTAAATGATGACAGAATTTTCATTCTTTTTCATTTTCTTGTACCTTTAAAGGAATGTTCTGGCTTCAATACAAGTTAAGCTCAATCGACAGCCAGGGGCAGTTCAAGATAATTTTGAATGGGGGGGGTAGGGTGGGGCAGGTTTGCTTGTAGGGGGGCAATTGTATTATACCTTAAATGTCCCCTGTACACATATAAAACACCATTTTTAATGTTTTTTTGTTTTTTTTTTTATGTTAACTGTTTTGACATTTGCTGACATTTGAGTAAAAATTGTGAAAATATATAAACAAACAGGCTCATGACAAATTTTTCAATAAGTCAGTATACCCTAACATTTTGGTTTTACCCACAAACTTTAAACCACGTTGCCATGCTGTTCTTTCGAATGACTAATGCAGTAAAACTCTTGGGTAAAATGAATGATAGACTACATCAAGATTTTATTTTAGAATTTAAGCTATAATCTTAAAGGCCATAATCAGCATGTACAGATCTTGTAAATGGTCACCATTTCCTTTGAGATTATTTTAAGAATTTTTAAGCACATTTTTAAATTAACTATAGTTTATTTTAAGTGGTCCAGTGAAACAAGTGAATTTTTAAATGTACGTATGTATCCATCTCAATTGTGAGTTTAAAAAGTGACATGCATCTTATATATATGTGCCCAATAAGATGGCTTTAATGTGTGTGTGTTATTTTTTAATCATTATTATGTCTGTCAGTGTCTATGCGCATTCCTTATTGAGCGCGCTTGGTGTGCGTCTCTTATTAGAGAAAACTGTTGCTAATATTAAGCTCAATTATCCATTATGTGTGCCTCTCCCTTGTGATTGGTGCGCTGCGTGTTAAGTATTTGATTGATAATAGGTGTTTATAAAGAGGACGTTGTATTTGTTATCTTCCCTGTAAACTATTTAGTGCTTCTCTTGCATTTCATTTGCAAGAGAAGCAGCAGCATCAACTATGCATCTTTGTTCTCTCTCTCCTGGGGAGTTGCGCATTTGCTTTTTATTCTTGCACCTGTACCCAGCAGTACCAATATTAATCTGTAGGCTATATATTATTAGGTTGGAGTGCATTGATATGGTGATCTTAGTGTATAGTAAAAGCCTTTCTCACTGAAGTCAAGGCATTTATTTGGGCTTTAGTGGGGTGGTTTATAAAGGTTTCCAATTTTAAGTTTTAAGTGTATTCATAATAAATTTGACTTTGCAGGTGCAGTGTAGCCCTGCATAATGCTAGCTGCTGCATACCTGTTTCTTCACATCTGTTCCAGCATTCTGTTTCATCATAGTAGCTTGTTTGTTTTGCCAAACTTGTTGCACTACGTTTTCTTGTTTCTGCATTGTACAGTGCATTAAATTAAAGACAGTGAAGAAATACCTCAGTATAAATAACATGTGTGTACTCTATGTTGTTCGAGAAATGAAAACCCGGCAGATGTTAACATACAAAAATATTTTTAAATGAATTTGATTGCTCTTGTCAAATAAGAGCGATCTCTAACGAATTGGGCTCAGGTGTATTCAATTATGCAGAAAATCAGATCCAGATCTGGTTTCATGGTAATAGTGTTGGAAATTGTGCAAAAAAAGTAACTTAACGTACACTTACATTTACACCAGCATGTATAATCCACATCAAGTAGAGGATACTGGAGCTGGCACATCCAAAAATGCAAAACTAACACTGAACCTTCTACCTTATCTCCAGAAGTTAGTTGTTTTGTTATTCGTTTGACATTCGGTTTCTCCTACCCGCACTGTCTGGAGCCGTCAATTTTACAATGATATCATTAGCACAATTGGGTTAAAGAATATATGACTATATCATACAGGCATAAAACATTGAACCAGACATTATTTAGCAGAAATAGGCCACTTCTATTTAAATGAATGGGAGAAATTGGAATGTCCAACCAAGGAGCTCTAGCGCTCAACTATCAACAGATGTAGAAAGGAAGTCCCATCTTACAGTTAAAAAAGCCAATCACCTTTTAGATACAGACATCACCTGTCAATCAACTCACTAACACGCATGCGCATTAGCTATACAATCCGGGAAAATTGCGTGTTTTAGCGTAAAATGAGGTGATGAATCACAATTTATGATACCAGTATTATCAAATTTAATTGCTTATTTGAAATATGTTCTTTGATCGTAATCTTGACCAACCGTGTTTCCCCATTCAACAGGGTTCCCTCGGATCCTTAAAATGTCTTAAAATGTCTTAAATTAGGTTTTCCAAAATTTAAGGTTATAAAAAGTCTTAAATATCTTAAATGATACAACAAAAGTCTTAATTTTTATTTAAAGAGACAGGAATCGTGATATGACCTAATGTGATTATCAGAGTTCAAAAGAATACGATTTAATTAAATAAATGCATGCGCTTCGTCCTTCAAAGTGAAAACGCAGCACTGTTGTATTTTCTCTAAGCACGCTGGGGCTTGTGAGTGTTTCCAGCTGTTGCAGAGCAGTTCACAATCATTAAGCCATATCGGAAATGTATGACAAGTGATTATTAATGATCACCTCTTGATGATGATGATATACACTGCGTGCCCAATTATTAGGCAAATTGTATTCCTCAGGATAAATGTTATTGTTGAACAAACACAATGCTCTCAGTCAATTCAAAATGTTATTGAACCTCAAACCTGAATGTTTAACAAAGAAAAAGTGAGTTTTGTCTTTCTCAGGGTAATATATAAGTGTGCACAATTATTAGATAACTATTAGTGTGCACAATTATTAGGCAACTAAATTACAAAAATAATTTCTCCCAACTCATTTGTTTATTCTCAATTTTTAGAGTAGGTGCAACAAATAAGTAACACAAAATGACAATTAAATAACATTTTTGGCCTTTCAAAAATATTCAGTGACCAATATAGCCACTTTTCTTTTCAATAACTGCCATGAGCCTTCCATCCATGGAGTCTGTCAGTTTCTTGATCTGTTCACGATCAGCTTTTGCTGAAGCAGCAACCACAGCCTCCCAAATGCTGTTCAAATGGGTGTATTGTCTTCCCTCACTGTAAATGTCACGTTTGAGAAGGGCCCACAAGTTCTCAGTAGGATTTAAGTCAGGTGAGAAAAGGAGCTAAGTCATTATTTGGGCATCTTTGAAGCCCTTGCTGAAGCAGTGGAGTACTTGGATGCATGTGATGGAGCATTGTCCTGCATTAAGATAATGGACTTCTTGATTGCTGAGGACTTCTTCCTGTTTCACTGCTTGAAGAAAGTACTTTCCAGAAACTGGCAGTAGATATTGAGAGTTGAGATTCAGTCCATCTTCAGCTCGAAAAGGTCCAACTACCTCATCCTTAATGATAGCAGCCCATACCAGTACCCCTCCTCCACCTTGCTGGCACCTGACTCGAAGTGGTGCCCAGTGTTCATTAGTCAAGAGTCACTCTCATTTCATCTGTCCATAAAACCTTTGAAAAATCTGTCTTCATGTAGTCCTTTGCCCAATCTTGACACTTCAACTTGTGAATATATTCGGTGGTGGTCGTGTTTCAGCCTTCTTGACCTTGGCCATGTCTCTGAGCACTTGACACGTTGTACTTCTGGACAATCCAGGTAGGTTGCAGTTCTGGAATATGGTATCAGTGGAGGATATTGGGTTCCTGGTAGCTTCACGTTTAATTGTTCTCAAGTCTTTTGCAGTTCATTTTTGCCTTTTCTTCTCCATGCGTTTTTTGCTCCCCAGTTGACTATTCGCAACAAAATGTTTGATTGTCCGGTGGTCACGCATCAATAGCTTAGTTATTTCAAGAGTGTTGCATCCGTCTGAAAGGCATTTTACAATATTTGACTTTTCAGTGTCAGTTAAATCTCTTTTTTTGGCCATGTAAGGTTACAGATAATGAAGCTGCCTAATAACTATGCACACCTTGATATAAGGTGTTAGTCACTTTCGCCATATTCCCTCATTACACAAATACATACCACCTGAAAATGATTGAACCAAATAAGCATTCAAGTTTATATGGTTTGGTGTTGGAAAATGTGCATAGAAATAATGATAAGATCAGAATACTAACTTGCCTAATAATTGGGCACGCAGTGTAATGTTGATGAAATATGACAATGTTTACTTTTAATTGTTTATATTGTAATACGTTGTAGATTATTGTTGGAGTGCACATTTTATATCCCTTATTTGTTTGAATGAGGAGCTGGAAGCAGTGAAGCGCAAGCATTTCAAAATAAGAGTCCCTGGTGTATTTCAAAGTTAAAGTGCCTTTAAAGTTAAAAGTTATGCTATAAATCAAATCTGCTGCTATGGGCTTTCATGGACTAGTGCTTGTAAGGGACCGTCTGAAAATTCCACCCACAGTATTAAAATGTCAGAGGTGTCCAAGTATTCATTCATTAATTCATTCAATAAAAGTGTAAGTTATACATACAATTTACAATCTTTAGAATGTGTAAATGTTTGTTTTAATAACAGAAGTTAAGACAGAACATACAAAGCAGTTGCTTTAAACACTTGTACACTGGTGACTTTTTAGCACTGTGTGGACTTTTCAGACAGTTTCTTTTGCACCATTAGCGAATATTTAATAAATATTGAATATCAATTAAGCTTCACCCCGCTTAATATTACTATGCAGTCATAATGCATTGCTGTTTAGTTTAAATATAATTTGTTTGGTCTATTTACTATGATGTGGGGTCACTGAACTGTCAGTGGGATGGGAATACCACTCTTACCATTCTACCTCTCCAATTTAGGGGGGCCACTGTATGGAGATAGAATTGTTGCATATTAACATACAAATGGAAAGAGATTCACAAATAGAAAGTTGGTTTACAAATAAATTGAATGAGATCCACAAATAAATGTAAGGAGTTTCACAAAAATAAAGTGAATTCACAAATAAATAAAACGAGATTTGCAAATAAAAAATGTATTTACAAATAAATTTTTAACTCACAAACACAACTCTGTCCAGCATTCATTTGTGAATCACTCACATTTATTTGTGGATCGCTTCCTGTGTATTTGCAGATCGCTACACTCATTTGTCGATTTTAAAACAATTCTAAGATGTGCACACAAATCTACAAATAGGTACCTACCCATCATCTACTCAAGCCAGTCAGATAACGGGCATATTACTCAGAGCAAACGTAGCGCATTCTATCTTCAAACATATACGCTTCGTTTTACTATCAGGGCGGGACCAGAGTCACAGCTCTCATGAGCATGGAATCAAGCACATACAGATAAGCTCCAAGGCCAAAAACTATTAAAGAAAGAGACGCCATCAGAGGAATACTGTGATTTAAGATTCGTATCATTTTTTATTACATTTACAGTGTTCGTATAACACTGAAATGTGTCGTCAAAACCTTTACTCTTAATGTTACATGGCAGATCCAAGCAGACACACAACAGACACTTCAAAAGATCAGTAGTACAGATAGTGTCATAAAATGTATAAAACATGAATCATATTAGATGAGCACAAACCATAAATTAATACCCTATATTAAACAGTGTACAAAATCTGCTTTGCCAATAATTTGGTTTCACATTATGTTCATGTATTTAATAAAAGCAGTTGTAAGGTAAAATGTATTAGATTTTTGCATTTTAGCAATTTTGTGTGAATGTTTTAGGAGGTACTTTACGGGGTCCCTTTCTAAAATACAGCATCATGTTCTGACAGTGATAATTGACTCATTGGTTATTGCCATCTTTTTCAGATGTTTCCCATGTGTACTGCCTATCAACTTTGAGTACTTGACTCGCCTGCTCCAAAACTCAGTGGTTCCAGCTCCAATACAGATACCTTTTAAAATGTGTAATATGAGATTGTTTATTTTTCTGTTATGTCAGTGTAACAGTATAAGGACGGGCAAAGAGGAGGCGGGAACCGGCTGAACAGTAAACATAAACTTTAATGGTAAACTTAAAACCAACATAAACAAACATGCAGCGCGGCCACATGCGTCTCTCGAACTGGAGTCTCCGGCCACCCCTTTATCTCGCTCTCCCGCTGATTAGCTGATTCAGCGCCAGCCATGCTCCATCACAGCCTGGCTACCCCTCCTCCTCGTCACAGTCAGATTTCTTTTAAGTTACAATGTCATGTCTTGAAATGAAAGTGCAAGATAAAATTTAAATAAACCGTAACATTGTCTTTGGGTTGACTTACTTAAAAATAAAAATTCTGTCATTTACTCACCCTCATGTTTTTTTTAAAATCTGTACCATTTTGTTTCTTCTGTGGAATATGAGAATACATTGTAAAATGTAGATGCTACTAATGAGGCTGAAATGAAAGTGAGGCTGTCAGTCCCTATCATTATTGCTGACATCTCCTTTTGAGTTCTTCCCATAGAAGAAAGGCAGTCATTTGGGTTTGCATCAACATGAATATGGGTATAAATGATCACTCATCTCATTTGACAAAATATTTTTTGTCATTTAATTGACAAATCTTTTATTGAGTTCTATCAAGGCATTTTCAGGTAAATAGGTTTTAAAGAGTGTCTGTTTTTTTAACACTTTAAAGCAAGTCTGTTGGCTAAAAGGTATGATTTTTTTGGCTACAAATTACAGGTTGTCATGCATGTAACTACAAAAGACAATACATTTGAGTACATGTATTTACACACTCAAACACTGGAATTAAACATTACAACTGGAGTACTGGCATTTTGCTCGATTTTGTTGTACATGAACATCCTCATTGCCACATCATGGTGTTGTATCAGTTGTCTGGGACAGATACTCCTAGTCAGGGAAAGAGTATTCTGCACAAATGATTGGAAAAAATAACAGTTTCATTAAAAACAAATTAAAAACAAGTCTATTACTGTATAGAAAAGGACATGTTACACAAACTAGATTGGGCAATGGAGCTTTGTGATGTCTTACCACCAGTAGCACAAAAGTCCCGCAACTGTTTCCATCTTTTTGTGATGTAGAGCAGAGAGCACCAGTTCTCCAGTATTCTCACAACTATTTCATTATTATTATTATTATTATTGTCCTCCTGTATCTTACAGACCATATACTTCCTGAGTAAATAAGTGAAACACGCATTGTTTTACAGGGTTAACATAATTATTTATTGTGAGTAACAATGGACTGCTCTGCCATAATTGCTAAAAAAAATTTTTTTTAGTACGTTAACATTATGTGAAACCAAATTAATGCCATAGCAGATTTTGTACACTGTGTAATATAGGGTATTAATTTATGGATTGTGCTCCTAAGATCATCTAATATGATTCATGTTTTATAAAGGCACTATCTGTACTACTGATCTTTTGAAATGTCTAGTTGTGTGTCTGTTTGGATCTGCAATGTAACATTAAGAGTAAAGGTTTTGTCGACACATTTCAGCAGTGGCGGATTTAGGCATGGGCGACATCTTGCGGGGTGGTGGCATGAGGCAGCCACACAGACCCCAACTGGTCAACAACTTTGGGGGCGTGTAGAAGTGGGTTTTGCCCAGGGGGCCATACAAGCTAGAACTGCTACTGCATTTCAGTCAAGAAACCTGGTTAAAATTAAAATAGCTGACTCAAACAGTCAGCCAGTTTAGCTATAAAGCTACTGATCAGGACACTCTACAAATGGGCAATTTTCAGCTGTCGACATTTAACAAGACACTACACATGTTTATAACTTAGAGAAAATTATACGTACCTTAAATCACAGTATTCCTCTGATGACATCCATTTATTTAAAGGTTTGCGGTCTTGGAGCTTATCTGTACGTACTTGTTTTAATGCTCATGAGAGCTTTGACTCCGGTCCCTCCCTGATAGTAAAATGAAACGTGAATGGTTGAAGATGGAACGTGCTACGATTGGTCCGAGTAATGTGGTCGTTATCTGATTGGCTTGAGTAGACGATGGGTGGAGTCCACCTATTTGTAGATTTGTGTGCACATCTTGACGCTAGATTTGTTTCAAAATCGACAAATGCGTGTAGTGATCTGCAAATGCACAGGAAGCGATCCACAAATAAGTGTGCACGATTCACAAATGAATGCTGGACAGAGTTGTGTTTGTGAGTTAATTAAGTTTAATTGTGAGTTTAATAAAATAATTTTTTTATTTACAAATCTCATTATTTATTTGTGAATTCACTTTATTTTTGTGAAACTATTTACATCTATTTGTGGATCTCTTTCCATGTGTATGTTAATATGCAACAATTCTATCTCCATACCACTGTCCCTGGTGACAGCAGTTGTGGCATAATGTTGATTACCACAAAAAAATTATTTTGACTCATTCCTCCTTTAAAAAAAAAAAAAAGGTTACAGTGAGTCACTTACAATGAAAGTGAACGTGGTCAATTTTTGGAGGGATTAAACACAGAAATGTGAAGCTTATAATTTTATAAAAGCACTTGCTTTAATTCTTCTGTTAAAACTTGTATATTATTTGAGCTGTAAAGTTGTTTAAATTGTCATTTTTACAGTCATTTTAGGGTTTGTTGACATTACATCATCATGGTAATGAAGTTGTAAAATTGGCTATAACTTTACACAGAAAAGGTTTGTAACTTATTTTATAACACTCAAATAAAATGTACACTCATATCCTTTATGTCATGTGGATATACTTTTGAAAAATTATTTTAATGTTAAAATTGGCCCCCATTCACTTCGATTGTAAGTGCCTCACTGGAACCTCTGGAATTAATTTTTGTGGTAATCAACGTTATGCCACAAATGCTTTCGATTAAGCTTAATTATTATTAAACCCTGAACATTCCTTTAACCTGGTTTGCTGGTTGTAGCTGATTAGAGCTGGTTTAAGCTAGAGCTGATCTCCCAGACTGACCAGTTGCAAAATGTCCCAAACCCCTCAAAAACCAGCCAACAGACAAGCCCAGATTGGGAGACCATCTAAGACCAGCAAAACATCACGCTGGTTTAAGCTGTGTTTTTTTAGCAGGAAGCTAAGAGCAATTTTGGCATCTGGTGGTGTTCCCATAACATACCAACAACCATCAACAATATTGCAAAATGTTAAAAGTCTATGTTTTTATTTGTGCTTTTAAGGCACAAATCATACTCTGTGTGCAGTTCCGTGAAAGCAACCGCATTTAGCTACGCAAGCTCAATTTCATGTGTCGTTTCATTCTAAAATGTGTCAGACCAAGGAAAGCAGGCGGTAAAATGCATTTGTGTAATTTATTTATTTTTTTATCATGGTAGCATTTATTCTTTAAATAATAATCAAATGCAGGAGAAGAATGTTATAACTTGACATATATCCGGATGTGCGGTACATTTCACTTTCGGCATGTTAAAGAGATGACTCAGGTGTCTGCATCATAGTGACGCTGTACAGTCCCAGCAGAGTGTGTCAGATTGTGGTGGTCTGCTACATACTCCCCTATATAGTGCTCAGAACCTGCCCGCAAGATCAGATTTGCGGTGTGCAAGTTGCAAAATTCAGCATAGATTTTGTTTACAAGAGTTAAGGTACCCTAGGATTGACCACATTATGCAGACATAATGACATCACTGACAAGCGGCATCTTCTACAGTGATGTGGAAACTGATTTCTTCTATTTTTGTGTATTTTTCATACTAAATAGTATTAGATCTTCAAACGAGATATAACATAAAACAAAGGCAAACACAAAATACAGTTTTCAAATATATATTTTTTTTTATTGAAGCAAAAAAGTTATCCAACATCTACATCACCGATGTGAAACTTAATAGCTGGTTGTGCCACCTCTAGCAGCAACAACTGCAACCAAATGCTTTCGATAACTGGAGAACAGACTTTCACAACGCTGTGGTGGAATTCTGGTCCACTCTTCTTTGCAGAACTGCTTTAGTTCAGCCACATTGGAGAGTTTTTCGAGCATGAACTGCCTGTTTAAGGTCCTGTCACAGCATCTCAATTGGGACTTAAACTAGGCCACTCCAAAACTTTATTTTGGCTTCTTTTGAGCCATACAGAGGTGGAATTACTCCTATGCTTTGGATCATTGTCTTGCTGCATAATCCAGTTGTGCTTGAGCTTCAACTCACGGACTGATGACCGGACGTTCTACTTTAGGATTTTCTGTTATAGAGCAGAATTCATGTTTCCCTCAATTATTGCAAGTCGCCCTGGCCCTGAAACAGCAAAGCATTCTTAAACCATCACACTACCACCATCATGCTTGACCGTAGGTATGATGTTCTTTTTGTGGAATTCTGTGTTTGATTTACACCAGATGTAACGGGACCCCTGTCTTCCAAACAGTTCCACTTTCGACTCAGTCCACAGAACTTTCTTCCAAAAGTTTTGAGGATCATCAAGGTGTGTTTTGGCAAAATTCAGACGAGCCTCAATGTTCTTCTGGGTTAGCAGTGGTTTTCGCCTTGCCACTCCTCCATGGATGCCATTTTTGGCTAGAGTCTTTCTGATAGTGGAGTCATGAACAGTGACATTTACTGAAGTGAGAGAGGCCTGCATTTCCTTGGATATTGTCCTTGGCTGTTTTGTGATTTCCTGGATGAGTCGTCTCTGTGCTCTTGGAGGAATTTTGGAAGGTGAGCCACTTCTGGGAAGGTTCACTACTGTTCCAAGTTTTCTCCATTTGGAGATAATGGCTCTCACTATGGTTCTTTGGAGTCCAAGATCCTTTGAAATAACTTTGTAACCCTTCCCAGACTGATGCATTTCAATCACCTTTTTCCTCTAATTTCTGGAATTTCTTTTGATCTTGGCATAATGTGCTACTGGGTGAGACCTTTTGCCAAAGCTGCTGAAAAAGTTCTATTTAGGTGTTGATTTGATTGAACAGGGCTGGTAGTAATCAGGCCTGGGTGTGTTTAGTCCAGCTGAACCCCATTATGAATGCAGTTTCATTGATTTGGGGATTTAGTATCTACTTATGGCAAATACTTTTTCACACAGGCCCAGTTGGTATTGGATAACTTTTTTGCTTCAATAAATAACATTATCATTTAAAAACTGTATTTTGTGTTTACTCAAATTGCCTTTGTTTTATGTTAGATTTTGTTTGAATATTTGAAACAATTTAGGATGAGATATACGCAAAAACAGAAGAAATCAGAAGAAAATACTTTTTCACAGCACTATATCTGAAATCAGGCGTTTTCTTTTTCAAAATGCTCTCTGTCCACAGTGCTGTTTTCAAAATGTTTTCCAAAAGTTTCTCGTCCACACTAAAACATTTGAAAATGCTTAAATCCCTTGACTGCACATGCAAAAAAAAAAAAAAAAAAAAAAAAACATAAGAAGCATGGCCCTGCATTATTTCCATGTACGGTATGAAATCCAATAAGCAATTCCGAGTATACTTCCCGTTGCCTTTGAAGGAAAGCAATGTGAAGGTTGTACAATGGTACATTTATCTTAAACAACGCTATGAAAGTGGATGGCAGGCACAACAACGCCGCTACAACATGAGCCGCCATCTTGATTGTTTTGGGTTGAATAGATCTCTTGACTGTGTCACATAGCAACAAATACATAATCATTTTCGGACATCTTCATTTTCCCTCTCCACACTACAACGCAAAGATGGTGTTTTCAAATGTATCCACTTGGGAGAGTGTTTTCGAAAAACTTGCTGGACAAAAATACCATCTCAGTGTGGACTGAAGGCCAAAATGTAGAGAAATTAATGCTTTTTCAAATGTAAACGTATTAGTGTGGAAGTGGCCTTAGTGAATTCTCCCTTCAGTTTTTTTTTTTTTCAGGTCAACTACTTTCATGGGGGAGTTTATACTAAGCTACCTGAATAAAACACATCTGGTTTAATTGGCACAGACGTTTGAAGTGAACTCTACTGCCCCCTTGAGTTCTGAGGTTTGTTACCACCACAGAAACGCAAAAAACTTTTCCATAATGATGGAGTATTTACAATGGGACTTTCTGCTTAAAATGTGTTGGCCGAGCGTACATGGGTAGAGTATGTTTTTGGTTTTTTCAAATGATAGCTATGAAGAGTGGATCCATGATTTTTCGTTAAAAGTGATTCACTTAGTTCTTTGGTTATGCCAGTATTTGGCTTTACAGAATTATTCTGCCATGCAACAGTTTGCTTTTAAGGATGAAAAGATAGATGATTTGTAGTTATCTCTTTTCAACAAAGGCATATAAAAGACATGCTGATTAACTTAAAAAATGACACTATGTCCCCTCTTTCTTTGATAAATATATTTGAACCTTTGATGTCTTTCCCTTCAAAGTCCACTAGTTGTTTCTTGTATCACCAAATTTTTTAAAAACTTTAGAGTGTTTTGGTAACTTTGCTTTAAGATTCTCAACTTTGTTTAGTCCAGGTAAAGTCACCACGCTTTGTTGTCGTCTAGCCACCCTGTGCTCAGAACTTTTCCATCGTACAAAAATGTTAAACCTGTTTTAAATCTTAGTCAAAGCAACTTTGAGTTGTCTTTCATCCAAGGATATGAGAAATTGGTCAGGTTAATCGGAGAGCTAGGCTAATAGGTAAGTAGGCTATTGTGAGTTTGATTAGCCCATATAGAAATTTGGAATTGCCCCATAATGATATACACTGATTGGGATTCCTTGTCTTTCTCTCTCTCAAAAAAAACAAAAACCCTCTCTAATGATGGATTTTCTCAGCAGATCTGTCTTCGGATGGTTCCCTCTCTCCCATCCCTCTTTCTTTCTCTCTCTTTGGAATATCAAAGGATCTAATCTCCATGGAAATCTTTTCTGAACGTTTCCTTGGTAACCAGAGTTTCACATGCCTCTGATTTTTTGAAGTATAACTTTTATCTTGGCGGTTTTGAAAGTGATATAAAGGCAGCTCTACAGTCCTTGGTACCATTCACAAAATTGAGCAAACAAGAATGTTGTCTGCAAAAGAAAAGTTTCAACAATATTGCCTGTCTGCAATCAATATTTGGTGAAGCCTCCCCTGAAAAGGATAACAGCCCTGAACCTCTTACTGTAAAATGTCAAAAATGTAAAGCACTTTTGGGGGAGATCCGGGACCATGTAATGATAAGGTACGATTTAAGTTAAGGTAACAATCTCTATTTTCAGTCTGTTCGGTAAAATCTACTTTTATCTTGTCTTTAGTGCAATATGAACACCTTTATTTTACTGACTCTTGGATTCATTCCAACTCTTTCCTAGAGCTGCTGTGAGATTCCTTTTATCATGAAGAGTGGTTCAGACTTTGGCCATTTCCCAGGAAATAAGATATGGTCTCTGTTGAATTTTATAGATGGTCTGAAACATCTAGATTTAACTAGCCTTTTCTTGATCGTTCTTAGTCATACTGCCCATTTTTCACTTCCAGGGGAGTTGCAAGCCCTCTCATTTTGGAGATGACAAAAATGTCTCTTCCAAACCTGTGAACCTCTCCTTTAAGTTAAGACATGCAAATTTCAGCTTTCCTTGTCATTTCCTGCCAAGGGATTTTCGGCCAGACCTGTAATGAAATTTAGGGGCAGCGGACTGTGAGTTTGGAGTCTCGGAAGCTCAGGGGAGCTTAGGGGAGCACCAGAGCCATTTAGCTTAAGGAAATGGCTTTGACAAAAGACCAAACACTGGACCGTCTTTTTCGGGTCAGTGATTTACATGGGAGGGTCAGTTTAATGTATTTAGCTGGTGCGAATAGGCCAAACTAATCTGAGAAAGCAAGTTTCTTCAAACAAAGTTATTGTTAAATATGATGAAATTAGTGCTTTGTGCGCAGAATTGCATAATGAGGTCTTAGTGATATTGTACCATAGAAATTATTGGGAGAATTTCATACCGTCTGTTTGTGTGATTTACAACAAATCTGGGTTAATCTTGGTTAATCTTTAAACTAATGTGTTTCAGTCTGTATCTTATTATTGTTGCTTATATACTGCTTATAGCCTATTCTTTTACACCCCTTACCCTATGTATTAAGTTTACGGACATGAATAATACATCAAATAGTGTGCCTTATTGACTGATTGGCCAAAGGTATGTGAACAACCCCTTTTAAATAATTATCTTTGTTACTTCAGTAAAGACAAATCTATACAGTGGCATTCTATAAGGTATTGTGTGCTTTCAACTTTGTGGCAACAGTTTGGGAATAGTCCTTTTCTATTCCAGCATGACGACACTGGTGTGAAATAACTTGACTGGCCTGCACAATGCCCAGACCTGAGCCCCACTGAACATATTTGGGGTGAATAGGAATGCCAACTATGAGCTAGGCCTTATCGCCCACAACAACAGTGCTCAATTGACTTATAAACAACCACCCAGAAATAACTTAGCAACCACCCAGAACACTCTAGTAACCACAAAACGATGCCCTGGCAAATTACTTTTTTAAACATGTAAAAAAAATAAAAAGAATCTAGTTAAGGCTGGATTACACTACAGGACTTTAATGCTGATTTTATCCCAGATATTTAATGGGTCCAAGCTGAAGCTAGTCAGGGTTAGTCGGGGCTAATTTTGGGAAAGTCAGAGTCTGTGAAAATCTCATAGTGTATGATAGGTACCGACTCCAGTTTCTTACCTTCCAACAATCTTGTCGGAGGATACCAAACATGTTTGATATTTTTAGAAGACTATCCACAACTACAGAGGAAATGTTTTAGTGTATGATGCTCTACGACTCAAATTCGTAGAGCTTCATTGAGCAGCCAATGGAAATCGCACGTGGAGGTAGAGTAATCTAGCATTTAGTCTGTTTAATTGTAGCATATTAAACAGTGCATCTTAATAACTTTTAATGGTTAAAATAATGGGACATGTAATGTTCATAGAAACAAACTTTACCATGGAATTCCTTCTTCAAGTGTCAAGATAAGAGAGTCTAAGGCCGTAAACATATTTTTAGAGATTAAGTGGCGGATAATTGTGATGTCTGGTAAAGACACACTTGTTGCCCATCCCCTGTATTTTTCAGTGACGTCGGACAGTTGTCCACCCAGTTATCCTGAAGATTACTGTCATTACAGGAGGAGGACAAGTGCAGATGTCAGAAGACAAGAGTTTCAGTCTAGTGGATGGCAACAGTCTATTGTGGAATATTCAAATATGATGGGTCTTGAGAAATTGAGGACTGTGTGTGGTCAGTGTGTGCACGAATGTGAGCGGCTGCTTTCACAGAATATAATCAGTTGAAATGGAAATGGTACATCTCAAGATGTGATTAAACCTATTCTATTGTAACAGTGTTAGAAATGAACTTTTTTATTTTATTAAGAGCCAATAATTGCCCCCTACAATTGATTTTTAGGGACATGTTTTACCTTTATGAAGGCATATTTGTTATAACCATATAAAATACACATATCACCCATTTATGTCCAATTGAGTCAATTAATTTTGTACTATTATGGCTTCTAACTACAATATTGAAATAAAATACGAAAGTTATATTGTATTATACGTATTGTTGACATTTTTGTGTGCCCAAATTTAAAATCTGTGGTATTATTCTCACTTTTGGTGGCATTTTTGCCTTGAGCCCTGGTTAATTTCTGACCATGAGTTGTAATTGCAATCCTTACGCTTTCTTAAATCTTGGTTAAATCTATTTGCGTATTGCCCCATTGTATCTCACACCACAATCCACTATTGGATCCGATTCATTTCTGACATTTGAATGGAATTGGTTCACTTTAGAGGATATCACCTTTAAGAATCTCCTACACAAGGAATATATATTACCTCTGCAATGCAATTTAAATATGATTAGGCGATTCATCTCCACAACAAAATCTGTGAAATCTGGAATATTGAGGGATCACCTATCCATATAATTGATTTTAATAACAAAGGCATATTCCATTCCAAGATCGTCATTACAGAAAAATGCGTGGTATGTTGCCATATTGGCGCATTCGTCTCTTTTTAACACTTTCAACCCACAATAAATGTAACGCAATTGCCCGAGGCAAAAGCATATGGCTGTGTGCATTTGCACTGTATGTGAGATGATAAAGACAGGGAAACTGTATTTAGATACAGTACATTTGAATGTTACGCTACAAGGTCTTGTTTCATATCCCTAAATTTATCCTGAACACTTGTGCATAATATTTGAAAAAGGTTTTCCTCTCAAAGGTCCATCAGATGTTTATCCCAAGGCAAGAAATTGACCAGGAAAAAAAGCACTCATCTGCTGCTATATAGAGACATCAATAATGCTTCATTCCTGAGTATTCTATGTTGATGTGGCCAGACTGACCTTTCCTCCTTCCATTTCCTATTTTACTCTTCTACTTCTGTGTCTGTTTACACTGTTTACTGTATCAGTCAATTTTAAAGCAGGAGGCATTTGATCATTCAATCTGGCCAGAAATAGGTTTAAAAAATGGTTCTACAAACCCTGCAAGCTTCGTTGGCTGCAACCAAATGAAAATTCTGTTGTCTTTTACTCACCCTAATGTTGTTACAAACCCATACAGCCTAGCTGTAGGCCATTTTTGATTGCCAAGCAACGTAGCTGTATTTATACACTGATGAGCCAAAACATTGTAACCACTCACAGGTGAAACGAATAATGTTGATCATCTCCTAACAAGGCCACATGTCAAGGTCTGGGTAGATTATATAGTCAGCATGTTAAATGCAGGAGAAATGGGCAGGAGTAAAGACCTCAGCGACTTATGTCAATGTGATATTTCATTTTTTTTTATTTTTTATAAATTTGCAAAGTTCTCAAAAATCTTCTGCTAAAGCCATCAATCTGCATTATTTCAACTTTTTTTAAACTGTTTAAAGGGGTCATGAAATGGAGAATCAAATTTTCCTTGACATTTAGGCATATAAGAGGTAACTGTACTATAAAAACATACTGTAGATTTCAGAAATAAAAACTTCCTCCCCAGTCTTAAAAGAGAATTACCACCCTGCTGAAATGTCTAGTTTTGACATCTGTCTGTTCGTGACGTCATGACACATTGCTAATTTGTATTTACACATCCCACAACATGCTTCATCGCACCCTTGGCCCCGCCCATTGGCGCGAAGTTCAAGCCAAGAGAGCAGGCCTTTTGTGGCTAACTGTTCCTAACATAACAACAAAGGGGACCCATCTGGACTATTTTGAATTATTTTGTATATGACCATGAACTACACAGACTCTTTGACCGCTGTCATGTATCTTGCCACTTTTAAAGATGCGGTGTCAAGTTACAACTCTGAAAGGGAGAAGCAGTTCTCTTTCATTCAGCTGCTGCCTCTTGTTGGTTTGAGCACAAACATGTCATGTTCTGCCCATCTGCGCTATTTTTAAATGTTTAATGTGTATGTAAACACAGGACATCTTTGATGATGGTTGTCTTTGACCATTTCGGTGTGTTTCCGGCGATGTGCACCTCATTGTGCCTACAGTATGTGTGTGTGTCATTTCACCGTTCTTTGGACTATGATGTATTCATTTTTTTCCGTTCATGTCAGCGTCGACTGTTTGTGAACCATCATAATACGATTCAGGTTTTGCAAAGGAACTGTTATTGAAGGATGGGGCAGTAAAAACACTTAAAAAACGTAAGTAAACTGTTTAATTCATGAATATTGAATTACCATGATTCATGAATATACATGACTGTTTGATAGTTTATGGTTAGTTTATTCTCTTCCGATTGAGTTTGCTGAATTTGAGGGGCTGCATGATGTTAGCTAATCAGAACATTGGGCGTTTACGTTGAAGTTAGGCCAAAACTGAGCGTTTCAGACAAAAACAGGGCCAAACATTATCATATATTCCTAAATTGTGACTGTTTTGGTGCAAAAAACTTTTAAATCATTATCATGGACCTCAGGGAAGATAATCAAATAAAAAAAAATAGCACTTTATGACCCCTTTAATTGCGGCATTCCAGGTAAACATCTACATTATTCGTGATCCATTATTTTTAATTCGATTCACAATGCTTCATGGGATTGTAGTACATACCCTTATTAAGACTTCAAATCAAAGTTTGTAACGATTCACCTCAGAGCTTGTTCGTGTGGTTCAAGTCTTAGAACTCTTTCATAAAGGATTTTATGAAATCCCCATGAAAAAACAATTAATGGGGGAAATACTTCCAGAACTAAGACTATTACACCGGCGAACGTAGAACGTAGCTCATCCAGTCAGAAAGAGTCAGAACTATCCATTTTAAAATAATTTAATTTAACGTAACACTTAATGTTGTTTAATTTTATTTTAATAACATTGTTATTTAAATTAGCTAATTCTCGCACTGCTCTTTCTTCACATGCCCTTTCATTATCCTTATGCATGCCATCACCTAAACATCTGCATTCAGCTATCATGCTTTATATCAAAACAATTTTAATGAGTGGTTTAGACATATCCCAGCAACATTCTCCCTATTTCTTATGCCGAAGAGAAACAACAGTGTTTCTAAACACAGAGCCTGTTTAGATTGCAATAGAGGGACATCCCAGGCAACCTTAAAACTACACAATCACCAAGCCAAAAATTGGATGGGTTTCTCCATTAGCCAACGCAGGGACCTTTTCTTCTTGTCACTCACGTCTTTTCGTGAATAGTCTCTCTCTGTGTCTTATCGTTATTCCCTTATGAAAGGTGCTACCCCTGGAGACACTGATAGTGTGCGTGGTTTATGGCAGTAGTTCATCACTAAGAAAGTGCCTTCTTCCATGAAGGTGCCATTTTTTTTTATTGTTATCAGCATAAATTAAAGGCCCAAAAATTAGTTGCTTGTCTGTTCTGAAAAGGCCACACGGACAGCAAGTGCAAAAACAGAGCTAAATGCAAAGCTAAATGCAAATAATCAAATGCAACTAACAAAATAATCATGCATAGTTAGGAGAGCAAAGTAAATAGGCTTATCAGCTTTTAAACAGGAGGAGAAAAATCTTCATGTATCTTTTGGTGTTGGCATCAAAGGCTGTGTGTCCATTCAAACTATTTTGTGCAAATTACATGTTGCTTGGTAATATGTATAATACTAATACAATATTTGGCCCATTGTTTTTTCCACGTGTTATGCTGGTTTTTTTGTTTGTTTTTTAATTTACAGTTCTTCTGTTGTTCATGCATATTACAAAGTTGTCGATTTTTCTATTCAGCCTATGTCTTGTTAATATTTTCGCATTTTGTTGGGTCTTGGCAGGTTATGTAATTTAATGCAATTCAGTACTTAATTTCAAGGACATTTTTGTTTACTGGTGTACAATAAGCAATTTTGGTACTGGTTGAGTCACCACTCGATGTCCAATATAAAATCTGGGGATCCCTCCCACTTTATATTAGGTGTCTATAACTACTATGTATTAACATTAAAATACATACAATGCAAAGTACTTACTGTGTAACAGCATGTACTTCAAAATTCTCACAAGATTCACATTTGCTGCTACTTTGCTGGTTGAGGTATGGGTAGGTTTATGGTTAAGGTTTAGATTACGGTTAGGGTTGGGGTAGGGTTAGGTTTAGGATTAGGGATAAGTTTAACAGTGTAACTACAGATGTAATTAAGTGCAGGTACTTTAAATGTAACTACAATGCAACAACATGAATGTACATAATAAGTTCATTGTATCAAATGCTTAAAGGGATAGTTCACCCAAAAATGAAAATTCAGTCAATGTTTACTCACCCCTGTGTTGTTATAACACTATATATATATATATATATATATATATATATATATATATATATATAAATATATATATAAATATAAATATATATTTCTTAACACAAAGGGAGAAATTGTGAAAAAATGTTGTGCTCAGTGACAATGACGTGCACATAACGGGGTTTACAGGGGTGCAAACTCCTGCTCCTTTCATTCACAAATGTAAAGGTGCCCCTTTAAGAGCACGGATACAATGGTATACAATGGCAGTTTATAGTGAAAACCTCTTAAAACTTCAAAAGAATGCAAAAGTATAATTCAGAAGTCTAATAAATTATTCCATGTGACTGTTATGAAAGCATACGATAAGGTTTAGTGAGAATCAAACTAACATTTAATGTATTATTTAGTGAAAATGTTTACTGACCATTGATCTCCTGTGCACGTTCACGATTGGGCTCGAGAGCAGCAGTTCATGCAGCTCCCTCGCAACATTGGAGTGTTCAAGTGAAAACTCATTTTGTTTATCTAAAAACAGCGATAGCGACAACAGAACACAACACATCTGCACACAAAAAAGAGAACAGAACTTACTAAACATATCTGAAGAGTTTGTAGTCAAAGAATTTATGCATTTCTGTGCCCAGCCTTATTTTTTTGAAAGTTTTTGGACTGGTGGCAGTTCACAGTGGATGGATACCTGTGCGATACTGAAAATAGAAAACAAGCGATCTATAGAATGTACCGTCGCTCATCACTGCTGTTTAGGACAAAAACTCTGATTAACTGAGAGAAGATACTTTTTATCGCATGCTGTTTGCCGTCAGGTTAGGACACAGTGTGATTGTGGCTGACTATAGCAGAAACGTCTTCTATGTTTCTGTTTGATTTCAGAGTACTCCATTCAAAAAATAAGTCTGGGCGTAGAAATGCATAAATTCTTTGACTACAAAATCTTCAGACATGTTTAGTAAGTTCTGTTCTCTGATTTGTGTGCAGATGTGTTGTGTTCTGCTTCGCTGTGGAGGACCTTTTTTTAGATAACAAGATGAGTTTTAGCGTGAACGCCCTAATGTTGCGAGGGGGCTTCGTGAACTGTTACTCTCGTGCCCTATCATGAACGAGCACAGGAGATCAACGGTCAGTGAACATTTTCACTAAATAATACATTAGATTTCAGTTTGTTTCTCACCAAACCTTATCGTACGCTTTCATAACAATCATGAGTCTCATGAAATAATTTATTAGACTTCTGATTTATACTTTTGTGTCCTTTTGAAGCTTGAAGAGGTGGTCACCAAGTGACATCACTAAGAATTTTTTTTTTCACAATTTCTCCCTTTGTGTTAAGAAAAAGAAAGTAATATAGGGTTATTGACTGAATTTTCATTTTTAGGTGACCTAATCCTTAAAGTACACAGTAGTTAAAGACACCTAATATAAAGTGAGTCCAATCTGGGTCCTGAAGCAAAACCAGTCCAGAAGCACTGATCTAAAGTGTTGAAAGGGAATTTATGCTTAGTATCTGTCTCTTATTGTTGAGAAGAGCAAAGGAAATTTCACTGCTCTGTATTTGAGTCTAGCGGTGCTGGATCTATAAGAGGGAACATTAATTAAAGAGAAATGCAGAGTAGAACAGCCATGTGAGACTCAACCTTTTCTCTTGAATTTGGATGAGAAAATTTGACAGCTTTTCATCTTTGTCTCTGGCTCAGTCTTGTCTTCCACTGTCCCTCTATTTTTTTCCGCTCCCATCTGTTTTCCTTTCTTGTTGGAGTTTGCGATGACGCCTCTCTGCTTTTTTTTTCCCCCTTGTCTCTTTCCATTCTCCTTGCATGGATTTTTGTGTTCTTTTATAAACAAATGCCTTATGTCTCACCTTTAGATGAGATTTAGTAACAGATAATGAGGACCAAAATCAACTGAAAATTAGTTTATATCACATTTGCTCATGCAATACAGAATGAGAAGAGTTGATGCCTATATAGCTGAACAGTAGGGTTCCATAAGTAAAAGTGCCATTCATGATCTCCACAGTGAAATAGATTTTGAGCGGTAACATTAAAAACATTCCCTCATAAATATAGTCTTGTATAAATATAAATATAGTTTTTTTTTTTTTTTTTTTTTTTTTTTTTGCTGGTTTTTGAATACTTTTTTGATTCAAAACCAGCCTGAGTTCATGAAAATTATGTCACTGTGATGAAATGTTTGGAAAATGAGATTTTGTGGTTCATTACACGTATCGTGGCAGATCAGAGATGAAATGTCCATAGTTTGGCACTAAAAGAGAGTTACATTTTCTCCCAAACAGATGAGGGTTAAGGTTAATGCTCTACTGAGTTATAAATCAACAAAAAATACCTCCCTACACTGTAAAAAAAAAAAAAAAAATCCTGTTGTTTTTACAACAAAAAAATAAATAAAATAATTGGCAGCTGTGGTTGCCAGAATAATTATGTAAAAAATGCTGTCAAAATATAAACAACTTTACAGAACAACCTGTACATTTTACAGTTTAAAACTGTTGTTTTTTTATGGTATATTTTACGGTGCAGTACCGTCGTTTATATTATTAAATGATAAACTTAATATATTAACCTTTTGAAACTGTAAAAATCTGCTTTTCACTTTATAACGTATTGTTAATCACCATAGTAATTACAGAAGGGCAGGAGCAATGACCAATAAACATGTAGAGAGAGTGCTCAGTGTTACTCACACAAACACTTAACACCATCAGCGTAACACACGTGAAATTAAAACTATGCAATAAACATTAACCAAACTACATAAAATATAACACAAAACACCCCAAAGTACATAAATGAAAAAATAAGAAGAAACATAACTATTCCCCTAAAATATAATGAAATGTAATGGAATTCTGGGAATGCCCAATTACTGTTTTTTACCATAATCTCTTGTTAAACATAATATACATTTTAACTGTTAATTATATGGGAAAATCATACTTTTTTCATCTAAACTTTTTACATTTTTACAATATTTTACCATAAAACTACATGTATTGTCTTTTTAAATATATGTAAAACAAATTTAACATATATTTTATGGTAACTATTCGTTAACCAATTTACGTTTTTTTACTGTAGCATTTTTACAGACCTTTACTGTTCGAATGACAGACATTTCTTTTTACAGTGTACCCTTAAAGGAATATTCCGGGTTCAATACCAGTTAAGCTCAATCGACAGCATTTATGGCATAATATTGATTACCACAAAAATTTATTTTGACTTGCCCTTCCTTTTCTTTAAAAAAAAGTTCCAGTGAGGCACTTACTGTACAATGGAAGTGAATCTGTAAATGTTAAAATCCTCACTATTTCAGAAGTATGGTCACAAGACCTAAACAATATGTGTTAACATGATTTTAATGTGATAAAATTGCTTCTAAAACTTTTCTGTGTAAAGATATAGCCTTGATGATGTAATGTCAACAAACCCTTAAACCCTAAAACAACTGTAAAAATTACGATTTAAACAACTTTACAGCTCAAATATTACATGATTTTTAACAGAAGAATTAATGTAAATGTTTTTATAAAATTATAAGCTTCACATTTCTGCCTTTAAACCATCTAAAAATTGGCCTCATTCACTTCTATTGTAAGTGTCTCACTGTAACCTCGATTTGTGCTCCTTTTAAAGAAAAGGAGGGACTAGTCAAAATAAATTTTTGTGGTAACTAACTTAATGCCACAAATGCTGTCGATTGAGCTTAACTTGTATTGAATCCCGAATATTCCTTTAACCATCAATTTAAACCTAACCAAAAGTGTCATACAAAACAAATGTGACATGAAAAATGCAATTGTTGAAGCAACCACGTGGTTTTGTGGTTTGCCTTTCAGCTCATGTGTCAGCTTGCATGCTCTGTGGGACTTGTTCTCTGGATTTTGCATCACAAGTGCAACGCTCTCAACAATCTCAATTTAATCACATTTGAACAAGCTTGTAAGTGTTGTTGTTGTGGTTGTGTAATGCAAACATTAAATGTATCGCCTTACAAGTCATGCGCTATAGTAAAAGTGTTTAGATGTCATAAGAAAGCATTGTGTGAGCAGCAGGAGCAATTTATAATCTGCCATTTTATCCGTGATTTGTGTGAAAGGAAATACAAGTCATTGTTGTTGTAGCTCCTATATAGTGCTATTTTCAACAGGAAACTGTTGCAATATGTACAACGAGTCATGTAAAAATCATTTTGCAAAAATGCAGGTACAGTATACACCGATGAGCCAAAATATTATAACCAATCACAGGTGAAGCGAATAACGTTGATCATCTCCTAACAAGGCCACATGTCAAGGTTTGGGTAGATTAGATTGTAAGCGAACAATCAGTTCTTGTAGTCAGTGTGTTGAATGCAGGAGAAATGGGCAGGAGTAAAGACCTGAGCGACTTTAACAAGGGCCAAATTGTTATGGCTAGAAGACTGGGTCAGAGCATCTCTGAAACGACAAGGCTTGTGGGGTGCTACCGGTCAGTAGTGGTGAGTACCTACCAACAGTAGTCCAATGAGGGACAAGCCATAAACCGGCGACAGGATGTTGGGCACCCAAGGCTATCCCATCTGGTCCGAACTGAAAGAAGGTCTACTGTAGCACAAGTCACAGAAAATGTTAATGATGGTTACGGGAGGAACGTGTCACAACACACAGTGCATCACACTCTGCTGCATACGGGGCTGCGTAGCCGCAGACCAGTCAGAGTGCCCATGATGACACCTATTCACCATCGAAAGTGCCTACAATGGGCATGTGAGCGTCGGAACTGGACCTTGGAGCAGTGGAAGAAGGTCACCTGGTCCGATGAGTCCTGTTTTCTTTTACATCACGTGGACTACCGTGTACATGTGCGCCGTTTACTTGGGAAAGTGATGGCATCAGGATGCACTGTGGGAATACTACAAGTGGGTGGAGAGAGTGTGATGCTTTGGACAATATTCTGCTGGGAAACACTGGGTCCAGCCATTCAAAGGGACATCAGTTTGACACGTGCCACCCACCTAAACACTTTGCAGAGCTGGTACACCCCTTCATGGCAATGGTATTCCCTGATGGCGGTGGCCTCTTTCAACAGGATAATGGGCCCTGCCCCACTGCACACATTGTTCGGGAATGGTTTGAGGAAAATGATGAAGAGTTCAAGGTGTTGTCCTGGCCTCCACATTTCCCAGATCTCAATCCGATCGAGCATCTGTGGGATGTGTTGGACCAACAAGTCTGACCACAGCGGCTCCACCTCGCATGTTAAAGGACTTGAAGGTTCTGCTGCTAATGTCTTGGTGTAAGATACCACAAGACAACTTCAGGGGTCTTGTAGAGTCCATGGCTCAGCGGGTCGGCGCTGTTTTAGTGGCATGTGGAGGACCAACAGCATATTAGGCAGGTAATTATAAACTTTTGGCTCATCATTGTAGTAACGTGATTCTATGAGACCAGGTTGTTCAAAACGATCAAGCAAAAAATACTTTCAGTACAATGGGCCTTCACTGCTACAGTATGCTTTATACCTTTACATTCATGGGTTAATATAATAAATGAGAATACAGAGGAATATTCCAGTTAACTACAGAAAGGCTGATTCCTTGAGGGGAGAGAATGCCAAAGAGAGACAGTCAAACAATACCTGACCTGATGAGGATGGATATGAAACTTCTTCCCCTCCAGCTTTAGTTTATTTGTAGAGTGCCACATGGGCCTGGGTGCTGGTTAATTTTACAGAATCAATAGTTCAGCCATAAGCCAATTTAAAAAATCCCACAGGAGGGAACTGAACAATACACTTATGGATTATGCATCAGCAATTGAAGTTGTTCTGCACAAACCAAAGAAACGTAAGCTCCTAAATTCTTAATAATGATAAATTAGCTGACCTTTGATTAGCATAGATCCTTGCACAAACAATAGGCCCAATTTTGTAACCTAAGTGTTCAAATCAATAAAATCAACACACATTGTTAAAACTTGCTCATCTGTGCATTTTATATTTTCAAGAGACCAGAGCTCAGACAGAATGGCACAAATACATTGTTTATGATATTGATATATTAATAGTTACATAACCCCCCCCAGATTCCGTTCTGTCTTCTGTCCCTGTTTATGGCCCTAGTCCTCCAGCTTTGTTTGAAGTAGTGTATGCCAATCATCAAAATGAGAGAATTCTCTGAGAAGAAGAGCACCAGGGGAAGATCAATGTTTCAGATCAGACCTCCTGGTTTCTCAGACTTTGCATTTATTTGTTAAACGTTAAGAGTGCAGCATGCAAGTACAAAGGCAAGTCGATGAAGAATCAGTCCAAGTCCATACTAGTCTGTGGGTCAATATTTTTGACGGTTAAGCATTTCAAATGAAGTATATAAATATGTAGATATATCATCATAGATAGATACTGTATGTCTTTAACACAAGAGTTTTTTGAATTCTGGACATAATTTAGACATAAATTATGTGTTTCTGTAGCTCATCTGGTAGAGCATGGTGATTGCAATGTCAGGATTATGGGTTCAGTTCCAAAGGAACACAAAAATTTATAAAATGCTTACCTTGAATGCACTGTATGTCCTTTTTGGATAAATCAGAATTAGATTATGAGACTGGATGCATCACAGGCATTACAGCCAGACTGTGTCATACAGGTGTTAAAATCCTTGTCTAAAAGAAACAGATGGTGGGAGATATTAAGTAAAGATGCAGAACAGAGATTTCTCTGGTGTCCCAGACTGTATTTCTACACATAGACAGCTGAAAATGGACTGATTTGAAATTTGGACTGATATGATTTAAACAAACTTGATTTATCCAAATACAAATTCTGTCCAATCTGGTGATCAGTCTTCTTGATTTTTTGCAGTTAAATTCCTTCCATAAGAAGTTTTCTGATTTGCATATTTAACATTTCATCTTAAAATGTTCATTAGCTTAATGAATACTGATATAACATTTGACTGCTGTTAACTAACACTTCCTGAAGTGAAACCGACTCGTGCTGCAGGGTGGGCACGGGCTAGATCATCTATGGGTCTTTTAGAGGTTTGGAATGTATGCAATTGAGAACATTATTATATTATTTATAATATTATATTATGTTATTTCTGAAAATAAATTAGGCCTGAAACATACTCAATGCATGTAGGCATAGGTGAATGCTTGCCCAACACATTGCAAGCATGCGGTCCCATTGTAAGTACTTAACGTGTGGTCTTGGGTTACTGTGGTGGTAACAATTACAACTTCAAATGTTTGTGCCATTAAACCAGCTGTGTTGTTATTTAGGTAGCTACATGCTTACAGTTTAGCTCAAGTTAACTAACTTGCTCTGCAAGTTTCTCTTCAAACTGTTGCTCTGTCGTAACAGAAAGATTTTTTGAAGAAATTTGACCATAGGACAATACAATTTACGCTAATACCAGCTATGCAAGGATACAATGTGTTTGAATTGTTTTTGAACACATTTTGGTACACAACAGCTTGTACAATTTAGCAACACTAGAAGCGTTTTCAGTTTGTGCCGACTGGCGTAGAGTTTATTTTGGGCCTTACGGTGCATTCATGGTACATTCTATCAGTATGCATGTTCCCTTTTAATCGCACCCATGACCTTGACATTGCAAGCACATGTTGACCTATTGGAACCCCTATCATCCCCTCATAAGCCTCTTTTTTGTATATTACTGGTTTGTTTGAATCAGTGTGATTTAGATAATTTTTCATCTTAGACTTTGATATAAAAGATCACAAAACACAATTTTGTCTCAATAGGAGGTTCTAAATTCTCTGTTGGAGCTCCTTAAAATCTGTTCAATTCAAATTACGCTAGCTTTAATTAGAGGTGTGTGTATGTTCTGAATAATATAGTAAGCGTTAAGTGGATGCACCAGGGATGGAGAGAGCAGTACAGTTGGCAAGGCCTCATCATTGTTAAAAGCAGTGAGTAATAAGGGAGAGAAGAGAGGAAAGAAAGGAAGAACAGAGGAGAGAGTAGAGGAAGAGGAAGTGTCAGTGGGTGGACACAGCTCTCTAATCTTTGTGTCTTACTGAGAACCCTGGAAAACGTGCTTCTTAGCTTTTCCTTTAACCGTACATTGTAACTTTGTCAAGACCGTCAAAACAAAGTAAAAAAGAAAATTCATTTTTGAATATAATTGACCCATATGGGAAGAACCAGTTGTGACCTTTCACCTTCTGACTTTCTAAATGTTTTACAGCTTTAAGCAATTTTTTGTACATCTATAAATTAAATTTGACTTGTTGTATTATAGTTAAGATATTAACTGTAAAGACATTTTGACATCCTTGGTCAAAAAGTTTTTTTTTTTTTTATTATTAAAAATTATGTTACTCCATATCTTTTTTAACACTTTTTTATGAAGCCGATATTTATAATGCATTGTAAAAGCATTATACATGCATTATACTGCATTCATAATGTCTCATAATACACCTTAGAATAAGTTATAACTTCACATATATAATTATAACTACAGTTATAATATACATTATAAGACTTCCCCTACACATAGTTATACTTTAGAGTATAATGCATTATAACACAAGCAACATCCAATGTTAAAGCAGCAGATGTTTATAAATGTAATCATATAAGTGCTGTATAGTGTGAACAGTCAAAAGGCTTTATGAAGTGATCATATTATAAGTGGTCTTTGCCTGCTTTAAGTAAAGTTACAAAAGCAATATCTTCTTATAAACAGCCATAATATAAACTTGTAACATACAATACATTACAAGTCAAACTTATACAATGGAAGTTATTTATAAAATAAATCTCCAAATAAGATGCACAAACATTAAAGTTTATTGAATAGAGTCCAGTATAGAATCAGTTTGATTTTCTTTTTTTGTGTGTGTGTGTGTGTGTTTACACCCAAGAAGATTGGCTACATATGTGATCAACACACATATTATGTCTCATGAGAGAGTGTTTCTGATGTATTTAAAGGGTGTCATAAAGTGATATTTTTTATAATTTTATTATCTTCCCTGAGGTCCAATGATAATGTTATAAAAGTTGTTTTTCACCAAAACAGTCACAATTTGGTAATATATGATCATTTTCCAACCTGTTTTTGGCACTCTGTCTGAAACGCTCGGTCTTGGCCTAAGCGCCTCCTTAAAACTTCAACATAAACGCCCACTGTTATGATTGGCTAACATCATGCAGCACCTCAAGTTCAGCAAACTCAGTTGGAAGAGAATGGACAAGCCCCTCAACATTATAAAACAAAATTGCAGGGTTTATACAAACACACATCCAACATTGTATCCAAATATATTAAACTGTTCATCTCAAGCACAGCTGTTATCACTCAGCACCATAAACTATCAAACAGTCATGACATTTAAAATATTCATGAATGATATGGTTTACTTTCATTTTTGAAGTGTTTTTAACAGCCCCCTCCTTCAATAACAGTTCCTTTGCAAAGCTTGAATCATATTATGACTGATTCACTGAGCCAGAAAAAAAAGAGGCAGCAGCGGAATAAAAGAGAATTGGTTCTTCCTTTCAGAGTTGTAACTTGACACCGTATCTTTTAAAAGTTTCGAGATACATGGCAGCAGTCAAAGAGTCTGTGTAGTTCATATTCATATACAAAATAATCCAAAATAATCCAGATGGGTCCCCTTTGGTGTTATGTTAGGAATAGTTAGCCACACAAGGTCTGCTCTCTTTGACTTGAACTGTGTGCCAGTTGGCGGGGCAAAGGGTGCAGTGACGCATGTTGTGGGATGTGTAAATGCAAATAAGCATTGTGCCGTGACATCACGAACAGACAGATTTAAAAATGAAATGTTTCTGGCAACTATAAATGCTCTTCCTCCTGGGGAGGAAGTTTTGAGTTCTGAAATGTACAATATATTTGTATAGTACGGTTTCCTCTTATCTGTCCAAATATCAAGGAAAATTTGATTCTCCATTTTGTGACCCCTTTAACCTTGTAGCTTTACAAGTGTTTTTTGTATATCTCAAAATTTACATTGAATGTGCTATTTTGTATTTTGTGCATGTGTAATATATATAACTTCCAGCATGACTTGTAATGTCTTATAACCACTTACAAAATATCTTATGAATGTTTATAAGAAGACATTGCTTTTGTCACTTTACTTAAAGCACACCTGTTATATATATTACAAAATTATAATTAACTTCTGCAGTTATAAAAATTGGATGTTGCTTGTGTTATAATGCATTATACTCTAAGGTATAACTATGAATAGGTAAGTATTATAATGTATTACAATTGTGGTTACAATAATTATGAGAAGTTATAACATTATAAGGTGTATTATGAGACATTACTAATGCATTATAATGCCTTTACAATGCATTATAAATATGGGCTTCATAGAAAGTGTTACTATATCTTTTTCCCCTATCATTTTACACTTTGGTACCACAATAAAACTGATTTTCTTTAAGGGGGGTCTTTGTACTTTACTCAAGAATTTATACATTTTGAATGGCTTTCAATACATACAATAAGGACAAAAGGATGGTGCAGTTTCTTTAAGACAATAGGAGGGTTGAAAAAAACAGCTTGCTATGTCTTTTATGTTTAGAGATGAACTAATCTGAATGTTATTTCAGGTTTCGAGCAGTGTATAATTCTTAAAATTCTTAGAGATTTTTAGGTGTAGGATGATATATGAGCAAAATGTCCTTATGTAAGGTATAATAAACAGTCAGCCAGGCATTAGCACAAAATAAACCCTGATACAAACATAGCTACATGCCAAATAAACATGAATTAATGATTCGAGTTTAAATTATTGTATGTAAGAAGAAAGATACTGTAGAGTTCAAGAGATATGATGCTAGCACAGCTGTGAAAGGCAGCAATTGACCAATCAGAATGAAGTTTCCAGATAACTGTGTAGTTTTTAGATGTCTTTTTTGTAATTTTATAAAGTAACCTTGAGTCTGTAGAAACATGGCACTGTATAAATAAAAAATTTGTTTTTATTATTATTATTATATTGCACATATTTAATTAGCCTTTAAATGTGCTTAGAACATATTTTGTAATATAAAGTTTAAACCTAAACCACAGTATTTTTTTCCCCCTTTTGTCTTTGTTTGCCTATTAGGAGAGAAAGTTGTGTGCACATCCATTTCTGGAGATCTACCGAGAGGGAATGATCCACTACATGGCTCCTCTGGCCAGACAGGGTGATTTTTATGTTCCTGAGGTCAGAGAGGCCCAGAGGTGGTTAAAGGAGTCTGAAGAGGATGGGAGGACAGATATCACAGGTAAACTAGTTACTAATTTGTCGTTTAGTAGATGATTTCTTATCTAAAGCAGCTTTCAATACATTTATTTCAGTAACAGTAGTCTCACAGAACCATATTTCTGACTATCATCCAGAGCTTGGGGACTCAAGTTACATGACTCAACTCAGATCTGACTCCAATTTGCAAATTTAAGGACCTGTGATTTGCTTGATTAAATGCAGAAAATGACTTGACTTAACTTTAGGGCAAATGACTCGACACTCGTCTTGGACTTAAAAGTGGAAGACTCTGGAATGACTTGATATTTTTTCATGTTATGTGGTTTTATGACTAGTAATAAAATACAATTAAAAAATATTATTGCTACAACAATGAATCGATGCAAAAAATGTAACCAAGGAACCAGTCATCCTGGGGTTGCCCTAACCGAAAATTCTCCGTCATTTACTGATTTAAAAAAACAAAACAAAAAAAAACATATACTGATAATTCCAAATAAAAAAGAGACAAGAGAACAATTTAAACCTAGTCTTTTTTATTTATTTATTTTTGTATTTTAACCATCTTTATGTGGCTTCACTCTCTCTCAATCGCTTCAGTGCATGATAATAAAGGTAAAAGAAAGTAAAAGAACAAAAAGAAAACACAAAAAGTAAGATTCAAAGAATAAATTTGAGATTACATTTTTATATTTTAATGAGTGGTAAGATGTTAGGCTTAATAATAGTCTGTTATTTTTTAGAATTTTAAAAGTGGCTGTGGATGTCATGCAAAGTGTATGGTAGAGCTATAAATAAGACCTAACTCAAATTAATGGTTGCATGTATTGTTTTCTCTGTTTTCTTGCATATTTAAAGATACTGAGAAAGATATTGAGATATTGATTACAGATATTGAAAAAAAAAAAAGCTTGTGGTGCACTTGGACATGTTTAGAATTTTTATATGGAAAAAAAAAATCTTGGATTACTTATGAAAAATGGGACAAATAATGGACAATGTTGCATTGTGTCAGCGCAATATGAAAAAAAATCTAGTTTTATGTTTCTAGTATTTTACATTCATTTAGCAGATGCTTCTGTCCAAACTTACAATACAAAATGTGGAACATAAGCAATTGGTCATACAAAAGCCAACATTATCGCACTGCCAAGTTCTAATCGTAGCTAGATTAGTATAGAAGTTAGAGCACAAGAAAGAAACAGATAATTTTATTTTTGATTAATCAACAGGGGACCCCCTAATTGTTTGGCATTATGGGGGACTCCCTAACTCTTATTGGGGGTCTGGGACCCTCCCCAGCCCCGCCACAATTCGAACACTGCAAGTGAGCAAAAAAGTTATAGCTTATTCAAATAAGTAGCAGCAGTCTCCGAAAGTGTTTATACAGGCAAAAATGAAGACATTAGCTAAAATTTTATTTCCATAAAATGTAATACTGTATATAAAATGATACAGTCATGTAAATGTATTAAACGGATTTCCTTTATCGGAGTAAAGTCAAAAACAGCTTAAGAATAAACCGATCGATGCGGGTAGATTTTTGCCAATTACCCAGATTTTGTGTTACATGTAAACATCTTTACTGGCGTTCTTACCGGCTTATACAATGTTTGCAAGTGTTGTGCGAATGTCTCTTCTCTGTTTGATGTCAAAAGCAGAGAATAACACGATTATTTCAAATCTCATGTAAATGCGGTTTTCTTGCTTTGTCTGATTTTTCAAATTAGCTGATATTTAAGAGTTATCAGCGTATTGGTGTGCATGTAAACGGGCTTAGTGATTGGTCCAGTACTTGTTGTCTGAGACTGACATTACACAGATACTTCTAAAAAATATCGAGCAAAGTATTAGGCGTTAATCACCGCCTTATGGAGTTTTAACGTGGACGTGTCATATTGGCTGAACTCCGCGATCACCTACACCTACACTGGTGATAAACTGAAACTATCTGCGTGTGTGTGTGTGTGTGTGTGCATTTGCGTGTGCATGCACACACGTGGATGTTTGCCCTGGTCAGACCAAAGCCCAGGGGTACTGCTGTGCAAAATTAAACATGGTTGAGCTGCTTGTGACCTGGGGGTGTGTTTTCCATACCAGCTGTCCTGAAGTGTGTGTATGTGTGTGTTCTAATGGTGCCAGTTCCACCTGTTAGTCTGTTACCCTAAAACTAACACATAATAATAAATATAATATATGATAGAGGGTGAAGATTAAAGCAGAGAAGAGGGAAGATTAAAGGACAAATTTAAAGCATCATAATTCAGTCTTTTGATCTGTTGGTTTAATACGTCCTAATGTGGTGCTAAATTTAATATGTTTTACAGCATGTTTTGTTCCTTCTGTCCTCTCCTTGTTCAAGCACACGTTTGATCCTGCAATGGGACACAGTGGCGTGCACAGACCTCAGCATGGATAGGTGGCGGAAGGATAAAAAAAAGATTTTTTTTTATTTTTTTATTAATATTAGCCTACTTAACTAATTATGTCAAAAGTAAACTTAACTAATTTCTTTGCTTTTAGAGTATTTAAGCATTTTTCTTATAAGCTAGTGGGCCCTATTTTAAGAGTGGGCCCTATTTTAAGAGTGCTAGCGCTAAGCGTATTTCTAGTGATATGCTTCTTTTAAACCCATGGAAAATGTGGTTCTCAACAAGATTTGGATTTATGCTCCGTAAAATTATAAAGAATGTAAGTGTTATTTATAATTTTCATCTACTGACACACAAATCATGGCTAGTATTAACAGTGATTGTATTGGAACGCACTTCCCTTCTACTGGTCAATTTCGATTTTAAACTATTTATTTATTGAAACATGAAAAAATTAAACCAAAAATATTTCTATATTCAAATGACACTGAAATGAAAATATAATCAAAATAATGAAGTGGTCAAAAAAATCAAACGTTTTCCTCCAACTTCTTCCACCGGCCCCTTTTGCACTGACTGAAAAATCACTCTATGACAACAGGTGGAAAAATGATAATGCAAATTAGATCATAAATACAATTGTGAATGTAAACATAATATTCATAATTGAAAAAGAGACCATGACCTAAAGATAGTTTAACACAGATCAAAAAACTCCAGACAACATGAGTTGTGGAATATCAGATGTGATCTAGGAGCTTTTTGCAGCTTTATACCATGCATGCCATTGAAGAGATGGTAAGTCTATTCCTCACTGCCTCGTTGTCATTCCCATTAAAAATCAAATATGGCGCTACCATGAATAAGGTCTATATACCCACAGTTGCACGCATACACCCACAGATAACGCAAACACTCCCACCCCCGGCCACTTGCGCTTTGAAAATTGCACTTAGAATTAGCGCTCTCATGAAAATTGGAAAAGATGATGCACACAGTCTTAGCACATAGCTATGAAAATAGATAAATAAATAGAGCCCTATCTGTCCTATTTCTCACTAAAAGCACAATGGAATTACAATGTTTTTTTTTTTTTTTGGTCTTGGTTATGCCATGTTTTTGACATGTGCCATAGTAAAACCGTGGTATTTTTTTTTAAGTACCTTGGAGAACCATGATAATATCATGAAATATTAATATAGTAATCATTTAGTAACAGGGTATTATAGCATAGTACAACCTGGTAACGGCATAGTGCTTTTTTGTTAGGGCTCTAATCTTTTCCTTGTCTCACTCTTTTCACTTTCTCTCATCTCTGCTCCCTCACTTCATCCTGACATCTCTACTGCTTCCTCTCTAACCTCACCATCCTCTTACAGAACTGACACTTTTTATAGTACTTTGTCTTTCTTTTCATGTTAAAATAATGATACAGTATTTACTGTATACTGACCTTACACCAGTAATGTGGCGGAACCATGGTACAATGATGGTGTAATACCATGGTCCAGAAAATGGTAATACCATTGTACTTTTTTGAAAGTGATTAGTCTAATGGCTTTTTAGTTTCAACAAAAAACAAACTGAGTTTGGCTGAATCAGGCAGCTCCTTCAGTTTATGACAGTATTCTATGAAAGATGTATTGAATTTCTATCCACACTGAAAGTGATTCGACCGCTCGCTTCCATTATAATTAATAAAGCTGTCTACTCTGCAAGTGTGCGATGTCGGAAATGCAATTGTAATAAAGTATTATTCTTTTGATGAACTTATAAAACAATACATAGAGTGGACTTTTTACGTGACCTGTTACTCGTCCTAGGCAATGCCACTTTGATGTTCCGGGCCAATTTCAAACTTCATTTTGGCTTCCTTGTAGGGCACTACTGAAAGGTGAAATCGCTCCAAAGTATGTTCCAAATGGAAGTTTTGAAGGGACATTCCATAAGACTGTTAGCGAAGGGTGCACTCATAAATTAATGCCATGTACCCTTCATAGTGCCCACATTGAGGGCTCAGCACTTCGGAGTAAGTAGAGCATAGGGATGATCCCTTTCGATTGGAATTCGCCCCAATCTGCTGTAGCACACGCTGTTAAAGGCACCTCCACAAAATTTTCTTTCAATTTAAAAATTCTTCCATTTTTCTGGACAACCAGAAGGGCACCTTTAGATTTGTGAACAAAAGGGGTTTGTGACTCTGTTGCCCCCCATCTGTGCACGCCACTGGCGGGACATGCCGACCCTGATGCTTATCCAAATTCAGCCTCTGAAATTTAAAGTCAGTTTGACCGTTTTTTATTTCTTAATACATGTTTCTTGTCTTATTGTGCACAAGTCATCAAAGCATGTTATTCTAAAGAATAAAAATGTTTTTCCTTTTTTTCTGTTTGTTTGATTCGGGGGGAAGTTCGGGGTTAGATTGTTGCACTAATGGGGAATGTGGTCTTTATAATTTTATTTTTAACACACAATCTAATATTTTTAACATGTCAAAATGTCAGTTGATAATATGAGTGGATTGTCTCTCTCCACGTGGAATGTGAATGGGTTGGGGCACCCCATAAAAAGAAGGAAGGTTATTTCTTTTCTTAAATGTAAGAAATATGATAAAGTGTTTCTTCAAGAAATGCATCTTTCCCCGCAGGAAGCTGAAAAATTTGGGAAGATATGGGGTGGACATGTTTTCTTTAGTGCTGGCTCAAGTAAGAGCAGGGAAGTCATTACATTGATAAGTAAACATCTACAATTCAAATGTCTCAAACAGATTAAAGATAAATTAGGAAGAATCATTATTGTTTTAGCAGAAATTCAGGGGCAAAGGTTGATTTTGGCTAATATTTACACACCTAACGCTGATGATCAAGACTTTTTTAAAGATCTTGAAGGGATGTTGCAAGCCACTGGCACCCCTCATGATATAATATTGGGAGGAGACTTTAATCGTTTGATGGACTCAGTCCTTGAACATAGTGAAGCAAAATTATGTAAGCCCCCTAGAGCAACAGTGACATTTCACAGAATCTTGGTCTTACAGATATTTGTAGACTTTTGAACCCATCTGGTAGGGACTATACATTTTTTTCATAAGTCCATAAGATTTATTCTAGAATAGATTTTTTTTTTTATATCTAACTCCCTAATTTCGTCTGTTGTGGATTGCTCAATTGGAAACATCTTAGTCTCAGATCATGCCCTGGTGTGTTTAGAGGTGTTGCCACATACGGAGAAAAAGAAATCATATAGTTGGCACTTTAATGTATCCCTTTTGCAAAATCCTGATTTCCAGCAAATGTTAAAGTCTGAAATCAATGTTTATATGGAGACCAGCTGGCCCTCAGTATCCTCTGTGGGCGTGGCTTGGGAGGCACTTAAGGCGGTTCTTAGGGGCCGGATATGCCTCATTCATCAAAAAATACAAAGCACGAGAACTTGTGGAGTTGGAAGGGAATATTAAAAGAGTGGAGGCAGAGCTGAAGCACCGAATGCCATCTGATGGCCTCAGAGAATTGAGCCAATTGAAATACAGATATAATACTATTTTGTCACAGAAGGTGGAGTTTTGGCTATTCAGGGCATATATAAAGCAGAGTGAGTCTTTTTCTACCATTCCTTCAGTGAAATCTGCTTGTGGTAACATATTTACCTCGGCCATTGATATCAATAATGCTTTTAAAGAGTTCTATCTTGGTCTCTATAATTCCACGTCTTCATCTGCTGATGAAGATATTCAAAATTTTGTGGAACCATTAGAACTCCCTAAATTGACAACTGAGCAAAAACATTCTGTTGATTCTGAGATAACCTTGGAGAAGCTTGACGAGGTAATTAAGGCCTTACCTACAGGCAAGGCTCTGGGGCCAGATGGTTTTGCTGCTGAAATTTTTAGATCTTATGCTACAGAATTGGCTCCACTTTTATTAGAAGTTTATACGGAATCATGAAAGAATGGAAAGTTCCCACCAACCATGACACAAGCCTGGATCAGTCTGATTCTTAAAGAAGACAAAGATCCAAGTGAGTGTAAAAGTTACCGTCCAATTTTCCTGATCCAGCTAGATGTAAATATGTTGTCAAAAATTTTGGCTATTCGATTAAGTAAAGTTATGACATCTCTTATACACATAGATCATGTGGGGTTTATTTGGGGCCGCAGCTCTTCTGACAACAGTAGGCATTTCATCAATATCATGTGGTCAGTAGCGAATGTTCAGACTCTGGTCGCTGTCATCTCACTTGATGCCGAAAAGGCATTTGATATGGTAGAATGGGATTATCTTTTTAAGATTTTGGAAATGTATGGGTTCGAGAGTACATTTATTGGTTGGATTAAGTTACTTTATAGACACCCTGTAGTGGCGGTACAAACGAATAGATTAATTTCAGATTATTTTACTCTGGATAGGGGCATCCGGCAGGTTTGCCCTCTTTCCCCATTATTGTTCTGTCTTGCCCTGGAACCATTAGCAGCCGCGATAAGAAAGGAGGATGATTCTCCATGGGGTGATGGCGGGAAGTGTGGCACATAAGCTTTTGCTTTACGCAGATGATATTTTATTATTTGTCTCCGACCCCACTAGATCTATGCCTTGCCTCCACAGAATGATCAATTCCTTCTCTAGATTTTCGGGATACAGAGTTAATTGGTTTAAATCTGAAGCTCTGGCTCTGACAGCATTCTGCCCGGTAACGGCTTTTCAGCCAGGTGCCTTTCAGTGGCCCAAACAGGGCATTAAGTATTTGGGTATTTTATTCCCAGCAAATTTATGTGATTTAGTCAGAGTTAATTTTGACCCTTTAATAAAAAAGTTTTCGAGTGATGTGGAAAGATGGGCTTCATAACATTTATCTATGATTGGGAAGGTTAATGTTATAAAAATGAGTTGTATTCCAAAATTTAACTACCTGTTACAATCTCTCCCCATTGAAGTTCCCCTCTTTTATTTTAAACAATTTGATAGTATTGCTAAATCTTTTATCTGGAATGGTAAGCGCCCTCGAATGCATTCTAACAAGTTACACAGGCCAATTGACAAAGGTGGGTTAGGTTTCTCCAAAATATTGTTTTACTATTATGCTTTTGGTCTCAGACATTTGGCTCATTGGTCGCTTCCACCTGAGAGAGACCCTCCCTGGGTTACTAAGTTCTTGCCCCTATTTTGCCATTGCAAATCCTTTCTATCAAACTAACCGCAGAAGTTAAGTTACACCCCGTTATCTCTCATTTGCATGCAGTATGGACAAAAGTGTCCAGAGTGTTTATTTCGGACATTTATTTAAATGTTGCCTCGAGCATATGGCTGAACCCCAAATTATGTATTGAAAGGTCCCCTTTCTGCTGGTCAGAGTGGATTGTGAGGGGAATTACTACACTCAGTGACCTATATGAGAGTGGAGTGTTTAGATCTGTTGAAAATTTGATTCAACACTTTGAGATTCCCAGATCTCAGTTCTGTAGGTATTTGCAGCTGCGCCACCTGCTCTGTAATATTTTTGGGAGTTGCTCACAGCCCCCCTAAAGCAGCAGATACTCTGGGAGAGGTGATTACTGCTTTTGGAAAAGGTCATGAGGCATCAGTGTATTACTCCCTGTTAATTCAGAGTCTGGGAGACGGAGCTTTAATTTCCATCAAGAGATTATGGGAGAAAGATTTAAACTTGGTATTGGAGGAGGAAGTGTGGGCTAAGATTCTAAAAAATGTCAAGTCTGCATCTAGAGATGCAAGGGTTCACCTTATGCAATTCAAGATATTACACAGATTCTATTGGACCCCCTCTAGATTATATAGGTTTGATCTTAAAGACACACCCACCTGTTGGCATTGCCAATCAGAAGATGTAGACACAAACCAAGTTTTTTGGGGATGTGCTAAGATTCAAGAATTTTGGTTGAAAGTTTAGAGTTGAATGTGTGATGTTTGTCCCAGACACTGTATTTTGGGTGATGGGGCGGTCATAATTTTGCGGGATAATCACGTAAAAAATTGGGTTCTAACCAGTCTCATGATTGGCAGGCAAATAATTTTAAGGGGATGGAAGTCGAATGGAGTGCCCTATTTTTCGAAGTGGTGTGTGGAAATTGGGAGGGTGGCTGCTTTCGAGGAAGGGGTAAGTAGAAGACTGGGGTTTTGGGTCTTATTTGTTAAGAAATGGTGCAATTATTTTGTTTTTTGGGGGGACTCTTGGGGAGGGGATGTGGAGAGTGTAGTTTAGTTTAATTATGTATGTTTATTATATTTTTTGTTTTCTGTTTTTTTTTTTTTTTTAGCTTGTGTGTGTGTGTTATTATGTGGGACCACAGGGGTGTTCGTTGGGTGTCAGGGTAGGGTTGGTGAATGGGGAGGGATATTAGTGGGGTTTGAATGTGAAATGTTGATTCGTTGTATATGTGTTGGGTTTTTCTTTGTGGTGTATATATGAATCAATAAAAAATGTTAATTACAAAAAAAATTGAATAAAAATGTTTGTCTTTGTAATCTCATCAACATCTAACAACTTGCTCCACCTCTGAAATTACTTTTCCTTTCCCGCTAAAATCACCTAGGCTGGGCAGGCTATTGGATAACATTAACCAATAGCCAAATACATATTTAAGCATTGTTTTAGCACAATACTCACATTAACATCTGGTCCATTCTGGCCTGGAACGCCCACTTTGCAACATCCAATCAATTCCTGATGTATGAAATGAAGTCCCACCCTTTTTTCCCTCATTGACCATCCTGCCACACTCATTAGTAGATCACATTGCACAAGTAAAATGGGTTGCGAATGTTGTTTCATGCTGACTTTAAAGAGAAATGTTTGTCCATCCCTAGTGTTTAACTTGCCATGTATTTGTTTCTAAGTTGTGTAAATGACTTCTGAGAATCTAAATAAACTTATCAGAATGATTTATTAGTGTACCAAAATATATGATCAAAAAATGTCCCAAATAAATGTTTTAATTATTTTTCAGCTTTTATTGAGCCAACAGTATTCTTAATGACACAAAGTGCTTTTTGAATTTTTAAGGGAACAGATGTGTGGTTTTTTTTTTAATGTTTATTTAAAGTATTTTTGATTGTCTGTGAGGAAATGTCTGCTCTGTGTTTAAAATTTGCTGAGATTTTTCACTGCAGCTGTAGTCTCATAAATGACTGCCCATTTAATAATTAATATGCATTATCATCTCTTCTGAAGAATTGCAGTCATTTACAAAAAATAATTTCATTTTTTCATGCTGTGTCAGTTATGCATTTCTGTGCAGACATTTCAAGTGATGTGTTTAAGGGATGTTTTAGGTGTCAAGAATTGCCATATTTTGCTGAACTGGTATGAAACTGACCCCTCTCTTCTCAGACTTAAGCAGTCAACATCTGTTTACTCAAGAAAGATGCTGGTCATGGAACTGTAGCAAAATGATTTTCTTCAAAGTGGTATATTGGACAGAAATGTGCTTATAATGGCAGGGTCTGTGTATGTGTGTGTCTCTTTGTGTGTGTGTGTGTGTTTTAAAGAGAGATGTGGGTTGAATGTTGTAGTATATATACAGTATGTGTGAATATATATATATATATATATATATATATATATATATATATATATATATATATATATATATATATATATACACACACATACTGTATATATACTGTATATTTTAGCTATGTTGCACAGCCCTACAACATTCAACCCACATCTCTCTTTAAAACAGACACACACACACACATACATGGCTGCTGGAAATGGGGCCTTTCTAGATTTGATCAAAAATGACTTTTTTTCAAATAGTGATTATTACATTATTCCAAACTACTGGCGGCCAGAAGTTTGGAATAATGTAATAATCACTATTTGAAAAAAAGTCATTTTTGATCAAATCTAGAGAGGCCCCATTTCCAGCAGCCATCACTCCAACACATTATACTTGAGTAATCATGCTAAATTGCTAATTTGGTACTAGAAAATCACTTGCCATTATATCATACACAGTTGGCTAGACTGTATAATAGACTGCCATGTTTTAAGGTCAATATTAGGTCAAAAATGGAAAAAAAGAAACCGCTTTCTCTAGAAACTTGTCAGTCAATCATTGTTTTGAGGAATGAAGGCTATACAATGCTTGAAATTGCCAGAAAACTGAAGATTTCATACAAAGGTGTACACTACAGTCTTCAAAGACAAAGGACAACTGGCTCTAACAAGGGCGGAAAGAGATGTGGAAAGCCAGAAGTACAACTAAACAAGAGGATAAGTACATCAGAGTCATTAGTTTGAGAAATAGACGCCTCACATGTCCTCAGCTGACAGCTTCATTGAATTCTACCTACTCAACACCAGTTTCATGTACAACAGTAAAGAGAAGACTCAGGGGTGCAAGCCTTATGGGAAGCATTGCAAAGAAAAAGCCACTTTTGAAACAGAAATAAAAAAGAAAAGGTTAGAATGGGCAAAGAAACACAGACATTGGACAACAGATAATTGGAAAAGAGTGTTATGGATCTTAATCCCATTGAGCTTTTGTGGGATCAGCTAGACTGTAAGGTGTGTGAGAAGTGCCCGACAAGAGTGCTACAGGAAGCTTGGGGTAAAATGTCACCTGAGTATCTGGACAAACTGTCAGCTAGAATGCCAAGGATGTGCAAAGCTGTCATTGCTGCACGTGGAGGATTTTTTGATGAGAACTCTTTGAAGTAGTTTAAGAATTTCTGTTTTTTTTTTTTTCAAATTGTAATAGTAATTTTTCACTTTATTTTTTTGTTGATTTTCTCCCCTTTTTCTCCCCAATTTGGAATGCCCAATTCCCAATGTGCTCTAAGTCCTCGTGGTGGCATCGTGACAGCAACCCGTGCATCCTATCACGTGGCTTGTGGAGCGCGTTACCGCGGAGACATAGTGCATGTGGAGGCTTCATTCTCCGCAGCATCCACGCACAACTCACCACGCGCCCCACCGAGAGCGAACTACATTATAGCGACCACAAGGAGATTACCCCATATGAATGTACCCTCCCTAGCAACCAGGCCAATTTGGTTGCTTAGGAGACCTGGCTGGAGTCACTCAGCACGCCCTGGATACATATCTTAGTCTTTTGATGATATTTAATATTTATCTCAGTATTGATATACAGTATTTGCTCTGAAATTGATATTGAAATAAAGTTGAAATTAAAATAAATAAATCCTTCATTAAAAGCATCAATATATATGCCATTATTTTTTTCAATAAATAATATAATCATGAAATGTGTCAATATTTATGTCAATCAATAAATAAATCATAAAATGTGTCAACAAATAAATAATTGTCCAAAAGAAAATGTATTTTACATGTCATTTATTTATTCATTTACTGATACATTTCATGATTTATTTATTGAAAGATATAATGACATATACAGTATATTGATGTTTTTATTGAAAGACTTATTTATTAATATGACGCACTGTGTCCTCCATAGGTAATTGCTTAAAATGTAAATTTTTTATTCATTTAGAGGAATCTATATTTCAACCAAACAGACATTTTTTTCTAAATAGATTCAGAATTTTTAATACAACATTTTAAATCACAGTAATAAATGAATATAAAAATAAAGACCAGCTTTTCACACTGTTTTTCAATAAATGAACACAAGGAAAAATTATATTTAATAAATTTCATTTATATGCACAAACATGTTAATAAATATTTACCTAAATATATATATATAAACATGAATAATGCCAATTGCTGCAACGTCCAAGAACATTTTGTTCTGGACATCTAAGATATAACATTGGATTATTCACTCATTTTTAGAAAACTGCCTAAGGTAAAAGCTTAAAGGTTTTAGTTACTCAGGGCTTACAGCATCAGTGATCATTGGATAAAAGAGATGTTTGTATTTGATGTCTTACTCAAATTATATTTAGGGGCCAAGCACTGAAAGTGCGTAGGCCCCTATTGTAATCGTTAGTGTTCTTTTTATTATTATTATTGTTATTATTATTATTCCGCCATTGAGTCTATGGCAGCCCATAGAACCGTAGTTGGCACACAGATAGAGTTCAGTCTGAACATTAACTGGAGCAAATTTGGAGACTCTAACTCAAACCCTCTAGTGCAACCAACTGCCCAAAGTTTCACACATGTTTATACTAATAACTTTTGAACACCTAAGCAACTGCATAGCAACATTCTGGCAACCGCCCATAGCATCCTAGTAACCATATAGCAACATACTAAAAGCCCCCAACAATCTGGCAACCACCCAGAACATCCTAATAACCCTATCGCAACATACTAAAAGCACTCAACAAACTGGCAACCACCCAGAACATCCTAGTAACCCTGTAGTAACATATTAAAAGCACTCAACAACCTGGCAACCACCTAGAACATCCTAGTAACCCTATAGCAACATACTAAAAAACACTCAGAACACCTTAGCAACTGCATAACAACAACATAGCAACCACCCTCAACACCAAAGCCTTGTGGCGATGAGTTTTACATGGGCAGAAACCATTCTAAACGTTTTGGTTTTACGAACAATTTTCACAGAAATGTGTTCATTGGTCCTGTTTTATGAATAAGGCCCATTGTCTTATTTTAAAATATTAAAATCTAATTATCTAGAAAGGTTTTGTGTTCACACTCTCCAACACCCTTCCAATGCCTGCACATGCAAATACTCAAAACACTCGTCTGCTCCGTTCCACCACCACATCTCACACACGACTGCTAATTAACAAGTAGCACATTGCAGAAACAACCTGGAATAGCTGATTAAACAGAAGGAAACAAGTTCTTCTCTCTCACTCTAAAATGAGAAGATGTTCAGGGGCATTATTAAGAGGAGGAGGGCATGAATTCTGGGAATATTTAATAGGCTACTTTCACACAGTGTTTGACAAACATATTTACTAACAGCTGTGACTTTCAAAATTTCTGTTCTCAAGATAGCCATAAACGACGCCTGTAACCATAGTGACAGTGACTAAAGTGAATATCAAATATGGTGACTTCAGTAACATCGAAAAATGTTAGGGCAAGTGCCACAATGTTTTTTTAATAAATTATTTCAACCAAAGTCTTTCTAGCAAGTCAGTCCACTGGTGGCCATCTTTGGAATGCGCTCAGGAAGCTGTTTCCAGTCATGAAAGTGCAGCTCCTATCTACTTGAATGGGGAAAGACCAAAACCTCCAAAACGGTTGTTCAATATTACAATCAAACAACATATTTCAAATCGGCAGTAAAATCTGATTGGTACACTGGTATTATAAATTGTGCTTCTTTACCTCAGATTACGCAAAAAAAAAAAAAAAAATGTTCCCGGCTTGTATAGCTAATGCGCAACTGCTTTTTCAAGTTGATTGACAGGCGATGTCTCTATCTAAAAGGTGATTGGCTTTTTAACCTTTAAGGCGGGACTTCCTTTCTTCATCAGTTGACCGATGGCCATTCCAATTTTCCCCATTCATTTTAATAGAAGTGGCCCATCTCTGCTAAATAGTCTCATGTTCAATCGAGGCACCGAGTTCTCTTAGGTCAAGAATTTCAGGGATGTGTGCAAACTTTCTATCACGACCTGTAGTGGAATTGTGCTGCAATAGTGGGATTTCCCTCTTATGTCAAATTCCGGGATTCCCCCAATGTACTAGCACATATATGTGAACGTGAGGGACAGTCGATATTGTACAATGGTGTGTATAAATGGGTATAGTTTATAGTGTATGTGCTTTTCCCATTGTACTTCCAGAAATGTTAAATTCTTTCCGCATTGTTGACTGTTGTTAGGCTCCATCTTATGACGTTTGCTATCCGGTCTGTTCACATATACTGTATGTGCACTCCTCAAAAACCAGTTAGAATGGCACTTAAGTGTTTTTATGGTCACACTGACCCTGTTTACACCTGGTATTACGATGCATCCCAGGTGATCCGATCACATGTGGTCAGGTGAGACACATCACTGTTTACACCTGGTCGCAAAATATATCTCGTGTGACCACTTCTGTTCGGATTTCGAGGGGAGGGATTCTGATTTCATGATGACATCAATCAATTGTTACTGTGTTACTGAATGATATTAAAGTGCAACAAAGTCAGAAAAGGCCAAGAAAGCAAGGAAAAAATTGTGTGCTGTTTCCCCCAGATTAATCTGTTATTTAATCTAAGTACAAACGCAACATTTCAAGCAGAATTATCCGTTATTTTAGTGTATTTCCTGTATTAACCTGAGCTTTAGATGTTTGTGCTTCTCATCTGTCTTGCTGCATGTTGATATCGGACACTCAGAAGAGGATCCGCGAAGTTCTCACGCTTGTGTATGTATCCGCATTTTCAAATTTTCCAATGGCGGGGGATCACGTGACGCCATGCGAGAAGCAGATGTGTGAGCAACTAGCTCTGCGCACTTTGATAGTTTTTTTATTATTTTCATGTTATAATCCGGTGAGATTCGATACACCCAGTTACATATTTGCTCTTTGAGGTAAACATGGCAAAGAAGTTAAAATCCTCAGACTCTGGAGACGTTAAAAAACACTTACGTGCTCAAGCTGACATCCCCGAGCATCATCGGAAAGGGAATTATCCACTAATCCACCCGTGTCCAAAACAGACTTGGAACACATTTTGGAAAATGTCATAAACAGGCCATAAACTGGAAATCGAGTGAGCTCGCAGATCTGCTGAGGGAGACAGGCCCTGATTAATTCTGGCCAAATTTCTGAGATCATCCAATAAAGATCTTGTGTTGCGCCAGGCGAGGAGCAAAGGAAAGCTTTCTTGGAAGAATCACAATATTTTCTTTTTTCTGGACTTTGCGACTTCGACAAGAGAGACACATGCAATCGATTCAAGGAATGTAAGAAACTCTTACATCAATGGAAGATCACTTTTGCACTGATGTTTCCGGCCAAACTGAGAATAGACACCAAAGATGGCCGCAAATATTTTGATGCCCCAAACAGGCACTGGCTTTTAAAGAAACTATGGGTGAGTAAACTATTGCGTGTTTCTCAAAGTATTTTGATGCCCCAAACAGGCACTGGCTTTTATAGAAACTATGGGTGAGTAAACTATTGCGTGTTTCTCTTGTAAGTGGACTGACTCGCTGTTCAGTGACTCGACTGTCTAAGGAAGCCGGGCGCCATTTTTGTTTCTTTGTTGCGTTGGCTCCGCCTAGCGGCTGGAGTTTGGTTTGTGGCATGACTCCTTCAAGAAACTTTTGCATTGACGGATGATCGCTTTTACACTGAAGTTCCCGGCCAGATAGAGAATGGACACTATAGATGACGGCAAAATATCCACATGCCCACACAAAGGATGTCTTGTCTAAAGTTGACAGACTGTGTAAATCATGATGTATTTTTATTTGTATTTTTTCACGGCCTCCGAGTGAATTTGACTCTTGATGATCCGAGGAACTGGGATGCCTGTTTTGTTTTTTGTGCTGGTTCCGCGTAGCAGCTGGAGCTTGTTTTGTTGAATAACACTGCTTCGGTACAGTTGTGGATGGATCTGTTCATTCCTTGTTCTTATGCCTCCTGTTGGCTGGAGTTTGTTATGTGGAGTATTTTTGCGGGACATTGGAATGATTATGTCATCTGCTGCACTCATAACAGCCGGCTCACTGAAGAATTGTTTGTCTGTCCGAGGAAACTGAACGGCTTTATATTGGTTGGAATTTGTATTGTGGAGGAACACACCTTCGATGACAGTTCTGTGAATGAATCTACACGTTCTTTGTGTTTATTCTGCCTATTGGCTGGGGTTTGTCTCACAAAGTATTTTTTGTTATGTAATTTTGCCTCACAAAATTTGTGCAGAAGCACCGGACTTGAGCAATCCGATGGCAAAGTTGTTGCGGGGGCTCTCGCAGGCGTACTTGGACCTTCTGAGTTTAGAGGGATTGACGCCAGTTGCCACTGTCGTGCACAGGGTTAATGCGCACGTTTTTCTTTTTTCTGTTTGTTTTGTTCAGGGGGAAGTTCGGTGTTTGGTTGTTGCATTGATGTTGAAATGTGGTCTGTATAATATTATTTTTGACACACAGTTTATTTTTTTCTGTTATATCAAAATGTCAAATGTTAATATGAGTGTACTATCTCTCTCCACATGGAATGTGAATGGGTTGGGGCACCCCATAAAAAGAAGGAAGGTTATTTATTTTCTTAAACGTAAGAAATGTGATATAGTGTTTCATCAAGAAACACATCTTTCCCCGCAGGAAGCTGAAAAATTTGGGAAGATATGGGGTGGACATGTTTTCGTTAGTGCTGGCTCAAGTAAGAGTAGGGGAGTCATTATACTGATAAATAAACATCTACAATTCAAATGTCTCAAACAGATTAAAGATAAATTAAGGAGAATCATTATAGTTTTAGCAGAAATTCAGGGGCAAAGTCTGATTTTGGCTAATATTTACACACCTAATGTTGATGATCAGGGCTTTTTTATTGATCTTGAAGGGATGTTGCAAGCCGCTGGCACCGCTCATGATATAATATTGGAAGGAGACTTTAATCTATTGATGGATTCAGTCCTTGATCATAGTGAAGCAAAAGTGTGCAAGTCACCTAGAGCAACACTGATGCTTCACAGGATGTAAAAATCTTGGTCTTGCAGATATTTGGAGACTTTTGAACCCATCTGGTAGGGACTATAAATTTTTTTCATTAGTCCATAAGATTTATTCTAGAATAGATTTATATATATATATATATATATATATATATATATATATATATATATATATACATATATATACAGTGCATCCGGAAAGTATTCACAGCGCTTCACTTTTTCCACATTTTGTTATGTTACAGCCTTATTCCAAAATGGATTAAATTCATTATTTTCCTCAAAATTCTACAAACAATACCCCATAATGACAATGTGAAAGAAGTTTGTTTGAAATCTTTGCAAATATATTTAAAAGAAAAAAGAAAAAATATCACATGTTCATAAGTATTCACAACCTTTGTTCAATACATTGTACAATAGTTGAAGCAACTTTGGCACCAATTACAACCTCAAGTCTTTTTGAGTATGATGCTACAAGCTTGGCACACCTATTTTTGGGCAGTTTCTCCCATTCTTCTTTGCAGGACCTCTCAAGCTCCATCAGGTTGGATGGGGAGCGTCGGTGCACAGCCATTTTCAGATCTCTCCAGAGATGATCAATCGGGTTCAAGTCTGGGCTCTGGCTGGGCCACTCATGGACATTCACAGAGTTGTCCCGGAGCCACTCCTTTGTTATCTTGGCTGTGTGCTTAGGGTCGTTGTCCTGTTGGAAGATGAACCCTCGCCCCAGTCTGAGGTCCAGAGCACTCTGGAGCTGGTTTTCATCAAGGATGTCTCTGTACATTGCTGAATTCATCTTTCCCTCGATCCTGACTAGTCTCACAGTTCCTGCCGCTGAAAAACATCCCCACAGCATGATGCTGCCACCACCATGAGCGGTGCCTGGTTTCCTCCAGACATGACGCTTGCCATTCAGACCAAATTTCAATCTTTGTTTCATCAGACCAGAGAATTTTGTTTCTCATGGTCTGAGAGTCCTTCAGGTGCCTTTTGGCAAACTACAGGCAGGCTGTCATGTGCCTTTTACTGAGGAGTGGCTTCCGTCTGGCCACTGTACCATACAGGCCTGATTGGTGGAGTGCTGCAGAGATGTTTGTTCTTCTGGAAGGTTCTCCTCTCTCCACAGAGAAATGCTGGAGCTCTGTCAGAGTGACCATTGGGTTCTTGGTCACCTCCCTGACTAAGGCCCTTCTCCCCCGATCGCTCAGTTTGGCTGGGCGGCCAGCTCTAGGAAGAGTCCTGGTGGTTCCAAACTTCTTCCATTTACAGAAGATGGAGGCCACTGTGCTCATTGGGACCTTCAATGCTGCAGAAATTTTTCTGTACCCTTCCCCAGATCTGTGCCTCGATACAATCATGTCTCGGAGGTCTACAGCAATTCCTTGGACTTCATGGCTTGGTTTGTGCTCTGACATGCACTGTTAACTGTGGGACCTTATATAGACAGGTGTGTGCCTTTCCAAATCATGTCCAATCAACTGAATTTACCACAGGTGGACTCCAATCAAGTTGTAGAAACATCTCAAGGATGATCAGTGGAAACAGGATGCACCTGAGCTCAATTTTGAGTGTCATGGCAAAGGCTGTGAATACTTATGTACATGTGATTTTTTTCATTTTTTTATTTTCAATAAATTTGCAAAGATTTCAAACAAACTTCTTTCACGTTGTCATTATGGGGTATTGTTTGTAGAATTTTGAGGAAAATAATGAATATAATCCATTTTGGAAAAGGCTGTAACATAACAAAATGTGGAAAAAGTGAAGCGTTGTGACTACTTTCCGGATGCACTGTGTGTGTGTGTGTGTGAAGTCCTTCATTTCATCTGTTGTTGATTGTTCAATTGGAAACATTTTAGTCTCAGATCATGCCCTGGTGAGTTTAGATCTGTTGCCACATACGGAGAAAAATAAATCATATAGTTGGCATTTAAATATATCCCTGTTGCAAAATCCTGATTTCCAACAAATGTTAAAGTCTGAAATCAGTGTTTATATGGAGACCAGCTGGTCTTCAGTATCTTCTGTGGGCGTGGCTTGGGAGGCACTTAAGGCGGTTCTTAGGGGTCGGATCATACAGTATGCCTCATTCATCAAAAAATCCAAAGCAGGAGAACTCGTGGAGGCAGAGCTGAAGCACCGAATGTCGTCTGATGGCCTCAGAGAATTAACCGATTGAAATACAGATATAATACTGTTTTGTCGCAGAAAGTGGAGTTTTGGCTATTCAGGGCAAGACAGTCATACTTGGAGTTGGGGGACAAAGCAGGGAAGCTTTTGGCTCGATATATAAAGCAGAGAGAGTCTTTTTCTACCATTCCCTCAGTGAAATCTGCTGGTGGTGAAATTTTTACCTCGGCCATTGATATTAATAATGCTTTTAAAGAGTTCTATCTTGATCTTTATAGTTCCACGTCTTCGTCTACTGATGAAGTTATTAGAAATTTTGTGGAACCATTAGAACTCCCTGCATTGACGACGGAGCAAAAATTCTCTTGATTCTGAGATAACCTTGGAGGTGCTTGACTAGGTAATTAAGTCCTTACCTACAGGCAAGGCTCCAGGGCCAGATGGCTTTGCCACTGAATTTTTTAAATCTTATGCTACAGAATTGGCTCCACTTTTGTTAGAAGTTTATACAGAATCATTAAAGAATGGAAAGCTTCCCCCAGCCATGACACAAGCCCGGATCAGTCTGATTCTTAAAAAGGACAAAGATCCAAGCGAGTGTAAAAGTTACCGTCCAATTTCCCTAGATGTAAAAAATGTGTCAAAAATTTTGGCTTACTGATTAAGTAAAGTTATGACATCTCTTATACATATAGATCAGGTAGGGTTTATTCAGGACCGTAGCTCTTCTGATAACATTAGGCGTTTCATCAATATCATTATCAGTCTCCGGTCGCTGCCATCTCACTTGACGCCGAAAAGGCGTTTGATATGGTAGAATGGGATTATCTTTTTAAGATTTTGGTAATGTATGGATTCGGGAGTACATTTATTGATTGGATTAAGTTACTTTATAAACACCCTGTAGCAGCAGTACAAACAAATGGATTAATTTCAGATTATTTTACACTGAATAGGGGCACCCAGCAGGGTTGCCCTCTTTCCCCATTATTGTTCTGTCTTGCCCTGGAACCATTAGCAGCCGCGATAAGAAAGGAGGATGATTTTCCATGGGTGACGGCGGGAGGCGTGTCGCATAAGCTTTTGCTTTATGCAGATGATATTTTATTATTTGTCTCTGACTCTACTAGATCTATGCCTTGCCTCCACAGAATTATTAATACTTTTTCCAAGTTCTCAGGATACAAAGTCAATTGGTCTAAATCCGAAGCTTTGGCTCTGACAGCCTACTGTCCAGTAATGGCTTTCCAGCCAGGCGCTTTCCAGTGGCCCAAACAGGGCATTAAGTATTTGGGGATTTTATTCCCAGCAAATTTGTCTGATTTAGTTAGTGTTAATTTTGACCCTTTAATAAAAAGGTTTTCGAGCGATGTGGGCAGGTGGGCTTCATTACATTTATCGATGATTGGGAAGGTTAATGTTATCAAAATGAATTGTATTCCAAAATTTAACTACCTGCTACAATCTCTCCCTGTAGATGTCCCCCTCTCTTATTTCAAGCAATTTGATAGCAAAGCAAAGTCCTTCATTTGGAATTGTAAGCGTCCCAGATTGCATTTCAATAAGTTACATAGGCCAATTGACAAAGGTGGGCTAGGCCTACCCAAGATTTTGTTTTATTACAATGCGTTCAGGCTCAGACATTTGGCTCATTGGTCTCTTCCACCTGAGAGAGCCCCTCCCTGGTTTGGTATTGAACAGAAAGTTCTTGCCCCTATTTCGCCATTGCAAAGCCTCTTTATCAAACTAATTCGGAGAAGTTAAGTCACACCCCGTTATTTGGCATGTACGTTCGGTATGGACAAAAGTGTCCAGAATGTTTAAATCGGACATTTATTTAAATGTTGCCTCGAGCATATGGCTGAACCCAAAATTATGTATCGTAAGTCCCCTTTCTGCTGGTCAGAGTGGATTGGGAGGGGGGTTACTACACTCTGTGATCTATATGAGAGTGGAGTGTTGAGATCGTTTGAAAATCTGGTTCAACATTTTGGGATCCCAGATCTCAGTTTTATAGGTATTTACAACTGCGCCACCTAAATGTTGATTCTATATATATATATATGTTTTGCATTTTTTTGTTATTGTATGATTTAATAAAAAATGTTAATTACAAAAATTTTCCGATGGCACAGTTGTTTCTTTTTAAAGCCTCTCGTAACCGGCAGTGTTTAAACTCTTGTTTCAGCTCAGCGGTTGATTGACAGGTGAGGTGTTGTGCTTCACTGCTGTCTGGGACACATTCAGGGTGGATAGCATTTACACCTTAAATGCGATGTTGTCACATGCGTTTTTGACCACATTCATATGTGCTTTTTGTTATCCGATCACAAAACCTTTTAGATCCCATTTAGACCCATACTTAGGGCTTACCACATGTGAAAGGATCACCCAAAACGCATCTTAATACCAGGTAGAAACGGGGTCATTAAGCCGCATTCTCCTAGGTGTGTTAAACTGCTTTCTCTTAATCCCTTAAACAGCATAATAAAATCGCACTTTTGTGTACTTGATGTTTTTAGAACGCCACTTACTGCAAAAACCCTGGAATAAGCCGGTTTCTTAAGTGCATGTAAACGTGGTCAGTAACTGGATCTAAAACCTTTGGCTGACACAGCTCATATCTTCATCTCTGTGAGATAACATAACTCTACATGGGAAAAAAAGCAACACACATGAGTCAAGCGAGTGTGCAGTGAGAATCACACTCTATGACGTTATATACAACTAGTTGTTCAGTGCGGTTCCGTTTAAATAGCACAGATTTACCAAGCACGCTCTCAAAGTGTCAGTTCAATTATAGAATGCGGATGTCAACCTCATTTACATATAACCAAACTGTGTATACTTAACCATATTTAGGACTCTAATTCTGCTGCTGTGTGAATGTAGCCATAGCTTTTCATTAGTGAAAGTGTTGCTTGCTCACTGTGAGACATTAAGGCAAAATTAATCACCAGAGCTCATGTTGTTGTGTTTTGTTTGTGTGTGTGGTGTGTAAACACACAGGTGCTGACTCTCACAGCGAGCGCAGTTCCGTGAGCCACCTGCCTCCCTCGGAAAGCCGAGACACCTCACCTGCCCCGTCCACCACACGGACGCATTCGCGTGGAGACAGAAACTGGGAGTGTGATCGGGACTTTGACCATGCGGAGACGAGCGACACTTCCAGTGTCTCCTCCTTTGAGGAGCTGGATCTCAACTCAGACAGGATGGACAGGTGTGGCCGCACCCCTCCACCCCTCACGGGAAGCAACAAAAACAATCTTCAGGGCCAAGAAATTATGGTCGAGGAAGAGTGAGAGTGAAATATGTGAGGAAACCAAAAAAAATTATTTGGTTAATTGTAAGTGTTTTGCATTTATATGGGGAAAAAGCGAAAGGCTGTGTTTCTTTTGAGAAAAAAAAAAAAAAAAAACATGTTTAGTGAGGATTGTTGTCTGCCCTGCTGAAGTAAAAACAGCTTAAACCAGCCTAAAGTGGTTAGCTGGTCTCCCAGTCAGGCTTGTTTGGCATGTCTGTTTTAAAGGGGTTTGGGCACTTCTCAGTTGGTCAGGCTGGGAAACCAGCTTGAGCACTAGTTACGAGGCTAGGAGACCAGCTAGACCTGCTTAAGCCAGCTAGGAACAGCAAACCACCTTAGGTTGGTTTAAGCTGTTTTTTTTTTTCCAGCAGGATATCCTGAAGGGAATCTATAGATAGAGAATTGTGGCTGTAAAAAAAAAAAAATGAGCCAGGTTACCTGAATTTCTTGAAAACATTTGTATAATTTTGTTTAGGGTTTTCTCATTAGTATTTCCTCAGTAAATCTGTTTTTCGAACCGATTGTACATTCCTAATGACTGAAGTTAAAACTGACATTCTCTTCTAATTTGATGTGTTAGTTGTTATTCATGTAAAAGTGTGTAATGTTGTACTTTCAATTATTTGAGTCTGATTTGTTATTTTCTGTCCACATACTATGCAATCTTAATCCTTCTGTAATTACTAATTTGCACCCACAGAAACTCCCGAAACTGAAGACTTGAATATTCTTTCATCAAAGCCATATGTTCTTAGACAAACCAAATCTTTATTTGCACCAGAATCTGACAGATAATATTGCCTTGGGAGAAGGTGGCATCAGATTTGCAACACTTATTGTTTGTTATTTGCAACTGAAGTTATTTAGAGCACATAATTATCTTGTGTGCTTTTTGTTAGATCTTATTTGATCATATAAATGGTTTTTGCATATACTTGATTTTTCTCTGATATTACAAATTACACTTGATCAGTGTAGTATATTTTTAAATATTACAGTGGTATTTTCTATACATTGAATGTTAATACATTTACAGTAAGATAGTTAGGTGTTACTCACAATTGACCATTTTAATTGTCCTATTTAATTTCTTTTTTTAAAGAAGTAAATGTGGGCCTCAGCTGATGTCTTGATGTTTGAAAAGTTTTCTCTTTGTTCCTAATTTTAGCTGTGTGAATTCACACAGGACAGACTTGATATGTTGATTGTTTAGATACAGTTCAGAATGTTTTATACCTATGTCTCATTTTCTGTATTAATTATTTGTTCTACTAGTTGTTGAGCAACTAAATAAAGAGTTTTAACAGAAAGGACTGTGATTGTTTGTTCATTATTCACAACCTACGCTATTGGTGCTGTACAAATGTTATACACAGCTCATAATACTACCAGACCAGTGTGCTTAAAGAGATAGTTCACCCAAAAATGAAGATTCTCTCATCATTTACTCACCCTCATGCCATCCCAGATGTGTATTACTTTCTTTCTTCTGCTGAACACAAACAAAGATTTTTAGAAGAATATCTCAGCTCTGCTGGTCCATTCAATGCAAGTGAATTGTGGTCAGAACTCTGAAGGTCCAAATAGCACATTAAGGCAGCGTAAAGGTAATCCATATTCTCCAGTGGTTAAATCCATGTCTAACGAAGTGATATGATAGGTGTGAGTGAGAAACAGTTCAATATTTAAGTCCTTTTTTACTTAAATCTCCACTTTCACTTCCACATTCTTCTTCTTTTATTTTTAGGCAATTAAAATTCTTCTTGCATATCGCCACCTATGGAATTTTATGGTAAAAAAAGGACTTAATATTTATCTGTTTCTCCCCCACACCTATCATATCAGCCAAATTTACATCACCCTTTGTTTGATTTCATTAGCTCAACCTATGTATCTAGAGTTTAATCACCAAAAATACACATGAAGAATAACAATAGTCAATCGTTTTTTTGTACTTATGGATAACCAAAAACCTGCCATTTCTAATAAACTGACACTTTGATGTATTTTTTCTTTCAAGTCAACATGAAACACCATTTCCAAGTCATTTAACTTCAGTAATGTGCTGAGTGAAACAGAACATTCAATGAGAAGAGAAATGTAAAAAATGTAGAGAACAATTTCCATTTCATACAAGAATGGAGTAGGACCTGAATGCGAGTTTGCAGTCGATTGTGGAGAGGATGAAAATATTGTCTAAGGAACTAAGCCATATTTATTTGAGCCTTTTCCAGCTGGGAACCGAGATGGTGAATGGAACGTGGAGGCTGAAGGTCAAGTTCACCCTCGAGAGCATCTTGATGTATCCCAATGGTATTCAAATCTTTCATTATTTGCTATTATTGCCAGAATCTTTATTACATTTACGGTAGCCAGCATTAAATGACTGCGTTAACTATTGGCAAGATTTTGAAAGGCTGCACAACCTGAAATTAAAAGTAGCATAAAACAATTCCTAAATAGGTAATTGACTATTGGTTGACATTATTTCCCCTTCCCGTGCAGTCTAGGAGATTGTTAAATTGTTAAATCAGCAAATTGTTAAATTTTGATGAAAGATAACAAAGACAAATATGTTCTTTGGAATAACATGTACTGATGAATTGTGCACATAACACCAGGAACATGTATTAAGAAATGTAATTGGTTTCATGTTGACTAAGTTGCCCTCCAGACATACCAAACTACTGTAACCCCCTCTCTGTATTGTTATTTCTGGTACAGCATTCTTTGTTGTACCAGACATAACAATTGTCTGGTCTCCCAAGAGTTCAAATTACTTTTCTTTTCCCTCTGAACATAACATTTTTAGTAGGTGTATGTACACAGTGACATTTTTATTTAGAAACACTGAAATGCACACCTTCTCAGAAACTAGATTTGCACTAATTGAAAATAATACATAACAATCCCTCCTCTAGAGAAGTTTTGAAAAGCACAAAGACAAAGGTCAGTGTGTTTAAAAGAACTATTTATTTGGAAGAATCTTGGTGGAGGTAATGTACCCCGATTCTCCTTATATTGTCTTTTACTGGCTAAGATCTTTTGACCCATTGGCTCACAGAGGCCATTAAACTAACTGACCCCAACCTGAACAGAATCGTCAAATAGATTCTGAAGTATTTCAGCATTTCTGAATGCTGTGTGCATATTTTAATTTGGCTAAATTATTCTGGCTGATCTTTTCATAAAACTTCACTTTCATGCTTACTTTAGCTCCAACTATGACAAGTAGTTGTTATTTCAGAATGAATGCTTTAGCATATCAGTGGACAGTTTTGCAAGATGTTGCATCATATGAACCTCTAAGTTTTTCCAGAGGGCTGACCACAACTTTCAGATTTGTCTGAAAATCTGACAAATTACTTGTTCCATTTGGGTTGAAAAGATTGTAATGTAGGGGAATACAGCTTGACCCATAGAGACCAGCAGAGACAATGAAGAGTCGGAGTCAGAGCTGAAGTTTCAATCAATGAAGAGAGAGTTTACTGAAGACAAAGTTTAAAGATCAGATCTTGAACTAGAACTAACTCACAATACAAAAACAGCTAACAATTATTGGCAAATGCAAATGAATTGACGTCATCTTTACAGGTTTACAGGCTTCACTCAAAAAATAATTTTTGCTACTTGATCAGTTTACATAATTAAAATGAGCTAAGGCAACAAACTTCTGAAACATTTTGTCACAACTTGATTTCATTGTGTTCTATCCATTTTACATTTTAATCCATTTGAGTTGGGACTACATGAATACTTCTTATGGTGTTAATGATGAAATTGGGCAGGGGATTTCCATTTCTATTTCCATTTCTATAGTTAGAGTAAATGTTAAAATTTGTGTTATTTTACGTGTTTTTGTGCATGATGAATATGAAGGGGGGATTCTATTTAGTGTTTAATGTTTTATTATGTTGAGATTTAGAAGAGTTTATGTAATATTGGAGTTTTGGGGGTTACCATTCTGGTGAAGAGTGGAGCTTGAACTATCAATGATGACAGATAGATGTCACACATGAATTTGATACTCTGTAGTGCTTCTGACCAGCATGTGTTTAGCATGCTAACATTCACTTTTACTAGTTAGTACATAACGATTTATTTGAGATACATTGACACGTCTAATTTTGTTGGATTTACCCAATTCAGCCAGGTTCTATCTACACAGAGTTTGTGTTGAGATTTCATAGTAATTTTAAGTTAACTAATTTCAAACACATGGAACCACTGTCCACAACTGAATCAAGTTCACCCAAAGAGCTAATTTTTTTTGATAGGTTAATCATACAGATTTTTTTGGAAACTTTATGCAAAAGCTGTTATTTAGAGACATAACATTAATTCTTCTGAACCACTAAGTCACAGTTGGTCAGCAGATAAGAATCAACGGTAATCATAAATCTGACAGGACTCTTCTTCTTTTAGACCTGGTGCCAGAGGGTGACTGACCCTCTCACTCAATCACCTGGCTCCCATCCCTCCAACAATTCCTGTAATCAATTTAAAGAAAGACAATAGGAGAGATAGAGATGTAAAGAGAAAGAAAAGACTGCATCTTAAGAGAAAGGACAGACTGTATCTTCTAAATGTTGAATGTCATCGAGACCCAGGCTGACTATTGGCTTTATATTCTAGAACAAAACATACAGATAACATACAGTTTTAGGGCCTGCAGACCTGAGTAAAAGGGTTCAGAAGGTTCATTCCTGACCTAAGGGTCTACACATGGATAGTGTTTTTAGCCTAAGGGTCACATGGGTTAAAACGCACCTGCTTCATGCTGCTTTTACGAACATGAGGCAAAACAGAAGGTCTTGTGACTAAAGACCTCTATCTTTTAAGAATTACTTAAAGATTAAAATGGTTATAATACTGAAATAACTCATGAATTACTGAATATAAGATCACTCTCTGAACTACTGATTATAACGTCACACTTAATCTATTGGAAAGGATATGATGACATGAGAGGGTGTGAATCTGAGACCACCTGTACTTTCAGGAGCAATCTATAATCATATTCAAGCTGACAGTAAATTGTACCTATACTCTTATTCTAACTTCAGCCTGTTTGTCTTTTTCCTCTGGATCTCTCTGCCACTGCAATGTTTAGCAGACATCAAATGTTTGCTGCCTAATCACCAGAGTGAGCATGTGCAGTCCTCTCCACTGTCCTCTGAAATATCCAAACTACTTGTGTAGAGATGTGTGGATGTGTGTTTGGGATGTGTGTGTGTATGGAAGACAAAGCAAGCTTTGTGCACCCGTCAATGTGTGTCTTTCCATCATTGACCAACCCCCTCCTGATTTCCCTTTAATTGGTTGAGAATCCAAGAGAACTGCATTTGGAGGGTGCTTGAGGGGTCTAAACACAGTGTTCTGGTACTTTCACTATCTTATGCATTGGCTTCTACTAATGCATACTTACAGTATGTTCTTATATCTCTCAGAGAGGGATCAGTACATTAAGTTTTGTTCTGTAATTACACCTTCTTCTATGCTGCCTTACTCTGATGAATGGCCTCATCATTAAAAGCCCTTTCATAAGAGTTTAGACTCAAAACTAGTTAGTGGGCAGCCTTCATAATTCCAATTGCTATGCCTTTAAATGTGTGATTAAGCTTTTCTGTTTGGTATGCCACTGAATTCTAGAAGTTGGCAATACAAGGTTCCAATTATCAATATCTCATGTTTCAAAATTTTTTATTCATGTCTTTAGTAGAGACGGACCACTTCTATTAAAATGAATGGAAGAAATTGGAATGACCAATGGTCAATAGATGTAGAAAGGAAGTCCTGCCTTACAGGTAAAAGATCCAATCACCTTTTAGATACAGACATCGCCTGTCAATCAACTTGAGAACCCACATGCGCATTAGCTGTACAAGCTGGTAAAATGTTGTGGTTTTGTTTAGCGTAATCTGAGGTAAAGAGGCACAATTTATGATTCCAGTGTCGTAACATTTTACTGCTGATTTGAAATATTTTCTTTGATCGTAATCTTGACCAACCGTGTATGATATTTCGTAGTTCCCCCATTCAGGTAGATAGGAGCTGCACTTTCGTGATTGGAAATAACTTCCAAAAGAGCGTTCCAAAGATGGCCGCCAATGGACTGACTTGCTAGAAAGACTTTGATCACACTCAGGGTGAATACTTCAGCTCAACAGCAAGGACAGCAGATCAGTTTTAATAAAGGAATCGTCATCAAGATGGAAAATACAGTAGTATTTTTAAATTAGTGTTTTTAATTTGATTTGATTTTTTTTGGATAACAAATCACTGTAAAAATGCATGTGTATACAGTTGCTCCCTTAAGGAGCTGTTTGTACCTGACCTGACCCAAGTTACTTTTGTTGCTGTAACAAGGGCAGTAGCAAGGAATTCTGGGCCCCCTGACAATATATTACTCTGGGCCCCTTACCTATTAAAATAATAGTTTCGAATTTGTTGTCGGCCCCCCTGGACCTTTGGGCCCCAAGAATTATTTCCACCTTTCACCCCACTAGCTATGGCCCTGGCTGTAACCTAATGTATTCAGTCATATTTAGTCATACTTTTACTTCGTAAAATATACTTAGAATATAACTAGTTTATTTAGATCGATTAATTTAGTTAGTTTCGATTACACAAACGATTAACAACATCTTGGTTATATATTAACAACACATAACCAATCATAAACTGCCTCAATGATTAGCTCATTAAATATTCATGAACTTACAAATGTTGATCGTGCAAAATGCGAACCTTAAATGCATTTTTTTTTTTTTTTTTTTTTTTTTTAACAAAAGTACAGTTTGAAATTCCGAAAATTGACTACCAAGATAATTACTTACCCGACCAGGGTGAAGTGTGTAAAACATGACACAAAGATAACCCAGGATTATGTTAACCCAGGGTTAAAACGGATCCTTGATCATTTTAAATTAAACTGTTGTGACTCCACCTATCTGCACACATTAAAACCAGAAGAGAGAGAGAGAGAGAGAGAGAGAGAGAGGGGGAGGAGGGGTGGGGGGTGGGAAGAGAGAGGTACACTGATTGGGAGCCGGGGGTACCAGCCAAACCCCACGAATGGATGAAGCTCGGACCCTCAGCACATTAAAAACCAATAACAATTATTACAAATGTAATCTTGACCGAAGGACTCTTCTGAGGCGCCACTTAATACATCTGGGCAATATTGCTCAATAAAAAACTCAGAAGTTTCAATAAGGGAGATTTGGAAAGTCGTGACTGGGAGAACCGAAGCGAAAAGATTTAGTTTGAGTTTATTAAATCTCTCGTGATGGCAGCAGGTGTTTTGGACTGAACTTTTGGGCTCTCACAAAACCCTGGCTTTGAAGAGAAAGGACCGCACTGACTATTAAAGTGGACTTTAGGTGGTCTGAAGAAGGGTTGGGTGTGTGTTTGAGTAAGTGGCCATTAATGAGAACGCATTCATCACTAAATCCCGCTGTGCACAGGTAATATGTTCCTCCACCTTCTCCTCATCACCTCATGTGCTTCTTGGTGTCTTTGTTTCAGCACCAAGGACAGATCCAAACACATCCAACGCGTGTACACCTGCGAGGTGTCTCGAGCGAGCACTATCACCTGTGGGGACATTATGAATGGACGCTGATTTATCACCGACTGTTTTGAAGCAGACATCTTCGCACCTCTTAACAAGTAGAACAAGGTGTTGAATTTCTGCCTGATCAATTCTTCCCAGGTAAGTAAGCATGCATTAACATGCACACACACATGCACGCACACCTTTGATCGCGCGACGCACTGGTGCATGCAATTGCGCACCCTTTGGTTATAAAAACAAAAATAAACTTTTAACATCATTTGCACGATGGACTGACTGTCTGTAATACCATAAGGAAGTATTTATTACTAAATGGAACGATTTATTGCATGCAACAATAATTACAGCAAGTCAACGTGCTTGAGAATTGCCTTTCGCGCGAGTGCACGGATCCTTTGACATTTCTTGTGCAGAAACCCGTCGCGTGATAGGATACAAGCATAATAGGCTTGTAACTGAATGTTAAGGAAATGTTGCTCCTTTGTTGCCAATAAATCCACTTGGCATAAGAGCACAAAATATTTATGATTGACAACCTGACACTCTCACCTCTCTGATCTAGATAGGGTGTCTCGATTTCACGGTAGTATCAGTATTATTACACTTTATACAACAAGTACGAATGCAAATACATAGAAAGACTTTTTAGGTTTGCTTTCCTTTTTTTTTTTTTTTTTTTTTTTTTTGTCACATCTTTAGGAATGGAATAATATGTTGTTTAGATTTATCTGACTTTAAAATGATCTAGGAACGGGTCTTGTTTTGAATATTTTTTTACGTTCCAGTATCAATGTTGCTCTATAATCCCAGGTTCTACCTGTAATATTTTGGATAGATTTAGTCTAGAATGGGCATGTGACTGTTGCATTACATTTCAGACAAATTCTCAGACTTTTCCGACTTGTTGAAGCATTTCTTTTTGGGATTGATGTGTTTGTTTTTTGTGTAATGAGGTGTGATGCACACTAATATCTTTATTATATCATGCAAACATTTAAACTGTTTACAAAGACAGTACTATTACATATATTTTATTAGAAAATAATACAATAAAATATATTTTTATATATTTTGATGTTTTATATTTTATATATCAAAGAGATAATCTTCATTACTTTCCCACTGAAATTTCATGAGACGCAACTGGCTGTTAAACACATATTGAGCTACACATAAGATACACATAATCTACACGTGTATTTTCTCAGGCACTTTTTGAGTCTAAATAGATGCACAACTTGCATATTTTCAATAGTACACCCAAATGACAATAGTCAAATCATACTGATCATGTGTTACACTTGCTATGGTTTATTTCCATGTTGGTTCTTCATCAAATAGAAATGTCAAATGTAATTCAAGTCAATCACTGAAAAAACAACACCAAACTGAGTCAGAAATAACATGTATAATATGTACTGTTTGTGTACACGCATATGTGATATTGATAATTCACCATTGTCACACAGAAAATCAACATGATATAGTATTTGTGTTTGAATATAATACTAATTTCTCTTGTAATAAACAAAGAAAAAGATTTCCTGTGATAAACTTATATAGACATGAAATAATCATAAAAATATAATTTAAGGAAGTGCAAAAGAAAAACAAACAAAAAACAAAACTGATCACTATTATATACCTAAGGTCTCTAATGACCCTGTACACCGTTGGAACTTAAACCATTATAAAAAAATGCAATTTTGCCTTTTTCTTTCTTTCTTTCTTTCTTTCTTTCTTTTTTTTTTTTTTTGTGCTACACTCTTTATAAGAGAAAGATTGAGGAATACGACATTTTCTAACACTGAATACATCATAGATGCGGTCCACCCTCCAAGTCCACACCCTCATGCAGCCAGAAAAAACAACACTGTGTCTTCATGAATATTCGTATTTATACAAATAAAAAATAGCAGACTCCTCTCTTTGAACACCTTTTAAACTTTACAATTCGTCCATTTATGTGCCATTTTCCTGTCCACCAAGTAGCCATAAGAACTTTTGAATGTGTAAAACTAAACACCCTTGTTTAGTTCATTCACTGGCATTTTGAATAGTGTAAAGCATCCATAGCAACCTATCTAGGGAAGCTGACTGGACATGCCGAGATAAACATCTCATAGTTAATTTGCTCCATGTCTGTGAATGCTTTCATCCTTGGCAACCTAACCGAGCCATTCAACTGGTCTGGCTGAGCTCCAAAAGTTATCAATGAAACCAAAGTGGGTCTTATAAAAAGGAAAAAGGACTGCTTTAATTGCATGTACATGGGAATAATATTTAAGAGTTTAATGTAAATTTTGATGTTCTTAAAATCAACCAATTTTTATCAGATACTAATAACACACAATATGTCACAGATATGACAGATATGTCACACAACATGACAAGTATTGAATCACGTTAAACTTCTTAGCATCCATGTTTAAAATTGATGGTGAGCCCAGACTGGTAAAACCCCAGCTGGTCTCTCAGTATACAAATAAATGCTGCCAAAAAGAGAAGATCAAGGGCAAGCTCGGCATCAGAATTCCAGCATTACATGGGTTGGTTACTCGGATATTTATCTATGGATTTTAATGGCCAAAGTAGCCTGGGGTTCATGGGTCTAGATAAGACCGTGTGGTGCCCTGCGCAATCAGATTATGCTGAAAAACACAATAAAATTAAGCCCATTTATCATAATTAGCAGGCTTTAACCTGATGGAAAAGGTTTAATCTCGCATCAGATGTGAGCACTAGATTTGTTGTGTGTTATAGAGAATAAAATGTAGATTCCCCATATGATTTATGTCTTAATGTGATCATTAATCATATAGAGCAGCTCTTCAAAACCTTCAAAAGTTGAGATACAGGTCAAAAGTATTTTAGAACGTAATGAAGCAAATTAATGACTTTGCATAGGTGTTTAACCTCCTGAGACCCGAGCGTGAATACTGTGTGCATTTTCCATTTTTCTTTTTGATTTGTAACTAGTAGCACCTAATAAACAAGCAAAAAATGAAATAAAAAATAATTCTAGAGCAAAAAGTTTTCCCAAAAATCGATGTCCACATATGTGGACAGTGGGATTAAGTTGTGAAATTTTAAATAATACCAAGCTACAGAAAGTCAGATTTTTTTAATTAAATTTTTTATTATGTTTCCAGGAGTGTTAGTTATTCATGTTTTTGAGACGTAATCAGAAATTAGTATAATTTATTATTATTAAAAATTATGGCCAGCATCATCCAATCACTGCCAACCATATTAAAATTAATATGCATATAATTATACATTATTAATTCTTAATCTAAATACAAATTACCATTGTCACATGTCTGCCAAACATTTTGAGTGGTCCAAACATCATCTGCAGCCTGAAACTAAACTTTTTAATAAGAAGTTTGGATTGAATGCACTTACAGTACATCCGGAAAGTATTCACAGCGCTTTACTTTTTCCACATTTTGTTATGTTACAGCCTTATTACAAAATGGATTAAATTCATTATTTTCCTCAAAATTCTACAAACAATACCCCATAATGACAATGTGAAAGTTTGTTTGAAATCTTTGCAAATTTATTAAAAATAAAAAACGAAAAAAAAAAAAAAATCACATGTACATAAGTATTCACAGCCTTTGCCATGACACTCAAAATTGAGCTCAGGTGCATCCTGTTTCCACTGATCATCCTTGAGACGTGTCTACAACTTGACTGGAGCCCACCTGTGGTAAATTCAGTTGATTGGACATGATTTGGAAAGGCACACACCTGTCTATATAAGCTCCCACAGTTAACAGTGCATGTCAGAGCACAAACCAAGCCATGAAGTCCAAGGAATTGTCTGTAGACCTCCGAGACAGGATTGTATCGAGGCACAGATCTGGGGAAGGTTACAGAAAAATTTCTGCAGCATTGAAGGTCCCAATGAGCACAGTGGCCTCCATCATCCATATATGGAAGAAGTTTGGAACCACCAGGACTCTTCCTAGAGCTGGCTACCTGGCCAAACTGAGCGATCGGGGGAGAAGGGCCTTAGTCAGGGAGATGACCAAGAACCTGATGGTCACTCTGACAGAGCTCCAGCATTTCTCTGTGAAGAGAGGAGAACCTTCCAGAAGAACAACCATCTCTGCAGCACTCCACCAATCAGGCCTGTATGGTAGAGTGGCCAGATGGAAGCCACTCCTCAGTGAAAGGCACATGACAGCCCGCCTGGAGTTTGCCAAAAGGCACCTGAAGGACTCTCAGACCATGATAAACAAAGATTGAACTCTTTGGCCTGAATGGCAAGTGTCATGTCTGGAGGAAACCAGGCACTGCTCATCACCTGGCCAATACCATCCCTACAGTGAAACATGGTGGTTGCAGCATCATGCTGTGGGGATGTTTTTCAGCGGCAGGAACTGGGAGACTAGTCAGGATCGAGGGAAAGATGAATGCAGCAATATACAGAGACATCCTTGTTGAAAACCTGCTCCAGAGCACTCTGGACCTCAGACTGGGGCGAAGGTTCATCTTCCAACAGGACAACGACCCTAAGCACACAGCCAAGATAACAAAAGAGTGGCTACGGGACAACTCTGTGAATGTCCTTGAGTGGCCCAGCCAGAGCCCAGACTTGAACCCGATTGAACATCTCTGGAGAGATCTGAAAATGGCTGTGCACCGACACTCCCCATCCAACCTGATGGAGCTTGAGAGGTCCTGCAAAGAAGAATGGGAGAAACTGCCCAAAAATAGGTGTGCCAAGCTTGTAGCATCATACTCAAAAAGACTTGAGGCCGTAATTGGTGCCAAAGGTGCTTCAACAAAGTATTGAGCAAAGGCTGTGAATACTTATGTACATGTGATTTTATTCGTTTTTTATTTTTAATAAATTTGCAAAGATTTCAAACAAACTTTCACGTTGTCATTATGGGGTATTGTTTGTAGAATTTTGAGGAAAATAATTAATTTAATCCATTTTGGAATAAGACTGTAACATAACAAAATGTGGAAAAAATGAAGCGCTGTGAATACTTTCCGGATGCACTGTAGCTGAATTGAGAGCTATAGGATGCTCCGTTGCTCCCTGTAACGGTTTCATTGAAATGAGGAAGTGGGAGATGGCGATTCCAATTCAGGAATGTCACTTTTTTTGATACACAAAATAAAACACGTTCGCCCAAGCATAATGGTGCACCTTCAATTCAACGGCAGTGGCCAACACACAAAGAGCTTCTCAGCTGGACTCTCTCTTTCTTAAACTCTGAGGACTGGCCCTTTAATTTCCCCCGTCTCTCACTGTGAACACAGAAACAAGCAATTACCAGCAATTCATCTCAGGTGAGAACCCTTACCGCTTACTCTCTTTCCAGATGAACACTTGACCATGCCCTCACCTCCGCATACCCCCACCGCCCGACTCAGGCCGGGAAACCGTCCGGACTGCCGACTCCCCCCACCCTTCTGAAAAGGAAGTCCACGACAGCCATCTGGGCCCTGTGGACCACCTCAAACTTAAATGGCTGGAGTGCCAGGTATCAATGGGTGATCTGGGCGTTGGCATCCTTCATGCGGTGGAGCCACTGGAGTGGTGCATGGTCCAATCAGAGGGTGAATGCTCGTCCCAACAAATAGTAGCGGAGAGTGAGGACCACCCACTTGATGGCCAAGCACACCTCCTCTATGGTGCTGTACTTAGTCTTTCTCATAGAGAGCTTCCGACTAATGTATAGCACCGGGCGCTCCTCCCCCTCCACCACCTGGGATAGTACAGCACCCAGCCCCCTGTCCGTTGTGTCCGTCTGCAAAACAAAAGGGGGAGAGAAGTCAGGGGAAAGCAGAAGCGGCCCGCCACAAAGTGCAGCTTTCACCTGCGTGAATGCTTGTTGGTATGGCTCTGTCCACTGGACTGGGTCTGGAGCTCCCTTTTTAGTGATATCAGTCAGCGGATGGTGACATCTGAATAATTAGGCACAAACCTTCGATAATAGTCAACCAGCCCCAGGAACTGTCTCACCTCCTTTTTGGTCGTGGGTTTCGGGCAGGTCACAATCGTAGCGGTTCTACCTATGACCCAAGTAGAACCCCAGATATTGTACCTCCACCTGCCCAAGTGCGCACTTCTTCTGGTTTGCCATGAGCCCTGCTCGTTGCAGTGACCTCAGAATGGCCCCCAGATGCTGCATGTGCTGCTGCAAATCATTACTGTAAATAATGATGTCATCCAAATAGGCAGCAGCATACGCAGTGTGCGGTCTGAGGACCCTGACCATGAGATGCAGAAATGTAGCCGGTGCCCCAAACAAACCAAACAGAAGGGTCACAAATTGGTGTAAACCAAACAGTGTGGAGAAGGCCATTTTTTTCATGGGACATCTGCATTAAGGGAATCTGGCAATAACCCTTTGTTAAATCCAGTGTCTAATAAAAACGAGCTGAGCCCAACCGATCGAGCAGTTCATCAATACGAGGCATTGGATACGCATAAAATTTAGACACCGCGTTAACTTTCCTATAATCCACACAGAACTGGACCGAACCATCGCTCTTAGGTGCCAGAACCACCGGGCTGTCCCAATCACTGTGGGATTCTTCTGTTACCCCCATATCGATAATGGCCTTTAATTCTTCCCATACTACCTATTTCTTGTGTTCAGGTAAGCGGTAGGGACTACTACGTACCACTACCCTGGAGCTTGTCTCGATGTGGTGTTCTATGAGATTAGTGCAGCCGGGGAGAGGCAATAACATGGCAGAAAAAACATTTGCAACCTGGCAACCTTCGTACGTTACAACGGCGGAGGTGGTCTCCACAAGAGACCGGGGTGAACTGATTGGCTTTTAGATTCACCTCTGATCCAAGCTCCTCCCTCTCTGGAACTACCGTTGCCAAGGATACGGGGACTGCCTCTCTCCATGGTTTTAGGATGTAAATCTGATGTGCCCCGCCCCGTCTGTATGCACTACCTCATAGTCGATTTCTCCAACTCGCTGTATGACCTCAAAGGGCTCTTGCCACTTCGCAAGTAATTTTGAGCTCGATGTGGGAGGCAATACAAGTACTTTATCTCCCTGTGCAAACTCCCGTAGCCGAGCTCCCCTGTTATATAGTCGGTACTGACGTTCTTGCGCCTGTAGCAAATTCTCCTGTGATAGTCACCCCAGTGTGTGGAGTTTTGCTCTCAGATCAAGAACGTAATGAATTTCATTTTTGCTCTGTGAAGTTCCCTCCTCCCAGTTTTCGTTCATGACGCCTAACACGCCACGTGGTTTACGCCCATATAGTAATTCAAATGGCGAAAACCCCATGGAGGCTTGAGGGACCTCTCGCACTGCAAATAACAGGGGTTCGAGCCACTTATCCCAATTCCGAGCATCTTCGTGCACAATTATATTTTCAAATCATATTTTTTAAGGTCTGATTAAATCATTGGACCAAGCTGTCCATTTGTGGGTGGTCCGAATGACATTTACATTTATGCATTTGGCAGACGCTTTTATCCAAAGCGACTTACAGTGCAATTATTACAGGGACAATCCCCCTGGAGCAACCTGGAGTTAAGTGCCTTGCTCAAGGACACAATGGTGGTGGCTGCAGGGATTGAACCAGCAATTTTCTGATTAACAGTTATGTGCTTTAGCCCACCACGCCATCACCACTCATCTTTTACATGACATAAAAGCAGTGCCCTGATCGGTGAGGATTTATTTCGTAATCCTCACTTAGGAGATAATTCTGAAGAGTGCCTCCGCAACACTACGTGCTGAGATGTTGAGCAGAGACACTGCTTCCGGATATCGTGTTGCGTAATCCACCAGGACTAATGCACAGTGATGCCCGCGTGCTGTCCGTTCTAATGGCCCGATGAGGTTGTTGACCATCAATCACTATCACTTGGTCAAACGCATGCTTCATTTTTTCGTCTCATGACTGCTCTAGAGGAAAATGACACCTCCCCTTCCCTGACGTCAGCCTGATGCGGAACAGACATAGACGGCCCAGGCCACGCCTCCCAAGCCAGCGCTTCACACATCCCACATGACTCACTTTCTCACAGAACCCATCCACACACAACCCCTTCAATAATAATCGAAAAGCCGGCCAAGTAGTCCCCAAAATTAGTGGATGGGTGAGGCGAGGACTAACCATCGCCTCGACATTATGCTTTTGTCCCTGGAACATTATCGTGACAGTCACTACAGGATAATTGTGAATATCCCCTTGCACACACTTCACCTTCACCCGATTATTTGTATCCAATGCCCTTTTAAACCAAGCATTGATGAATGGAGGTTTGATTACAACCTGAATCCATCAAAGCTTGGTATGTACCCCCCTTTACACTCACCGGTATTTGGTATGTCCCTGCTCTATCTGGGGTGGTCTGTGGAGTGTCGGGGACCCGGATCAAGGCCCCCACCTCCATTACTGGGCACTGATCTCGGACCTGACCCGGCTCCCCGCCACTCCAGCAGAGTGGCCCGAGCTTCCCACCCACACCTGTGGCAGCGGGTTCCCTCACCTGGGATGAAGAGAGGGGAGAGACGGTTTGCTGGCACAGGAAACCCCCAAGACCAGGGAGCTGGTTTCGGAGGAATGTTCCCCCGTTTCCGGGGGAACAGAATGCAGTAACGGTGCAGCTTCAATTCAATGGCAGTGGCCAACACACAAACAGCTTCTCAGTTGGGCTTTCTTTCTAACACTCTGAAGATAGGCCCTTTTATTTCTCCCGTCTCTCACTGTGAACACAGAAACAAGCAATTACCAGCAATTCATCTCAGGTGAGAACCCTTACCGCTTACTCTCCAGACGAATGCTCGACCATGCCCTCGCCTCCACACTCCCTATTTAGTTAATGACTTAACCTCCATTGTGTTGTCTGTCTGCACTGGTCTCAGAACAGTTTGAAATGCACCTTATTTTCATCCTAACTCCATATAAATCCTCTGAAAGCAAATTTTTTCAGTTTTTGTATGAACCCATTGATTCTCAATGTGATAATGCACAATGAATATAGGAATCCATTTACTAATCTTAATGAATAGAACCGTATTGTACAATAATACAGTTTATATTAAAATGAAGTAAAAATGACTCACTGATGTGGGAATGTTGAAATTCAACTTTTGATGAAATAATATCCCAAAATCCATGTATGTGGACATCATCTTTATCAGAGCTAACACGCGAAAATTTTTATTTATTTTTTTAAGCAGAATATCAAACAAACTAGAGACACTACCATTTACATCCAAACAGTTTTCAATGAAAAAACGTAAAGAGGTTTGTTACCAGAGGCACTTTTGTTGGCGCCCGTAGAAGTGCTTCACAGAAATCAACGTCATGTTGTTGTCACGTGACTCGGTGCGCCAGAAGTTTAACCCTTAAATAACAGTCTAGAGTCTTGTGAACAGTATTAAGTCAGCTTAAATGAATTAGAATTATGCAAAATACAACGTCCATGCATGTGGACGTGGGGGTCGCACAAGGTTAAACAACAAATAACTTTGGTATTCACCATGTTCCCCTGTGTCAATACTAATGATTACCTAAAGATGAAGCAAAACATTTCTTTATACTACAAAATTGTTTGTTGAACCGGCAGAATAAATTTAATCTACAAATGTTTTATTGCTTGTCATTTTGCTGGTGCATTTTTTCCAGTGCAATTTATAGCACACTGATTGCATGCGCTGTGCCTCTGGAGCAACCTTGGTTGAAGTGTCTTGTTCAAGAGCGCAGTAATGATGGCTCCTCTCTACAACTCTTCAGTTAATAATTTGTCAAAATGCAGTTTCTTTTTATTTGCAAACTGTTCTTATATTCCTGCAGTTTTGATTGGGTGGACCAGCCGTCAATCTGGGTGAACTAGTGCCACTCTGGCCCTTATGTGGCCTCGCGCCTGTTAGGTCCATTATTTTGATATGTCTTCTTTGTCCAGGTAGCAGAGGGCTCCCATTGGTTCCATCTGTTCCAGAGGATAGGGAAAAGCTATAATTAGTTTTTAATGTCATTTAAATGTTTTTGTAATTTTGGTCAATGGCTCCAGATGCTGATGGCGCAATTGAGCTCCAATTTGAGACACATTAAGACCTAATAACACCTAGCCATATTAAAGGAATAGTTCACCCAAAAATGAAAGTTCTCTCATAATTTATTCACTTTCATGCCATCCTAGATGTGTATGATTTTCTTTCTTCTACAGAATACAAACGAAGATTTCTTTGAAGAATAGCTCAGCTCTAGGTCCATACAATGCAAGTGAATAGTGAACAAAACTTTGAAAAAAAAAAAAAAAGAAAAAAAAAACTTAAAAGCAGCATTTGAGTAGTGTTTTCATTTATGTCTTCTTAAGCAATCTAATAGATTTTGGGTGAGAACAAACCAAAACATAACTCCTTTTTTACAGTACATCTTGCAATTGCTCTTCAGGCACAATCATGATTTCAAGCTCAAATACACTTCCTAGCACTTGACGCTTGCACAGAGTGCTAGATGGTGGTAGGAAGTGTAATCGAGCTTGAAATCATGATCACCAAGGAGGCTACTAATGTCAAGGTTTATAGTAAAAATTGAGTTACATTTTGGTCTATTCTAACCCAAAACTGATTGGATAATTTCAGAAGGTATGGATTAAATCACTGGAGTCTTATGGATTACTTTTATACAGCCTTTATGTGCATTTTGGAGTTTTAAAGTTTTGGTCACCATTCACTTTGTATGGACCTACAGAGCTGAAATATACTTTTAAAACTCTTTGTTTGTGTTCTGCAAAAGAAAGTCATGCACATCTGGGATGGCATGAGGGTGAGTAAATGATGAGAGATTTTTCAGTTTTGGGTGAACTATTCCTTTAAGATATTAGACTTAAGGATGAAACAACTTGTAAAATGTGTTAATGATCAGTGTAATAAAAAATGACCTTTTTGTCAATCAAAGGCATGTATTTTTGAAAAGTGAATATATCACATGTCTAGTGGTGTGGTACACTTTAAAAATATTTTGTCAGGTAACCTAAAAAATTTACTTCATGTGGTAACATCTAAATTAACTGGTTTTATTTATGTAAAAAAATTATTCAACATAACTAAATCAACCTGACCAAATTAGGCACCAACAAAAGTACTTTTTAAGAGTTAGATCAAGTAGAAATTAGCAGCTTTTACATAAAGACTGTAAAAAAAAATCCATAATTCTAACGGTAAAAGAATGTAAAAATGTTCAGTAAAAAACGTCAGTTGGTTAAAGGGTAGTTACCTTAAAATATACGGTAAAACAATGGTAAAATATTATTTTAAAAAACATTTAGATGTAAAAAGTTTAATTTTACTGTATAATTAACGGTAAAAATTAATATTATATTTAACAAGAGAATACATGTACTTTTTACGGTAAACTTTAGTTAAAATTACGGCGAAAAACAATAATCGGGTGTTCACAAAAGTCCCTGAGTGACCCATCACATTTCATTATATTGTATGGGAATAGTTATTTATAATATGTTATGTAAATTGGGGTGTTTTGTGTTATATTTGATGTAGTTTAGTTAATGTTTATTGCATTATTTAGTGTTACATGTCTTACCCCGATGGTGTTTTGTGTTTGTGTGAGTAAAACTGTGTGCACTGCCTCTACATGTGTATTAATTATTGCTCCTGGATGGGCCACTCGTGATGAACTTTAAATCATCATGTGGACTTTTTTAGTTACTACGGTGATTAAAAATACATTTTAAATTGAAAATCTGATTTTTATAGTTCCAGAAGATTAGCATATTAAGTTTATATAATTTAATTACATAAACGGTAGTGAACCATAAAATATACAGGCATCAAAATGACATCCCTTAAAGCCTGAAACATGGTCACCATATTTTTTTACGGTAAATTTCTGGCAACCACAGCTGCTGGTACTTTACCATAAATTTTACTGAATTTATTTACAGTGAATGGTTCTGAGCACGGTGTGGAACGGTTTCAGTAGCATTTCCACTTGAGCATGGGTCGGCACAGCACGATTACAAACCGTTCTCAGTCCGGTTAGCTAACCGTGCTTAACTGTGCTCAACTGTGCTGGTGGAATGGCTTTAGTATGCGTGGCAATTCACAATTGTCAATTTGCCAACATCAAGGTAACTCATTTGTTTTTAGGTAGCTGGCAAAGTTTGCTAATGTGAGGTTAATAAAATTAAATAAAAAATAGCATATGTTTGGTGTATCTTCATTATTTTATGATGATGGTTTAACTATTTTTCTACACCCCTTTTTCATCAGGGAGGTAGATTACGCTAGCTAGTAATATATCATTATATGAGTTGTATAATATTTTGTCAATGAATGTCCTTTTTAGCTAGTCTGGGCACTTTTAAATTTCTGTGTGTTTGTGTCTGGTGACATGCACAACCCCTCAGCAAATGATTCTCTTTGCTTTCCTTTTTGCGACATGGGACATGTCTTTCCTGTGCTTAGCAGAGAAAAAAAAAACCCAGTAGAATATGCGATCATCCTCCATAGCACACTTGCTCCAATGTACCTCTCCTGCCATCGCCAACTGACGAATTTGTTACGTACATTCAAGCACCTCAATGTCAAAGAAACTGTAACCATGCCAACTGGCCCGGATCAGCACGGAACGGCACAATTTTTGCAACGAGAACCGTTCGGCCCGATGGTGAAAAAACGGCTATAATAGATCTTTAAGATCATTAATGTGATCACATGTTCTCTTTTTCTCAGTTTCAATGTCTCTGACCTTGACTCTTAGGAAGATTGTGGTCAGGATTTGAAAGATTTAATTTTACCCATGTTTCATCAAGTCACGATGTTTGTCGACTTGTTATAATCCTCTAATTTATTTTAACCCGCATATGATAACAGATCTTGCATTAATTGTAATGCATGTATGTATACATATTTATCACATTGCCTTGCCACCCCAATCCACCGACTTTTTCTTGTTTCCATGGTAACGGAAGTTAAGGAAGAGAACCCTAATAAACGTGAAGATGTTGCCTCATTATGCCAGCAGGGGAGGGTACAGGAGGGGAAACACAAGGTACAGAAGTGCTTTATCTAAAATTAAATCGCATATGGCATTTTTGAAAAGTTAGAGGTGAAGCTTCCCAGTGCTCAGAGGCATCTGTTTTAGGTGTCTAAAGAGAAGATTACATTCTAAAATTAAAATGATCTCATTCATCAGAATATCTAAGGCAATAACATGTTAACATTTTTCACTTATACTGTATATCATTAATGACCCTGCGTTTTGCCAGTGCAATATATACCTTAATATTGTCGCTATATGGTACTTACATTTAGAAGATGATAAACAGGCTAGGTGACTAGTCATTTACAGAAAAAAAATTATAATATAGCCAAACAGTAAAAATGATAAGCTTAGAGGGAAAAATTCACACCACTTCAGGGAAAGCATACAGTATGTTAGATTTTATAATTAGTGGCGCAAGCATCACTGTTACTATTGCTCATAATTTTACTCCTCATCCAAAGTATTACAATTTGGCATGTAACCTGTCCCTTATTTGCACTGCAGACACAAATGAAACCTTAACTGTGTGGCTTTCACTTTTTAAGTGATAATAATAAATGGAGATTCAATGGGTAAGAACATTCCATATAGTTACATTGAAGGATGGACCCGAGCTATGTACACTCACTGAGCACTTTATTAGGAACACCTGTACACCTACTTATTCATGTGATTATCTAATCAGCCAATGGTATGGCAGCAGTGCAGTGCATAAAATCATGCAGATATGGGTCAGGAGCTTCAGGTAATGTTCACAACAAATGTCAGAATGGGGAAAAAATGCAATCGACCGTGGCATGATTGTTGGTGCCAGACAGGCTGGGTTGATTCATTTTTTTACTGCTGATCTCCTGGGATTTTCATGCACAACAATGTGCACAACGCCGGGCAATTTATTAGGACCATAGTGTTCCTAATAAAGTGCTCAGTGAGTGTATAGGGACCAGAATATAATATAGACTTTGGGAGGGCTCTTTTGACTTAGGCTAGTAAACAACAACCTAGCAACTCCCCAGAACACAATAGCAACTACCTAGCAATGCCCTAGCAACCACCCAGAACAACATAGCAATGTGATAAAATACACTGGGGAACACTTCAGTAATTGCATAGCTATGCTCTGACAACGACCCACAGCACCCTAGCATCATGGCAATGAGTTTTGTTAGCCTGATCTCATGAAAATTATGCGACTGTGGCAATTGTTTTGCAAAATGACATTATGTAGTTCATTACATGTATCTCGGCAGTTCTGAGGTTAATTGTCCTATGTGTGGCTAAAAGCGATTTAAATAATCTCCCAAACAGATTAGGTTTTTTAACATTAATGCTGTGTCGAGTTTTAAATCAACAAAACTGACCTCTCTAGCCTAAGCCTTAAACCTAAACCTAACCAATTGTGTCATAAAAGCAAATATGAGATGAAAAACTCAAAAGCATAAAACTAAAGCAACCACGTCATTTTGTGGTGCTTCTATAAAACTTTCGGTTCACATTTCAACTCGCAATGTCTTCTGGACTCATACCCCGGTACTTTGCGTTGCAACTGCATAAGTGAAGTGCATAAAGTGAATAAAAGTTGTTGTCGTAGCACCTCTAGTGTTTATTTCTCCAGGAAATTGCTGCAGTACATTCAATGAGCCATGTAAAATTATTTTTAGCAAAAATGTAGGTATAGTATTGTGATTCTATGAGACCAGGTTGAGTTTTATACAGTCAAGCACCACTCACATATTTTCTTCAGATAATGTAAACATATAGTTTTTTATTAATTTTGATGTTTGCAAATAATTAGGAAAAAATTAAGAGACAATGAAACTTGTGGACTGCACTCACCCCAGTGTATACATAAAGATAATTTCATATCCAAGTTTCACTTCTCCTTTTTGAAAAATAAACCATATATACACTCACTGAGCACTTTATTAGGAACCCTATGGTCCTAATAAAGTGTTTGACGTGGTCTTCTGCTGTTGTAGCCCATTCACCTCAAGGTTCGACATATTGTGCATTCTGAGATGCTATTCTGCTCACTACAATTGTACAGAGTGGTTATCTGTGTTACCGTAGCCTTTCTGTCAGAGTTACTGTAGCCTTTCTGTCAGCTCAAACCAGTCTGGCCATTCTCTGTGGACATCTCTCATCAACAAGATGTTTCCGTCCACAGAACTGCCACTTACGGGATGTTTTTTGTTTTTGGCACAATTCTGAGTAAACTCTAGAGACTGTTGTGCTTGAAAATCCCAGGAGATCAGTTACAGAAATATTCAAACAGCCCGTCTAGCACCGAGAATCATGCCATGGTGAGATCATATTTTTTCCCCATTCTGATAGTTGAAGTGAACATTAACTGTAGATCCTGACCCGTATCTGCATGATTTTACACACTGAACTTGTGCCACACTATTGGCTGATTAGATAATTGCATGAATAAGTAGGTGTACAGGTGTACCTAATAATGTGCTCAGTGAGTGTAATCCCAGGAGAGACAGGTAATTCAAGATATATCGGAAGAGTTGGGCCCTCACAGAACCAGTTACATCCAGTAATTTCTAAAGATATAATTAATTGAAAATATAAATAAAACTGCCATGAGAAAAGTAAAAGAGAAGTGGGCCCACCAGTGTATAAAATGCTCTTAAAGCACATACTGTATATCATCTAAAGAATGTAAGGATGTGTAATGTATGAAAGCTTATATAATAATGTTCACATAAATATCACACCAACTGTGTTCTTGACAAGAGGAGGAGATAGTCTGGAATTACTCAATTGAGATGAAAGCTTTTCCAGCCTGTGCGATATATAGTTGAGAAAGACTCCTCTATCAGCTACATTTATTTGACGTTTCACCTTCGTTTTTCTTTTACCTTAGGTTGTAATTTTTCGTAAGCCAATAGATGATATCCATTACCTTTGACACCTCGAGAACATTATATAGTCAGTCATGGAGAGTTATTGATGTATCAGAATTAATGAAGCTAGAAAATATGGCCTCACCTCTCAGATGTAGAGTTCAGTCAGGCTGAATTGCTATACTGTATCTAGACCTGCCCACCTCCTCAATGCAACCACAAGGCCTTTTGCAAGTTAAATTTATTATGTAATATGTGACTCGGTGCTTTGTATGTCTAGTCCAGGCTATTATCAGATGTATTAATCATTGAAAACAAAGTTTTTTTCTATTTTGTTTTGTGCTGAGCTCTAAAATCAATGTAAGAGTCAGCGGTATTCACATCTATTTTTCAGGTGCAGAGAAGATACCGAGATGTGTCCACAACCAGCAGCAAATATTTCTACCAAGTAAACCACACAGGGTAGCTACAAGGGCTCTTCAACTCTCATAAACCCTGACATGGCTGGAGTTCTGGCAGGGCCTCTCGCCCTGGCCTCTACGTCAGTTTGGTTCCTGATTCTGTTAATCCCCTTGGCCCAAACAAGCCCTAGGTACACCCCAACCCTGGCCGGCTCAAAGCGGGAGATCATCATAGATGGAGATCTGGTGATTGGAGGGCTGTTTCCAGTGCACGAGAAGGGTGAAGGGATGGAGGACTGTGGAAAGATAAACGAAGAACGTGGGATCCAGAGGCTGGAGGCCATGTTGCTGGCACTGGATGAGATTAACCAGGACAACCGCATCCTGCCCGGCTTGAAGCTGGGAGCCCATATACTGGACACTTGCTCTAAAGACACATATGCGCTTGAGCAGTCGCTGGAATTTGTGAGAGCTTCTCTCACTAAAGTGCATCAGCCGGGGTTCATCTGTCCAGATGGGTCAAATCCTGTGCCAGACGAGTTGCCTCTGGCCATCTCTGGGGTGATTGGAGGATCATACAGTGATGTGTCCATACAGGTGAGGTAGATTTACATTTATCTATCTAAAGCATGTTTCTAGAAACATCTCAAATTGGAATACACATTGGAAAATCTAAGCCTTAAGGTGGTAGCTGGTTTAACATGGTTTTAGTTGGTCCAAGCTGGTGTAGATAGCTGGACTACCAGATGTTTTTGAGCAGGTAGACAATTTTGGCCATGCTGGTTAAAGCTGGTAGTCCAGTCTCAGTCAGCAACAAACCATCTAAAATGTTTCAAAAACCACTGAAACCACCTCAATCCAGCAGGGACTAGACTTTTTACATGGTACAGCCCTGCTGAAACGTTGGTCATACATGGTAAAACATAAAGGGGTCATGTCATGTTTTCCTTGAGGTTCACTTATAATGTTACTTAAATTAGTCATAATATAGTATTAAATTACCTTTTTCCACCCTGTCTCTGGCCCTCTGTCTGAAACCCTCAGTTTTCTGTGCTGTCCCCTAAAACAATATCTCAACTCTGTAGGTCCATACAATACAAGTGAATGGTGACCAAAACTTTGAAGCTCCAAAAAGCACATAAAGCAGCATAAAAGTTATCCATAAGACTCCAGTAGTTTAACCCATGTTTTCTGAAGTGATCAAATCGGTTTCAGTTCAGAACATACCAAAATGTAACTAATTTTTTACTGTACATCTTGTCATCAAAGTCTGTAGGCACAATCATGATTAGACTTCCTAGTGCTAGAAGCATGAGCAGAGCTCCACATGGCGCTAAGAAGTGTAATTGAGCTGAAAATCATAATCGCCAAGGAGACCGCAGATGTCAAGATTTATGGTGGAAAATGAGTTACATTTTGGTCTTTTCTCACCCAAAACCGATTGGATCGCTTAAGAAGACATTGGTCGCACTGGCGAACTGTCTTATGAACTCAAAAACACATTTGTATTGACCAGATTTTGTTCTAGATGACATTGCACTCATTAGTTCTTCGATTTTGCTAGAATTATATCAGGGCCTTAAGGGTCGGAGATAGGCTGGAAAATAATCAAGGAAAAACTAAATAATGACTAAAAACTAAATCATTCTGACACAAAACTTTCTAATAACATTAGTGGACCACTAGTGCAAACAAACGGAATTGCAAAAATAAACTTTGTTATCAAAAACCTTTCTGAATACGCAGAGCAATTTTCATAGCCACATCTAGACAGTGCTTACAGTTTTCGATAAAATTAACCTAGGAATGGCTTACTTATTGTTGTCTCTGCACATATTAGCTCAGATGGAATAAAGTATTCTAACACAGAAAAAGTTATATACTTCAGCTTTAATTAATAATAAAAAAGTATGATATAACGTTTGATATGAAGTTTGGGTGCAGTAGCTAAAACAGGAAAATAAAAATGTTTTGCTAGTCAGCAAATATACAACAAAGTGTTTTAATTATCCTTTATAACGTATTAAGATACTGATACACTAATATACACAATATAGCACACAAACCTTTGAGTCTTTCACTCGTGTGAGAAGGACGTAACAGCCAGTGACAGCAATTGATCGTTTCAGAGCAGCATTGCATCGACCCCTCCAACTGATCTGGCCAATAGGGCCCTGACGAGGCCTGGCAGAGACCATGCCACCTGTCCGTCACTGGGGAAGGAGAGCTTGGAGGGGCCTTCGGGCACCCCGCTCAGCCTAGATGCAGTTGGCAGAAGACCCAAACAAGCATGACATGACTGAAAATCAATGTAAATGAGATAACACACATGGCAGCATGTCCTCGCTGTTTTCCTCACACCTGTTTTGCACCCATTGCCATCTGGATTGTGAGACGGAATCCGGCCTGAAATATTACCATTCGTTGGTTGTTGGTATAAAGCTTAATGTGTGGGTAATGGCTGCAGGAGGCAGAGCCATATCCAGTGCTAGAGTGGGTGGCAGTGATGAGATTGGCAGACTATCCCGCTTATTTTGTGAGTGACGGGTCTCCAGAGAGGGAATAAACACGGATGGCTTCACAAGTCGCTTTTTTCATATAACGCACCTCAAACTCGATAGCTTCATTATCTCATCCTTAAATTCATATTTATAATGCACAATATTATGAACAAACATCTTGGAAAGCGTGGCCCATTTTATGTTACACTATTTCAATATTAAACGATCATTCTTTTACTGTCACCATTGCCTGGCAAGCATTCATGCTTGGGAGAGAGAGAAAAAATCAGCACTTTTACGGCTCAGGACACTTAATGCAGTCCTCAGTTATGTTTTATTTAAGTATCTTGTCTCAGATGTTTCTAACATTCCTTAGGATAAATAAAAATTGACACAAATGAGACAATTGTTGACATCCAGTAAGAGTAATAAATTAATGTGGACCGTATAGCCGAGATAATTTGGTTTTGGAAGGATTTGATGTGAAATGTCATGGACTGAGAGGGGTCATGTCATGCATTTTTCCCCTAATTTTATTATTTTCCTTGAGGTCTATTAAAATTTTAGTAAAGTTTTTTGCACCAAATAAAGTGAAAAATGTGGTTATATATTATCCTTTTAAACCCTGTCTCTGGCCCTCTGACTCAGTGACTTGGGGGGGCGCCAGAGTATCACAATTATTTTTTCTTGGGTCTTTAACATGCATGGAATTTCTGCAACTTCATAACCACGCACTGCAAAACTGCAAAACCTCTGGAAACTGCATCTGCTTCAGTAATCACAAAAATTATATACCACTAGATATGTGTCAACTGCTAAACATTTTCAAGTATCGTTTCTGTTGCGGTTATGCAAAATCCCATATCCATCCATCCATCCATCCATTAAGACAAGACTTTGTCAAGCCAACATCAAAGTTTGTATACAAACTTTATTAATCTAGTTAATTTTTCATATAATAACTTTGATAAAAGAGTGTTTGAGCTAGAGGATTATCTTTAGTGACCCATAATACTGATTAGTTTTAGTTACAAATGTTTCCACCTGAGACATGACACAGTACATGGTCAATGTCAGCAGGTGGCACACTAAGCACAGAATCTTTAAATATTTACTTTGCCGATAAATTTATATTTATGATCCATCACACCTACTCGACACGCCCCACTTGCCAAACTTGTGTGCCCACCCTGCACGCTTTATTTTAACAGCAACACGTGGCATGTGAGCGAGGAGCACGCGGATGATGCTGCAACATCTCCCACAGCAGAAACATCCATGCAAAAAGTTTGACAAAACTGGGCGGTGTGAGAATTTGGTCACATGGACTTCACAGGCTAAAAACATACCTGTTTAAAGTGCAAAGGGAATAATAGTTCACCCCCAAAAAATTACATTGTCATAATTTACTCACCCTCATGTTGTTCTAAACCCATATTACTTTTTGTCTACTGTGGAAAACAAAAGGAGATTTTAATGAGAATCACAGCCTCAGTCACCATCACTTTGATTGTATGGAAAAAAAAGATGCAATGAAAATGAATGCCGACTGAAACTGCATTCTTTTGTGTTCCACAAAAGAAAGTCATATGGGTTTGGAACACATGAAGGTAAGTAAATGATGACAGAATTTTCATTTTTGGGTAACGCTTTTCTGTAAGCAAATGTTTGCATTGCTCACTATTTAATCTTGTTGCTGTCTACAAGAAACATTTACGATATAAAATAGATCTCATGTGTGATATTTCTTTTCTGTGGCCGTTTTTTTAAGCGGTGCACTCACCATCTGAACTGAATGTTTTCCTGTCAGATTATTCTGCTAATTAAAGAGGCAGAGCAGTTTTTGCGATGTGTGTGTATGTGTGACATTTGGAGAGTTTGGCACATATCGAGGTATGCCTTTGATTATGCCAACCAATCAATACACACCATGCTCGTCTCCTCTCTGTCACATTTTCTCCCCCCTACAATGTGACGGAATATATTATCATGTTTCTTCAGCACAAAATGGGTGTGTTTGACTACAGAATTTTAAATAATAATGACATGCATAAGTATGTGTACATATGGTATCCTTAGATGCTGTGTGGAGTATTGTCAGACCATTTTACCCTTTTTAAGGTGAAGAAGTTGTTTTCCAACAGTTATCGGAAGAGTCTGTTAGTTAAAAGGATAGTTCACCCAAAAATGAAAAGTCTGTCATTATTTGACAATGAAGGAACTTTTATTTTTGGGTGAACTATCCCTTTAAGTGTTTCTGTATTTGTGTGTGGGAGGGTTTGGGTGGTTTACGAGGACTTTTTTTTAGGTTACAAACTGGTAATTACAAGGGTATTATGCTATAAATGGGGTTCATGAGGACATTTCTAGTGTCCCCGTAATTCAAATCGCTTAAAAAACATAATAAACGATGTTTTATTGAAAATGTAAAAAATGCAGAAAGTTTTTTGCAAGGGTTAGGTTTAAGGGTAGGGTTAGGGGATAGAATCTATAGTTCGTACAGTATAAAAATCATTATGTCTATGGATAGTCCTCATAAGGATAGCCGCACCAACATGTGTACGTGTGTGTGTGAGTGTCAAGGACACTCATATGGAGAGCTCTGCTGTGGTCTGAGACACAGAACATTTTAATAGGTTGTAACTGCATGTGGTGTTCTTGACAAATGACAAAACAACAGCTTCAGTGGAGAAAAACAGACAAAAGAAGACGCTTCTAATTAATGCCAAATAAATGTCACATAATTTGCATTCCCACATAATAAAAGATAATCAGAATTATATTATTATAATCTATCTATCTGTCTGTCTGACTGTCTTTCTGTCTGTCCTTCTATCTATGACATCTGAATGTCTGTTTTTATTTTGTTTGTCACTTTGTTTGTCATATTTAGCGATTTGCAAGTCTCCAGCCCTTACCGTAGAGTAACGACACTGCTTAGCTCGGTAGCACTTGCTAAAGTGTCCTGGGAAAAAAGCAGATGGTGTTTTTATGTTAGCAGGAGGGTGGGAAAAGCTTGAAAACAGGTTGGGCAGCCAGATAGCATCACTTGACCCTGTTTATTTGGGTTTGCAGCTCACATTCAGGACAGGGTCAAACACCCTTCATTCTTTCAGAGCTCTCTAACTGCTAGAACAAAAACAGTTTTGTGTTTGAACAGCCTTTCACCGTTGTAAATAAGAGAAGATTCTATAGCACAAACCTAAGACAAGTTAGACACTGAAGTTTAACCCTTGTGCACTGTTCGTCTTAGAATCACACTTGTACTGTTCGGGTCAATTTTGACCCGAAAACAATAAATGTGGTTTTTATTTTTATGAAAGTAAAAAACAACAACTTGTAACTTCAGTAAAGTAAAAACACCAAAGTTATGCATTTCTTTTGTGATTTTAAGATATTTTTTTATCAATTTTTACCTCTAAATTACTCAATTATCCCATTCATATTCATGAAAAAAATAAGCACATTTGATATTATCTTCATTTCTGTAATAACCTTCATTTCAGTAAATTGAAAGATTGTCAAAACATCAAAATATGTGATGCATTGCATGTGTCTCTGGTGACATCTGCTGGAATAAAAATAACAATTACATGAAATGACAACTATGGCCAATAGATGGCTTCAGTGCTGCATGCATTGGCTGATCTAAATAAGCCAATGTTGTAACAAACTTAATTTCTAGATATTATCACAAGTTATGCATTGGATATATATTTAGAAATAATAATAATAATAAAAAAAAATGTCAAACTGAGGCATTTTTTTTAAGCCACTTGTTTTGAAGTGTCAGATTTTGCAATGATGCTCCAATATGCTGTCAAACCTGACCATGCTGCCACAGTCAAATCTGACTGTTACAAAGAAAATACAGAATAATGAGTTATTTATTTCAAACAACAAACATCAAAATTCTAGCATAAACTTTGTCACACAAGGTCCAGAATTAGACTTGGGTCAGATGATGTTGATCTTCAAACCTAGTAATGTGCACATGTTTGTGTGATGGTTAGGTTTAGGGGCAGAGTTTGGAAATAGAAAATATAATTAGCCTGATATGAAATCAGTGGAAGTCTGTGAGAAGTCCTTACTAATATAGTCAAACAAGCCTGTGTGTGTGTGTGTGTGTGTGTGTGTGTGTGTGTGTGTGCGTGTGCATGCATACATGTTCATGTGTGCGTGTTCTGCGTTGTGGGTGCTTTATAGTCTCACCCCTTCATTTATGTGTTTATGTGTTCTGCATTGTGTCTGATTTATAAACGGAATACTGTTTTACAAAACCACCTAGACTCATCGAATCAAGTCTTTTTTGTGTGTGTGTTTAGATAGCCGGTGGAGGAAGTCTCACTTAGTCTCAGACTAACAAAATATGAATGAACAAAATTGAAACAGGTCAAAAATTACCCAAACAGTGCATAAGGGTTAATACTTAGTCTTAGAGGTTTGTTCAGCTTTAACTTGACCAAACAAATTTGCTGAAAAACCTCTCTGTCTGTTTTGCTCTTAAAATGAAAAATGCATTGACATCTACATTTCCATGTTACACTGCCTGAGTGCTACCCTTCAGGGCAGCAATACTCACATTATAGTCAGCTCAGGTGGTCCCTGTCAAATGCTTCAGTGGCATTCTGACAGGTTCGGCTTCCTGTTGGTTTTTCCAAATGAAAAACAAAAAACGAATGTGTTGATGGAATATCAACATATGCTGAAGAGCTCTAAAAATGAAAGCCAGTAGCCAGTGACACCTTTGAGGTGTTGACAACCGCATCAAATTTTCTAGACAGCACACACTTATTAACAACACAGATAATTTAAATCCTTATTTCTGCTTTAGACCAATTACTCAAATTTTCTAATGGATCGATGGTGTGTGATCTTGTTAGCCTATTTAAATGTTGGGGTAAGAAAAAACTGAATATTGCTATTGCGTACACTGTAACAAGAGAAACTGGGCAATTAAAATAAATAAATATTTTTTAAAGTTGCTATTTCTATATGAACTTACTTATAAATGTATTTCATTGGTGTAATTTAAAGCTGAGCCATGTAATTTTTTTATGCTAAAATTAGTGAGTCGATTACATTTTTTAATCGCATAATTTTTAATAGTTAATCGCAATTCATCGCAGATTTTGAAAGTGCTGAAATTTGACTCTATAAATAATTATTTTCCTGACAAAATTCATGTATTTCCTTTTTAAGGAAAGAAAGCAAAACAATATGTAACAATATAATGCTTTATTAACATTTTCCAAACAAAGCCTTCCACATTATAAAGATAGAAATGCACTAAAATAGCACCAATTCAAGTAACATTAAATGTTTTCCAAAGTCTAATGGGGCTTTTCCACTGCACGGTACAGCTCAACTCGACTCCACTCTGCTCACTTTTTGGGGGTTTTCCACTGTGGATAGTACCTGATACTTTTTTTAATACCACCTCGGTCAAGGTTCCAAGCGAGCCAAGCCGATACTAAATGTGACGTCAAAACCCTGCAGATCACTGATTGGTCAGAGAGAATTGTCACTACTAGCGTCACTGGATTTGCGACACGGGACATCAACCCACTAGTTTTAAAGTTAGCAACAGCGACAGCAATATAATTTGTTCACGTGACTTTCGAATTGTAAAAAGAAATGGCTGTGCGCAAAACCGTGTCGTTGTCAATAAACGAGGTGCAGATGTTCCTCTCGTTAGCGACGAACGAAATGACGCGAAACGAAAAAGTTTTTCAGGAAGTGTCTCAGCTATTGGCTGCACACGGCTACCACCGGACTTACCAACAGTGTAGGGAAAAGTAAAAAAAAAACTTAAAATTACTACAGACCACAACAGCTGGAGTGGTTCAAACAGAAGAAAGTGGAAGTGGTTCGACCAAATGGACGCTATCTATGGCAATAGACCGGTGAGCAAGGGGAGGGAGAGTGCCCTGGATTCGGCGTTGGAGGATGGTACGTTTTGTTACGTTAACTCTATATTCAGCTAGAAAGCTTCACTTTATTTAGTTGACCAGCTACTGGAAAGCTTGCTTCTAAAACAACCAGGCCAATTTAACTGTTACACTTGTGTAAAATCACCATGAAACAACTGCTTTATGCAGCACAATGAGCTAGTAGCTAACAGCTAGCGGTCGTGTTATTGTTTATGGTCAGTAATGTTTGTGTCGTGTTTAAGATGATGTCACGGCAGTAGAGGTGGCGCAACTATGATGATCAGCCTATAATCCCACCCACGTTGAGGCGGCACTAAACTGCACTGGAAAAGCAAGCTCAGAAAAGTAAAGCGAGCAGAGTCGAGTCGAGTTGAACCGTAACGTGCAGTGGAAAAGTGCCATAAGTGTGAGTTTGACTAATTGAAAGAACTAGTCCATCGCAAAGGTTCCACCTTAGTCCCACCAGTGTTTTTGCTGGTTAATCCTTTATTAACGGCAATTGTGTTAATCGCAATTTAGAAAAATTTACGCGTTAAACATTTTATATTAATCGCAAGCATTAATGCGTTAATTTTGACAGTTTATTGGAAATAAACCAATTATTACCAGTTATTAAATTATATTTTTGACTAGAATAAACACAATTAATTTAGACGTTTCCACATGAAACACATATTTGGCTACTTGAAGTTTTTCTATTACACTGTAACAATGAATGATTATTTTAGTTCCACTCTTCACAGATTTTCTCACTTTTGTTTCCAGTTTGGCCCCAACAATGTAGAATTAAGCAGAGGTGCGGATGCTGAACCAGTTTTGTGCCTGTGATGATAATTTCACTTTCTAAATAAATCAGATTGACTCTGTTTTTGCTCTTAGCAGAGAGTCTGCTCTCCCTCAGGCGTGAATGCACTGAGCTCATTAAATGTGCCTGTCAGAAACTGACATGTGACTGCACCGCCCTTTAGCTCTAACAAGGGCATTGATTTGGCTTGAACTTTGAGGGGGTTGCAATGTGAAGCATTTATATGTTTCCAATGATCACTGTATAAATATTGGGGGGGGGGGGGGTTGTACTTGCTTGTTTTGATTATTGGGGGGATTACCGCTCCCCACATTTCTCCTAAACAACGAGATTTAATGAAGAGCAAGTAGAAATGTTTGCTTAAGTCTCCTACTTCTTAGAATTCAAACATTTGCCTCAGCTGGAGTTTCAGGAAAGATAAGTCACAAAAAGTGCTCAGATTTGCCAAGATACCAAAGTCTGCAATTTGAACATTTGCAGTTTTGTTGTTTTATACTCTTACTGTATGTCAACAATTGTCTTTTTTGTTTCTAGTTTTATTTTTCTTAAGGAATTTTAGAAGAATCTTTAATAAGACACTTTAATGAAACAACTAAGAAGTCTTCTGAACTATGAAAGAGCAACATCAGAACAATGAAATTGTTGCAGGAAAATGCTTTCTTTTTATACCACATGAACAGATATTTCTGTGTGGTTCTTACACCCGTTTCACATAGCAAGCGTGATCGGCGCGTGAGCAGAGCGTATTTTTTTCGAGTCCACAATAACAGATTAGAGCATTCACATCAGAAGTGTCAGCAGCGTGTCAGAGCGTGAGCGTCACGTGAGCTGCAGTGCAGTGGGGGTTTCGGCTCCGAGTCTATTTTTGCAGCGCCACTCGTGCTCAATTAAAGTGACCGTGCACTGTTGATGGATAAAATGAATGTGATATGACACAAAAAGTACACAATATACAGAATAAGCATATATTAGTAGTCTAGTGTGTCTTTATACTGTATGAATTAGAGCACATCTGAAAAACAAATTAAAAGAATAAAAAATTCCAGGAGATTTATTTTGCACCATTTTTCCAGTTTTCTTAGACACAACTTAGCAAACAGTCAAAGGTGAGTATTTTATTACTCTCTCTGTGTCTTACAAAACTTAAACAAAAAGGGCTCTTGGTGGCCAAACACACAAACAGGTCAACAGTATAACACATAGCTTCAGGAACAGGCTCTGGCCTCTCTCTCCCACTCTGATGCTCTGGCTTGCCTTTTCAGGTCTCCCTCCACCATCACTATAATTAGAGACAGGTGTTAGAGATAATTACGACCCAGGTGACGAGCCTTACTGCTCTTTCTCTCTCGCAGTCCGACACATGATCACGCCCCCCATGCCACAATAATTTATTACCTTTAAGCCATCCCAGTCATGTGTATGACTTTCCTTCTTCAGCAGAACCGAAGTGAAGATTTTTATAAGCACATTTCAGACCAGTTTGTCCATACAATACATGTAAATGGGTGCCATCAGGCTGCTGGCAGTTTGACGGTCCAAAAGGCATATTTATGCAGCATAAAAGTAATCCACACGACTCCAGTCAATCAATTAATGTCTTCTGAAGCAAACCGATAGGTTTGTGTAAAAAATAAATCAATAGGGGCCTGGGTAGCTCAGCGAGTAAAGACACTGACTACCACACCTGGAGTCGCAATTTCGAATCCAGGGCATGCTGAGTGACTCCAGCCAGGTCTCCTAAGCAACCAAATTGACCCAGTTGCTAGGGAGGGCAGAGTCACATGGGGTAACCTCCTCGTGGTCAGTATAATGTGGTTCTCACTCTCAGTGGGGTGCATGGTGAGTTGTACGTGGATGCCATGGAGAATAGCGTGAAACCTCCACACGTGCTATGTCTCTGCGGTAATGTGCTCAACAAGCCACGTGATAAGATGCACAGATTGACTCTCTCAGACGCGGAGGCAACTGAGATTCGTCCTCCGCCACCCGGATTGAGGCGAGTCACTATGCCACCACGAGGACTTAGAGTGCATTGGGAATTGGGCATTCCAAATTGGGGAGAAAAGGGGAGAATAAAAAAATAAAATAATAATAAAAAAATATATCAGCGCATCAGTGACGTATGCACAATGGAGCGTTCACGAGAGAAGTTGGAAGCACGTGCTTTGTATACAACATGGAACAAATGTCACGCGATAGTTAGTTCACTTCAGCAGCATCTCTACATTAGGGGCAAGTGGGGCTAAGCCCCGCCAGAGGTGGTGCTGTTGTGCAAATTGAATTGCATCATCATAAATGTATTTTAAGAAATAATATATTTTCCTCAACTTAAACATGTTTTATTTCCATAATACAAGGAAAAGTAATATTCTTTTGAGAAATTCTATTATTATTCATGTATGTTGAATAAAAGCCATTTAATCGTTCTCATTGCTATGCGTGGGGCTTGCCTTTCATCCTCAATGTTAATCAACAGAGATCTGGAGAATGTCTTGCACATGTGCTACAAGTGTTCAACGATGGCCTGAGGGGCTAGTTTGCCTTTGCCCCAGAGCCAGTCAAAAACTTTGATCATATTTATGTCAAGCTGTTGACGTGAGCCTCGGAAGTTACCGGGTGCAGAGTAGACCTGCGTAGTGAACTTCATTGGTAAGTTTTAAAAGCTAATGTACTGCTGATTGGATTAGTTAAAGTGCACCGTTCATCATTTCAGTGAATTGTATTGCGTTGTGTTGAGGTGTTGTGTTGTTGATACATTATTTTGTATTAGACTACAATTACTGCAAAATATTGGGAGTCTGTCATTTTGATTAGTTTTGTTATGCTGTTCATTCGAGTTAGTGAGGCACACCCTTTGACGATTTGCCTATTTGTGGTTTACTTTCACAGTCACTTGAGCTTTTTGACATTGATGTGCACGTCTTAGTGGTGTTTTGTGCTGAGTTTAAATCATTAGGGATATTTGTGTGGCATCATGTTCAGAGGTTGCACTAGAAAAAAGTCTTTATTCGTCACTCTGTAAAATTTATGTCATGATCTATTTTTATCAGTCATACTTGTTTTTATTTTATAAGTACTAGAATATTGAGGGACGTAGCATCCATTATAATGGCACATACATGACAGTAGATAGGCTTTTATGATTTTTAACTGAAGTGTTTAATTTACTTGATTCACTGTTGCGAATGGTGTTGTACTATTACTGCTTAATGGCCAAATATTTTTGACTCTCCTTGTTTGAGTCCGGTGAAACCATTGAGTTCTAGTATGAAACTTCTACCTGTCAATCAACTACTGTGCTAAAATGAGGTTTTTAAACTTTTACTTGGGTTAAAGCATATACACACATTCACAAGTTCACAGAACTTCATAGTCCCTGGTGTGAACATAAAGTGTAACATAAGAAGCACATCTGTGAAGCTCCGTTAACAGTCACTCCACTAAAATAATGGACAATTCTGCTCTAAACATGATGTTTTCGCTTATATTAAATGCATGCATAATTGACTGAAATGATTGATGCATGTAGTCATGAAATCAGATACTCTCTACACAAAATCCAAACACCAAAGGTATGCACAATACCAGGTGTAAATGATGATGGTGCCAGTTAATATGCATCTAATATGCATATTAATAACAGGTAATAAACAGGGCACATGCAGAGCAGGAATGTGAGGGACAAAGAGTGAAGTCAAAAAAAAAAATCTGGTTTCTTTTTTATCTGTCAAAATGTTGGACAGAATTTGGAATTATTCATCAATGTTTCAAAGATAGGTCAAATAATTGATTGTTAAATGATTGTTTGTGCCCCACACTAAATAATGACCCTGAGACGCCACTCGTTCATTTCAAACAGAAATACAGCGCTTGGCGGAAGCAGCGATTTAAAGTTAAAATGTTTAAATTATTGATTTGTTTCTTAACCAACCTATCGGATTGCTACAGAAGACATTATCTGATCGACTGGAGCATACTTTTATGCTGCATAAATATGCCTTTTGGACTGTCAAACAGCCAGCAGCCTGATGGCACCCACTTACTTGCATTGTATGGACAAACTGAGCTGAAATCAGCTTATAAAAATCTTCACTTCGGTTCCGCTGAAGAAGGAAAGTCATACACATCTGGGATGGCTTAAAGGTAAGTAAATAATGAGAGGATTTTCATTTTTGGGTGAACTAACCCTTTAACCACTGGAGTCATATGCTTTTAAATGCTAGAAACTTTTGTTTCCTTTATGTGATTTTTGGAGCTACAAAGGTCTGATCACCATTCACTTGCATTGTATGGGCAAACAGACATCATATCTCCATCAAAATATCATTGTTTGTGTTCCGCAGAAGAAAGATGGTCACAAGTTTGAGACGACATAAGGGCGATGATATGATAAGAGAATATTTTTTGGGTGAACTATTCCTATGAGTCATACATATTAATGACAATTTAACAAACAAGTAAGAAATGATAAGTGCAAGCTTGTCACCTTCGAAAGACTTCCAGTGTGGATGCTTCCTCCTGGCAAGTCCAGTGAGGAAAGTTGGCTGCACACACTCGCAGATTATTCAGCCTTCAATGCTGACCATCCATCGTTTCATCCTTACCCAAGTATATCGCCTTGGCCTTAAAGTAATTGTTCTTAGAAAAGACAGTGGGAAAATTATGCCAGCTCTGACAATCTCTCATCTTCCAAGATAACTGATAAACAGACAATAAAAGTAAATGATAACTGATGCTGCCAGCCCCTAGAAAGAAAGTTTTATGGTTTTTGAACAACATGAGTGTGAGTAAATAATGACAACATTTTAATTTTTATGTTTGACTATCCTTTGAAGAACACAGAACGTTGTTTTAGTGAAACAAAATGCTTTAAGTTTTTCTAATATGATGTAGCCTACTTACCAAGCAGGGTCACAGGTAGATTACCCATCTTCTAAAGTTCAGCAGGAGTGGCAAACTAATGGTAAAGATAACAATTTGAGATGACTGACTGTAATTGCAGATTCAAAATAAATAAAAAATATAAAAATCTGAATGTGCTAGTTGTTTATGATATTCTAAAGTGAGAAGAGGCATATTCCACTCTTAACAGCTGTTCATACTGTAAAACAAGTAAATACTGTGAATGAATATGAAGAAAAACGTACCTTTTGTTGAAGGATCAGTCCTTGTTGGCTTTCTGCGAAGTGAGCCATTAAGAGTTGAATCACATTCTGACGACTCCTCTTCAAGAGAAACAATTGACTGACAAGGAAACATAATGTAAAGAGTAGCAAACCTCTCTTGTTATCAAGCTAGTGATGCCCTCAAGTCTTGAGAAAAAAAAAAAGTATTTTTAGAGAAAGAGCAAGACAGAAGCAGAGCATGTTCCTCTTTTCATGCCGCTAATAGTACTGCGTTCAAACCAGCCACAGTTTGAATATGCACATCGTTAAAAGTGTAATCACAAAATACATAAATGTAAAAATAGTCATTGATTTTGTTGTTGCTTATCTCACACTCTTTTACTAAGATGACATTTAGAAAAACGTGCATGCTATATACTGTATAACTTTAGGTTTCTTAACGGATGGCGTGTGTGATTTGACAGCAGCAAATGCAGACTAAGTGTGTGTGCCAAGAGCTCATTAACTGGTGCCTGTCATACCTTGCTCATTCACCCCTTAGCCTGATTAAAGTAGGCTAGCCCATCATCTGCATAACAATAGTGGCTTCATTGGATATTTGTAATCTTAGTAATAAATAACTAACAAATGATATAATCATAGGCAGAGATGCAAATAAATGTGGCAGAAAATCCGAAATGCCTCCCTCAAAAAATGCACGTGCATGGGAAAAAAATATGGTACAATACAGTTAAATAACAGTATCATTCTGTTACTGGTCATCACACAATTCAAATCGTCCTTGTCCACCCATAATGCATTGTGAAAACAGCATCTTACTGCTATTCCATGAAAGCAGTACTATATTTACATTATCCTGTAAATTTACAGGAATTGTTTTACAGCGAGGGACTGAAAACATTCCAAGGATTGAAAAACGAAAAACGAACCAAATTTTTTGTAGAACATAACTGAAAACGGGAACAAAGTCCCTTTCAGTTCTTCCGGAGTGAAAACATAATTTTTTAATGTTGGTAACCAGTTAATAACTGGTTAATTTCATTCTTAATTTCCTTTTTTTTTTTTTTTCATGAAACCAAAGTGTAAATGGTTTATTACAGTACATTTTCGGAATCACACCACTTCCTGTTGCCCAAAAAAAGAGGCATGTATACATGCACGGTTAATCCAGATGCAATGGAAAATATTGAGGTAAAAAGTAAATTTCTCAGTTGTTTCCAAGTCTTCACTGAATTATTGTTAGATATGATGCATTGATACTGATTTGATGCTGCTGGATTCTGACTGAGAAGCAGATCTGTAATTAAAACAAAAAATTTAATTAAAATAATTGAAGTTATTACATTTTTAAAATAAAATTATTTGGCCGGCATAAGATGCCGTTTATTCCAAACACACCCAAGCAGTGTGTGCATGCATGCAGGAGAGAGAGATTTTGCCTATGAATTGATATTAGATGGCCAGATGTATTTATATATTTTTTTATCCCCCTTTTCTCCCAATTTGGAACACCCAATTCACACTACTTAGCAGGTCCACGTGGTGGCATGGTTACTCACCTCAATCCGGGTGACGGAGTTGCCTCCGTGTCTGAGACCGCCAGTCCGCGCATCTAATCACCTGGTTTGTTGTGCATGACACAGCGGAGACTCCGCATGTGGCGGCTCATGCTACTCTCCGCAATCCACACGCAACTTACTACACGCCCCATTGAGAGTGAGAACCACTTATCGTGACCACGAGGAGGTTATCCCACGTGACTCTACCCTCCCTAGCAAATGGGCCAATTTTGTTGCTTAGGAGACCTGGCTGGAGTCACTCAGCACACCCTGGATTCGAACTCGCGACTCCAGGGGTGGTAGTCAGCGTCAATACTCGCTGAGCTACCCAGGCCCAGCCAGATGTATGTTTTTTAAATATTTGAAATTTTTGGGGATATATTTAATATTTAGAATACATTTATTGAAAAGATGTTATTTTATATAGGCTACTTACTGTATACTTTGCGTGTTATGATTTCTATGCTGATAATTCCCCCACATTGCTAATTATTACTTATTTTGGTTGAGGCAAGTCCCTTATTTTGAGCATGTTTTTCCAGACCAGGTCCCTTTTTTTGAGAGATAGATCTGGTAACACTGCAACTGATACAACACCCACCCTTAGCACAGAGTACTGTCATTTATAAAAATAATAATAAAAAAATGTTATTAACCGTTCCTTCATTTTTTTTAACCGGTTACCAATTGGAAAAGGAGGCAGCGGAACGCTGGAACCGGAACGAAAAAATACTGTTTCTGCTCAGAACTAACCGAAATGAAAAACATTTTGTTTTAAGACTGTGGCGAGAATGCAACCTCCAAATTGCATTCATCATTGATTATGAGAATGCCGTAACTTCCTGGTTTCTATGGGATCGGAAGCCATGTTTCTTTGGCTGCTTACACAATGTACTATCAGTAGCGCAACATTTGAATTGATACAAAAATGTCTGATTGGAGATGCCGCGTGTAACTCAGCAGAAAGGGGGTGATGTCAGGGTAATGGAACATTCGATAGCAACATGTCGTATTCCCATGTGATCATGTCGGGGGAACTGAGGTTCTTTCAGTTAATGGTATAAACTCTGAAGCTGAATGGAGGCCAAACAACAAAAGCAGGCTTCTAAAATGAAGTGTCTATTTTCATGTGCTTTATAATTTTGGCATTTTTTAGAAACCTTAGTTCAATGCATGGTGTTTAATTTACTTGGTTCACTGTTGCGAATGGTGTTGTACAAAGGTATTACTGCCAAATATTTTTTATATCTCTCTGTTCAGGTGGCAAACCTCCTTAGACTGTTCCAGATGCCCCAAATTAGCTACGCTTCTACTAGTGCCAAGCTTAGCGACAAATCCCGTTATGATTATTTCGCCCGAACTGTCCCACCAGACTTCTATCAGGCCAAAGCCATTGCTGAGATCCTACGCTACTTCAACTGGACCTACGTTTCCACTGTAGCCTCAGAAGGTGACTACGGCGAAACGGGTATTGATGCCTTCCAAAAAGAGGCCAGAGTGCGCCAAATCTGCATTGCAACTTCAGTTAAAGTCAGCCGCTCTGTAAACCGAGGGAACTACGAAAATATCATTCGGTCACTTCAGCAAAAAGCCAATGCTAGAGTCGTGATCCTCTTCACCAAAAGCGAGGATGCTAGGGAGCTGCTCTCCGCCGCAGCCCAGATGAATGCTACTTTCATTTGGGTGGCTAGCGATGGATGGGGGGCGCAAGAGAGTGTTGTACATGGCAGTGAAAAAGCAGCAAATGGGGCCTTCACAATTGAGCTATCCTCATACTCCATACGGGAGTTTGAGGACTATTTTACCAAGCTCACACCTGAGCTAAACACACGCAACCCATGGTTCAGGGAATTCTGGGAGCATAGATTTAGCTGTAACCTACACGAACACGGCTGTGCCAGTAATAGCCTGAGGAATGGATTGTTTAAGCCGGAATCAAAGATCATGTTTGTGGTGAATGCAGTCTACGCCATGGCCTATGCCCTGCACAATATGCGCCAAGCTGTGTGCCCCAACACCACGAAAGTGTGCGATGCCATGAAGCCAGGGAATGGGAAGAGGTTCTACCGTGAGTTTATACTCAAGACAAAGTTTGATGGTGAGTAGAATTGGCAAGCATATGAGACCTTACAGGTTAATCCTTCATAGGATTCTTCAATCCTATGAAGAAGATCTTCAATTATCCATCTAAAATTAGATCTAACCCATAATTTGTGAATCTTTATGCATCAAAATCTCCAATCTTCCAATTCAGATCATGTTGTATCTTTCCACTGAAAGTATCAGATATAATTACATTTATAAACGTGAGATTCTTTATCAAGTTAAAAGCTCCAACTGGTCTCCAACAGAATGCAATCTTAGACAGGATATTCAGAGTTTGTCTGGGCATGGACAATATGCTGTATTTTAGTATGAATAAGACAAAGATGTTTTAATAGTGTTTAATAATGTTACTTTTACAGAAACATTTTCTTAATACTAAATAATGAAAATTTTGAATTAAGTTGCTTAATTCAATTTTAAAAAGGGATAGTTCATTTTGGGGGTGAATTTCATCACTTTTCAACTAACGTCATAAGTGCAACTCAGTGGCTTCTGGTCAAGCTGCTAGAAAATGTACCTTAAGTTTTTAACTCTGGTTATGCTGTATTTAAACAAGACATCTTATTTTTATCTTTTCAGCCCCTTTCAGGCCTGCCGACACTGAGAATGTGGTGCGGTTCACCTCATTGGGTGACAGCTTGGGTCGCTACAACATCTTCAACTATCGCCAAGAGGAGAATAAATTTGTGTACAGGAAGGTGGGCTACTGGGCACAGGGCTTAGTGCTCAATACCAGTATGGTACCTTGGGTTGGTGAAGCTGTACCTACATCCCAGTGCAGTGACCCGTGTCAACCCAATGAAGCTAAAAGCATGCAACCTGGAGATGTGTGCTGCTGGATTTGTATCCCATGCCAGCCTCACCAATATCTCCTAGATGAATTTACCTGTGTGGACTGTGGTTTTGGAGAATGGCCCCTTGCCAACCTGACAGGCTGTTATGAGCTTCCTGAGGAGTATATCCACTGGTCAGATGCATGGGCGGTGGGACCGGTCACGATTTCTTGTCTGGGAATGCTTTGCACGATTGCTGTGGCTGGGGTTTTCTTCCGAAATAATGACACTCCGGTGGTGAAAGCTAGCGGTCGAGAACTTTCATACATCCTGCTGTTTGGCGTGCTCCTGTGTTATGCTATGACCTTTATTTACATCGCTAAACCCTCCACATTTGTGTGTGCTCTGCGTCGTCTTGGCCTTGGGACGTCCTTTGCCGTTTGTTATTCGGCTTTGCTGACGAAGACGAATAGGATTGCACGGATCTTTGGTGGGGCACGAGACAGTGCCCAGCGACCACGCTTCATCAGCCCTGCCTCTCAGGTGGCAATCTGCGCCGTGCTGATCTCAGCCCAGCTGTTGGTTGCCCTCGTCTGGCTCCTGGTTGAGGCACCGGGGGTAAGGAAAGAGGTGGGCCCAGATAGACGAGATGCGGTGACTCTGAAATGCAACAGTCTGGATTCTAGCATGCTGGTGTCCCTCACCTACAACTGCATCCTCATCATACTCTGCACCTTCTATGCTTTCAAGACCAGGAAGTGTCCGGAGAACTTCAATGAGGCCAAGTTCATTGGCTTCACCATGTACACCACCTGCATTATCTGGTTGGCCTTCCAGCCCATCTTCTACGTCACCGCCAGTGACTACAGAGTAAGTAGGACTAAAAGTTGTATTCATCCAAAGTTTTTGTCCAGTTTCAGATAGAATTAAATTAATCAAATAGCCACTACTTTGAACTTCTCTTAAACAACAATAAGCCTGCTTGGACTATGACTTTTAGTTATCTCTAATATAGTCTCAACTTCAGACAGCATGCCTACACCCTGTTCACTATACGACCGATGCATATTGCACACAAAATTTGTAAGCACTTTCTCAATCTGGCAAACCATAATTCAATGGCTTTACACAACTTCTGCAAATAAGGGGTCACAGGTTTTTACCAGTCTGCCTTAAAACAATGTTGTTCTTATAAGTTGCATGCCAGACTGTTATAGAGTTATCATTAATTTCAGATAAGCCAAACAGCACATAAAAACAAAACAAACTGTAGTTGGTCGCTGCACAATCTCTGTGTTGGTCAAACAATCTCTTCCTGTTAAATGTGTGGTTCTTTGCCAGATTAATCTACAAAGTGGACCAGACTTTTATGCCGATAGTGGAAAGCCTAGATACTGAAGTAAGGATAGGAATCGTAAGGAATTTACAGATTTCGGTTGCAATTCCTCTTAATGATTCCAGTTCCTTAATGATTCTTTTAGTACTTTTGTGGAAGAAATATTTGGAAATACATAATAAATGCAATTCTTATTGGATTGACTGCCTGTTACCAAATTATTAGATCATTTCATGTTTTAACAGAACAGATTCTTGCAAAAGGTCTGTTTACACAGACTTTTTTCAGATTAACAATTTTTATTGATTCTCATAAATGAACACAGAAAAACAAAACATATATACAAAGAATCAATCTTAACCCCCACTATTACCCCTCCCAATCCCCAACCCCACCCTGGCCCCAACAACATCCCAGTGGTCGCAAATTATATAGACACACAGACACACAAAAATGGTAATATCTTGAATTGCATAAGGCGCACCCTTGCCTCTCTAGATGCAGTCTTCATGTTTTTTAGAATTCCAGCACACTCTCCCTCCTCCAATTCCAAGTTTAAATCTTTCTCCCATAATCTCTTGAGAGTGGTCGAGGTTCTATCCCCCAGACTCTGAATTAACAGGGAGTAATACACTGATGCCTCATGACCTTTTCCAAAAGCAGTAATCACCACTATCATAGTATCTGCCACTTTAAGGGGGTGAATGCTATTCCCAAAAATAGTACAGAGCAAGTGGCACAGCTGTAGATACCTAAAAACTGAGATCTGGGATCCCAAAATGTTGAACCAAATTTTCAAAGGATCTCAACACACTACTCTCATATAGGTCACCGAGTGTAGTAACCCCCCTCACAATCCACTCTGACCAGCAGAAAGGGACTTATTAATATGTAGTTTAGGGTTCAGCCATAAGCTTGAGGCAACATTTAGATAAATATCTGAATTAAACACTCTGGACACTTTTGTCCATACCGAGTGTAAATGCGAGGTAACGGGGTGTAGTTTATCTTCTCCGGTTAGATTGATAGAAAGGCTTTGCAAAGGCAAAATAGGGCCAATAATTCCTGTTCAATACAAAGCCAGGGAGGGGCTCTTTCAGGTGGAAGTGACCAATGAGCCAAATGTCTGAGACTGAATGCATAATAATAAAACAAAATCTTGGGTAGGCCTAGCCCACCTTTGTCAATCGGCCTATGCAGCTTACTGAAATGTAATCTGGTTCGCTTGGATCTTTGTCCTTTTTAAGAATCAGACTGATCCAGGCTTGTGTCATGGTTGGCGGTAGCTTTCCATTCTTTAATGATTCCGTGTAAACTTCTAACAAACGTGGAGCCAGTTCTATAGCATAAGATCTAAAAAATTCAGCGACAAAGCCATCTGGCCCCGGAGCCTTGCCTGTAGGCAGGGCCTTAATTAACTCGTCAAGCTCCTCCAAGTTTATCTCAGAATCAAGAGAATTTTTTTACTCAGACATCAATTTAGGTAGTTCTAGATGTTCCACAAAGTTTCTAATATCTTCATCAGTAGACGAAGACATGGAACTATAAAGATCAAGATAGAACTCTTTAAAAGCATTATTAATATCAATGACTGAGGTAAATATTTCACCACCAGCAGATTTCACTGAGGGAAAAGTAGAAAAAGACTCTCTCTGCTTTATATATCTAGCCAAAAGTTTTCCTGCTTTGTCTTGTGTGTACCAAAATGTACCAAAACTCCACTTTCCGTGACAAAATAGTATTATATCTGTATTTCAATCGGGTCAATTCTCTGAGGCCATCAGATGACATTCAGTGCTTCAGCTCTGCTTCGGCACTTTTAATATTACCTTCCAACTCCACGAGTTCTCGTGCTTTGGATTTTTTGATGAATGAGGCATACTGTATGATCCGGCCCCTAAGAACCGCCTTAAGTGCCTCCGAAGCCACGCCCACAGAGGATACTGAGGACCAGTTGGTTTCCATATAAACATTGATTTCAGCCTTTAACATTTATTTGAATTCTGGATTTTGCAAAAGGGATACATTAAAGCGCAAACTATATGATTTCTCCATATGTGGCAACACCTCTAAACTCACCAGGGCGTGATCTGAGACAAAGATGTTTCCAGTTGTTCCTATTGTAACAACAGATAAAATGAGGGACTTAGGTATATAAAAAAAATCTATTCTAAAATAAATCTTATGGACTGCTAAAAAAAAATGAATAGTCCCTACCAGATGGGTTCAAAAGTCTTCAAATATCTGCAAGACCAAGATTTTTACACATCCTTTGAAGCATCAATGTTGCTCTAGGGGGCTTACACAATTTTGCTTCACTATGATCAAGGACTGAGTCCATCAAAAGATTAAAGTCTCCTCCCAATATTATATCATGAGGGGTGCCAGCGGCTTGCAACATCCCTTCAAGATCTATAAAAAAGCCCTGATCATCAGTGTTAGGTGCGTAAATATTGGCCAAAATCAACCTTTGCCCCTGAATTTCAGCTAAAAGAATAATGACTCTTCCTAATTTATCTTTAATCTGAAATGTAGATGTTTACTTATCAATGTAATGACTCCCCTGCTCTTACTTGAGCCAGCACTAAAGAAAACATGCCCACCCCATATCTTCCCAAATGTTTTAGCTTCCTGCAAGGAAAGATGAGTTTCTTGAAGAAACACTATTTCATATTTCTTACGCTTAAAAAAGAAATAACCTTCCTTCTTTTTATGGGGTGCCCCAACCCATTCACATTCCACGTGGAAAGATAATCCACTCATATTAACATTTGACATTTTGATATATGAGAAAAAATAGATTGTGTGACAAAAACAAGATTATAAAGACCACATTTCCCATTAGTGCAACAATTAAACCCCGAACTTCCCCCCCGAACAAAACAAACAGAAAAAAGAAAAACTTGCACATTAACCCCACGCACGATAGCGCCAACCGGAGTCCATCCCGCTAAACTCAGAAAGTCCATGTACGCCTACGAGAGTCCCCGCAACAACTTTGTCATCGGATTTCTCAAGTCCGGTGCTTCTGTACAAATTTTGTTAGGCAAAATTACATAACAGAAAATACTTTGTAAAACAAACTCCAGCCAATAGGCAGAATAAATACAAAGAACGTGTAGATTAATTCACAGAACTCTACTGAAGGTGTGTTCCTCCACAAAACAAGCTCCAGCCGCTAGTGGAACCAGCACGAAAAAAAAAAAGCTGTTCAGTTTCTTCAGGCAGTCAAATGAATGTTCAGTGAGCCGGCTGTTCATGAGTGCAGCAGATGACTAAATCCTTCCAATGTCCTGCAAAAAATATTCCACAAAACAATCTCCAGCCAATAGCACAAAGAAAGAGCAGATTATCAACTACAACTGTCCCGAAGGAGTGTTATTCCATAAAACAAACTCCAGCCGCTAGGCGGAACCAGCACATAAAGAAACAAAGTAGGTGTCCCGGTTCCTCGGATGGTCAAGTGTATATTTAACGAGTCAAGTTCACTTGGAGGCCACATAAGAAACACAGCATGACTTCCTCAGTCCATCAACTTTATTAACGACATCGCTTGTTGTGGGCATGTAGATATTTTGCGGCCATCCTTAGTATCCATTCTCAATCTGGCCGGGAACTTCCATCATCCATCTTCCATCAATACAAAAGTTTCTTGAATGAGTGTTATTCCACAAAACAAACTCCAGCTGCTAGGCGGAACCAACACAAACAGAAACAAAAAAGGTGCTCAGTTTTCTCAGACAGCCAAGTGTATGTACAGTGAGACAGCTCAATCGGGGGCCACATGAGAAACACCAAATGGTTTACTCACCCCATTTTTTCTATGAAGGACAATACTTCCTTAGTATCTATTCTCAGTTTGGCCATAAACATCAGTGCAAAAGCAATCTTCCGTTGATGTAAGAGTTTCTTGCATTCCTTGAATCGATCATGTGTCTCTCTTGTCGAATTCGCAAAGTCCGGGAACAAGAAAATGTTGTGATTCTTCCAAGAAAGCTTTCCTTTGCTCCCAAGATCTTTATAGGATAATCTCAGAAATTTGGCCAGAATTGATCAGGGCCTGTCTCCCTCAGCAGATCTGCGAGCCAGGACTCTGTGAGCTCGCTCAATTTCCAGCTTATGGCCTGTTATGTCGAGCAGACTTGGGAAGAGCTCATCTAGGAATTTCACTATATCTCGGCCTTCTTCATGCTCAGGAATCCCAACAATTCAGACGTTGTTTCGCCGGCTATGATTCTCAAGGTCTTCCAGTTTTTCCAAAATGCATTCCAAGTCTATCTTGGTTGCTAGTGGATTAGCAGCTAATTCCCTCTCCGATGACTCCAGATAATCGATCCGTCTCTCGACGTCCCCGATTCTTGTAACCAACTCAGTTGTGTTCATGTTGACTGATCTTAACTTACTGAACAATGTAACTGGAATTAGTTGTTGGCCTCATAATAGGTGGAGCTCCAGGTCACACATACCGATGACATGGATCAATGGAAGTAAGAAGGTATTAAGCAGCAGATACAAAGTTTTCCTGAAAGTTTGTGCTGGCAATCTGTTACATACCACCGAAAACAAACTCAAAAAAACATTTGTTTTGCCATATTTCGTTCGTAATGACGTCAACCCCGTTCGTTCTTCAATTTCGTATGAAATATATTGGGGCCTTTATGCCACAGAGAAGATAGCTACCCCACAAACCTTCACACTTTAATCTGCACATCTACAGTAAATCTAGTGTTGTCTTGTGAAATGTACAAAAGGCAAAACATAAAAAGTACCATGCACTTTGCTTGACTTTGCAGTAAATTTTGTATTACCAAAGAGCAAAACATAATTTCTCATGTTTGCTAATGCTAATTACAAATGTCAGCAGACAGTGGCAATTTACAAACACATGCTTCTCTCCAAGTCTGCTACTTTCTCCTCATAAAACTCAAGACTGACTTGAAGTTTTCTGCAAGTCACAACAACAAACATGAGATTACTTTTAGTGTTGTCCTCTGGCTCTTTTAACCATACAAACTCAATGTGCCAGCACAAACATACAGCAAAGCGATGCAAGTGTCTAGTCAATATAGAAACACTATCTGAGGGATGAGGGCTGCCTATCACATTTTATCAGGAGACCTGCATTGCTGTTGGGCGAGAGATGTCAGAGCTCTATTAGCGACACGATAAACACGGTCATCAAGAACGCCCACAGGCTGAGAGAGAGAGGCATTTCCTGCATTGCTAGAGCAAACAATTTTCAGACACAATCACACTTCATCCAGAGATAATAATACCAGGATGGATCAGGATCAGGATGGTGGTGTCAATATCAGTGTTGGAGTGCTTTGTAGTGTGAGCCAGTTAACCTTTGGATGGAGGGGAGATAGAACCACATCTGAAGGTTAAGTGTCAGGAATTAGATTTAAAAGATTTATTTGTCCAGCCGGGCAAAAACTGGCAGATTTGTATTTATTTATTTATTTATTGAGCTGCTCTCAATCTGTCTGTGGAAGCAGTGAGTAAAAAATACAACCTGGTCTCATAGAACCATGTTACTATACCTACATTTTTGCTAAATGATTTTTACCAGTTTCCTGGTGAAATTAAAAATTGAGATGCTAAAACAACAACTATTATTTCCTTTCACACAAATCAAAGTAAAACAGCAGAATATCTGTTCATAAACACATACTTTTTGCCCTGTTCCTCACATAATATGCTATCTTATGAGATCTAAACACTTTAATAGCGCATGGTAATAATACAGTTTTTGAAATATTACCAAGGCTGTTTATTGCCTGGAACATATTACAGAACTTAGAAAGTATATAACAAGATAAACAGAGGCCTTTTTATGTTTTAAAACAGTATATATTCTTTATTAAATCATTGGCTAAGACTGATATAATAGCCTTTTTATATTGTACAATGCATCATAACAAACTATAGGTCGAATGATGGATATGACTTATAGCAACCTCAAGACATTATTTTTCTGCCTGTTGTTTGACCAGTAGTTACTGATTTCATATTTTGCCCAATGTCCTTGCAAGTTCTAATGCTGCCTTTACGAGTTTCCCACTCAGATGTTGCACACGAACGACCCCTCAAGTCATAATTATGACTGGGAAACTCTGAGATCATTTTGATACCCGAGTTTCCAAAAAGGGAGGAGACGTAAACTTTCAACATGGCGGAGGAGAATACGGTTTCTGTAGTGAATGACAGGTTATTATAAAATTTTTCTAAATACAGCTAATTTTTAGCGCTTGCCATTTCGGTTATATTCATTTACTATATGTATATCAGCAAACATTTGATGCATGTTGTACATTTTTACACCATGAAAATAGCTTGTATTTGACCAAAGTTCCATTATCGTCAGCAGGCTGTGTAGTATTACGGTGTCAAAATAAAAGTTCCTCAAGAAATATGTATGAATGAACCTGGCATCGTCCATGTTTCCTGTTCTTTCTGACAACAAAGTACTTGAACGCGACATTCGTAATTACCACTTCAAATGTGGGAAGTAGGATAATTCCGATAGCACATGAAGGCAGCATAAGAAGCAAGGACAACATATCTTTACCTTTGATTCACACTGAAACTATATTTCAGTCTAAGTCCCAGAAACGTTAGACACAAAAAAAATATTACCAGTCAGAAATTTTTATATACTTATTTTTATATTAATTTTCCCCATTTTAGAATAATAGTAAAGTCATCAAAACTATGAATTAACACAAATGGGAATTATGAGGTGACCAAAAAAACATTGTATAGATTATAGTTCTGCACACTCTGGACATTTTTTCAACCAACTTTGTGAAGTATACCCAACAGTAATGCTATTTAAAGGAATTCCCATGCATCATGAACACTTGTTGACTGCTTTGCTTCACTATCTGTCCCAACGTATCCATTAAAAACAAATTGAATTAAAAAAATATGTGTCAAGCACTAAGCACAAGTCTTTAGAAAGGTCTTTATGATAATGTGAAACAAATTTAGTTAACTGTGTCCAAACTTTTGATTGTAGAAGTTGCATGAAGAAAACTGTCTTAGGATGTAAGAAAATATATATGGTAACTTGTTGCATGACACTGTTATCACTTGCTATTATCAGTTGTCTGAACATGTTAAAATTGTTTCTTCCCTGTATAGGTGCAGACCACTACCATGTGCATCTCTGTCAGTTTAAGTGGCTCCGTGGTGCTCGGCTGCCTCTTTGCTCCCAAGATCCACATCATCCTATTCCAGCCGCAGAAAAATGTGACCACATTGAGGGTCAAAGATAACCGATTCTCCACTGCAGCCACTGCACCAAGTTCCACCTACTCGCAAGGTAGACACATTCATTCCAAAGCTTGTTCTATGGTAAAAATTTTACCTCAGTAGGTCTTATTCATGAAACACAAGGACAAATTTCTTTGTAAATCGTTCGTAAAACCATTCTTACATAAATTGTCAAATTAAACTGTATTGATTTTTATTTTTTGCATATTGCAATTTTTAAAGGTTGCTTAAAAGAAAGATTGTTCACCCAAAAATGTAAAACAAAAGGAGATGTTAGGCAGAACGACAGCTTCAGTCAACTCATTGTTTGGAAAAAGATGCATTGAAAGCGAATGTTGATTCGCGAGTATGCGAGCGCTTTGCCTACGTGTGGTCCTGTTGTACATACTTTACATGCGCTTTTGCGTTGCTCTGGCAGTTACAAACCTCACACCACAAGGGGGTGATAGAGTTTTTTTTAGGCGCCACGAAACCAAATCACGAACATTTTACTCTGTGGTCTGGTGTTTTATGAAGTCAAAAAGCCATCCCAACATGTCCAAAATGACTGGATATCCATAGCTTTTTGCGGCATCTCCGCTGTGGACGCCTTTCCATTTCTTCCCGGCTCGGACAAATCGGTCCCGTAGTTGTTTCCATTTTCTCATTACAGTGACGTTATCAGAATTTAGGGAAGCTGCAATTTCTTGTCAAGCATTTTCAATCGCAGTTTTATTCTAATGGAGAGGAGATGAGGGGTCGTAATATGTTTGTATAATCTAACTTTTTCGGCAAGACTCTCCTCGAATTGCTGCTCCGCCATGACAGTTGTTGACTGAAAACAGAAAATCTGCTCTAGCGCTCCTTGCGGGAATGCAGAGAATGCAGCGCATACTTGCGTTGGGTTATGAATTGAGCGCTGACACATTTCACTACGCAACATTGAGTGGAATCGAGCTTGCGTAGCCAGGTGCGTCTGCGCTCGCGTACTTGCGTGAAGTATGTTTGGGCCTTAACATTCTGACTAACATCTCCTTTTTTTATTCCTCAGAAGACAGAAAGTTATGCAGGTTTTGAAAAAACATTAGGGTTAGTAATGACAGAATTAAAAAAAATTGATGAACTATCACTTAAATAATCTCCACTACAATACATTTTTACTTTCATTTCTTTTTTAAAAAAGCAGGGTCTAAAAACTAAATATTTTTCATTTCGGTTCATTCTGAGCAGAAACTGTATTTTTCCATTCTGGTTCCAGCGTTTCGCAGCCTCTTTTCTAAATGTTTACCGATTACAACAAAATAAAAGCACGGTTAATAACATTCTTTTTAAAATTACAGTACTCTATGCTAAAAGTGGGTGATACACATTGCAAACTGAGTTTTACGTGTCCCTTTTTACATTTGGCTGCAGTTTCCTGGAGAAATGAACACTACAAGCGCTACAACAACTGCGTTTTATTCACTTGCACACAAATCACAATTACAGTGGCTGATTACGATTTTATAAACACACATTTTTCGCACTATTACTTACTGCTATGTTATTATAGCAAAACACTTTAATGCGTCATTTGAAAAATGATACATTTTAACACTTATATTACAGGACCACCTACATTTACACACTTATTCCAATATATGTAGCTTGTGTGGTAGTTCACCTGATAGAGTGTTGGACATCAGACTCAGAAGACCGTGGTTCAAGACCAACCATGGATGCTCAAAATGGAAGTTATATGGAAGTATCATTGAAGTGATACAAAATGAATAGGTTGCTTCAGATCAAATGTGCTTTTATGTCGAATTTGCCCTTTAAAACTCTTTTGGTTATGTTTACACGTTGGTTAAGGGTAAAGACTGTTTTGTTGACCTATCTTTTAGGAAACTATTGGTTAGGGTTAGGTTTAGGCTAAAGTTTTAGGTTAGGGAAGTGTGTTGTACTCATTAAAACATCCATTATAAATTCACCTTACAAAATCATTTTACTTGTTTTTGGCGCCCTTCACTGGGAAACTGTAGCCAAATGTGTTATACAGCATGCCATTTTGATTTGCAAATATGTTGCCATGGTCATGTAAATTTCATGAGATCAGGCTGTGATATACAGTACCTGTTGCAGTGTTGTCAGATCTCGCAAGTAAAAAAAGGACCTGGTCTGGAATAACAAGCTCAAAATAAGGGACTTGCCTCACCCAAAATAAGAGAAAGTAGCTGATTAAATGTTTTCCCACCTGGGAGAATTATGAAAATAGAAGAACTACATTTTCTAGATCACTATATGTGCATACTATTGCTATTTAGAACTGAGCTGCAAGAAATGTTTATGAGTAATCATAACAAATGATTAAGTGGTAACTTGATAAGCGGTATTAAGTGGTAACCTTTTTTCTTTTACAGCGTCAGCCTCAACTATAGTGCCAACTGTGTGTAACGGACGAGAGGTGGTCGATTCTACTACATCATCATTGTGAAGACATGCTTTCCAACAAGACGGGGCCAATTTTTTATCTATCAACTAAGCAAAATCAGGAGCTAACTGCAATTTTTTTAGACTTACCCTCTGTTTTATTTGATACTCAATTGAAGTATAGGAAACTTCACCCAAAAATGATTCTATCATCATTTAGTCACCCTCATGTTGTCCCAAACCTTTGTGGTGCTTCTTCTGCTGAACATAAAATATGTTAGGCAGAATGTTAGTCTGTCACCAGTGTTAGTCTTACTCAATGCATTTTCATTTTTGGGTGAACATTTCCTTCAAATAAATGGGCATCTAAATGAATAGGGTCACCACTACCTTGACCAAGCATGTTTTCTTTCAATTTAGCAGTAAAGCAATTCTTTATGATCAAGTTCAAGTCTTGACTTTTGAGAGTGCAAGAACTATTGTAAATGTGACAAACCATGTTCCAACATACTATGCTTACATTTTATCACCCTCAGGGGCCGTTCTGACCAAACACGTTCTTGTGTTAAAAAGCAGCTAGAAGCAGCTTAACGAATAGAACAGAATGCAGGTGTCACGAGATGCGTTTTAAAGTTTAAGTCCTTTTAACTTGACACATCGTCTTATAAATCAGGCATTCCTGATTAGGTGGTCAAAGAGGTCCATCAAGCGCATGTTTACATAGAAAAGCAATATTTAAAACAGCGCAGATAGACGCAATAACGCGTTCGGTGTGAACGGACCCTTGGTAATAGAATAAATGAATGTTTTAAAGAGATAGGAAGCTAAAATGGCAATATGCACCCCCGATTTCTGTACAATACAAAAGATATGAACTAGTGTCAAGTAATGTTAACAGTAGAGTTCTCAGTCTATTTAACTACATTTCATTGGATGTTAACGAGTCACTGGGGACGGGCATTATAAAGGAATGCTTCAAATAACCCTGTGTTTCAGCACATGCAACAACAGTGTCTTCAATGCCAACATGACCTGCACAAAATATACAACAATTTGATTATTTTTTACGTACCCCAGGGTATATTATTTAAGACGCTGTATTCTCAGGAAATGGGAGACTGTAACCTATTTCTCTTGTTTTAGTTAAATGTAGTAAAGTAGTAAACCTTCATTCAGAGATGAGTTTATTGTCCTTTTAGTGTCGTGATGAAATCATGTCTCATGTTTGGTCCTCATGGAATAGTTTACAGTAGGTATCATTGCAAGATGGAAAGTAACAATATTCTGTATTGCCCTTTTTTTTTTTAAATAAAATTAAAAAAAAAATTAATTACATTAAAATCTTAGTGGTCAGTTTTGAAAAGTAGGTAACAATGCAGACGTTAATGTTTAAATGTGAACTTTGGTGAACCAGTCAGTGTTTTTCTTGTAATATATGTAAATAAATTATTTTTAAAAAAATAAAGGAAGTCTTCATTTGACTCACAAGTTACTCTTTTACAGTTCTAACTAATAAATCAATTATGGATTGTACCTCTAATAAATAAATCTAAACACGCACCATTACATAGCACTCTGGAGAAAAATGACTCATCCAAATACTAATAAATTCAACAGAAATTTAATCAAAGATAGATTTTCTTTTACATCACGCTCTGACATACAAAGAAATAAAGGCAGCAAAGTTCTCCATTCAAATCCAAATCCATGTCCTAGTTATCAGGGCAAGTAACTTCTTGCTCTTTTGTTTGTCTTTTAAGTGGAATGACATACAGTCCGTTCTTCGCTTCCTTTATTCTCCACCATCGGCCCAATCTGACAAAAACAGAACAAAGCAAGAGATGTGTGTAAATATTGCATAAAAAAGGAACAATTCTTGCCACCCACACTAGTGCCATCTAGTGGTAGCAGAATGTTATTGCATAAACTTATGCCTTGCACGAAACACATTCAGATTAAACAATTTAATATTTTGCTCAGTTTAAAAATACATTCACTATTTGCACTAAAATGAAAATAAATGATTATCATATGATTGGTTGTTTTTTTGGCAACAAAAACATTACCAGTAATTACATCATTAAAAATGCACAATTATGTAATCTGTGGCTGAATAATCTTTAGACTACACTTGAACAAATAGAATTTTAGAAAACTTTATTTGTAAATACTATTTGTCAACATTAGTAAAAGCATTAGATATTTTATTGCCATTTATTTTTTGTCATTAATAATTTTTATTGATTCCACACTCAAATCAACATAAACAGCACATGAAAACACAGAATCAATTTTCAACAAAATATACCCCACTCCCTCCCTCCCCCCTACCCACCCAACACACAACCGAGTGGTGAGACACAGAATAATATCAGACAAACATACAAGCAAACAGTCAAAAATTAAATAAAAATAAAAAATAAAATACTCAGATATAAAAAAAAACTAAAAATTGCCCAACAAAAAAGAAAAAGGGTTCCACACATCAATTAATTACATACACCCCATTTAAACTGTCCCTCTCCACTGTTCCTCCCTGGCACCCTCCAAGAAGGCCAAATAAGTGCCCCACTTCTTCTCATAGGCACCCAAGCTGCCCAGCCGCCTATGCGACATCTTTTCAAAGGTGCCCAATTCGGTGCACCACTCATGAAATGAGGGTGCACCAGCCGACTTCCATCCCCCAAGGATCACTTTCCTGCCGATCATCACACTGGTAAGGACCCAGTTTTCAATGTGTGTGTTCCCTAATTTAACCCTTGCCCCATCCCCCAAAATACAAAGTCTGGGACAGAATGAAATCGGAGCGCTCAGGATCTCACAGACATAACTCTGAACCCTCGACCAAAACTCTTGAATCTTAGTACAATACCAAAAAACATGGGCTATGTCCCCATCCTATGATTGGCATCGCCAACAGGTGGGTGTATCTTTAAGACCAAGCCTATGCAATCTAAAGGGAGTCCAATAAAAACGATGCAGAATCTTAAATTGAATGAGGCACATCTTTGCATCCCTAGACATAGACTTGGCATTTTTTAAAATCCTACCCCATTCTTCATCCTCCAGTACTAAATTCAAGTCTTTCTCCCATAACTTATTGAGAGATGTCAAAACCCCATCCCCTAGACTCTGAATTAGCCAGGAATAGTACGCTGAAGCCTCGTGACCCTTTCCAACAGCCGCTAGTACCATCTCAAGAGTGTCTGCAGCTTTAGGGGGCTGTGTACTACACCCAAAGATGGTACAAAGTAGATAGCACTGCTGTAAGTACCTGAAGAATTGAGATCTGGGAATCCCAAAACGGTGTGTAATATTTTCAAAGGATCTCAATGCTCCATTTTCATACAGGTCACCCAGCGTAGCAACTCCCTTCTCAATCCATTCTGTCCAGCAAAAAGGGAACTTATTAATACACAGTTTAGGGTTTAACCAAATACTTGCGGCAATGTTCAGGTAAATGTCCGAATTGAGCACGCGGGAAACCCTTGTCCACACTAACTGCATGTGTGAGATAACGGGATGTGTCTTTAGTTCTCCGGGCAGCTTGGTAGAAAGACATTGCAATGGCAAGATGGGGCAAGAAGTTCTTGTTCAATGCAGAACCAAGGAGGGGCTCTTTCAGGTGGAAGTGACCAATAAGCCAAATGTCTGAGACCGAATGCATAATAATAAAATGAAATCTTGGGTAAGCCTAGCCCACCTTTGTCAATCGGCCTATGTAACTTATTGAATTGTAATCTGGGACGTTTACCATTCCAAATGAAAGACTTCGCTATGCTTTCAAATTGCTTAAAATAAGAGAGGGGGACATCTACCGGGAGAGACTGTAGCAGGTAGTTAAATTTTGGAATACAGTTCATTTTAATAACATTTACCTTCCCAATCATCGATAAATGCAATGAAGCCCACCTACCCACATCGCTCGAAAACCATTTTATTAAGGGGTCAAAATTAACTCTAAATCAGACAAATTTGTGGGGAATAAAATGCCCAAATACTTAATGCCCTGTTTGGGCCACTGGAAGGCCGTTACTGGACAGTACGCAGTCAGAGCCAATGCTTCAGATTTAGACCAGTTGACTTTGTATCCTGAGAATTTGGAAAAGGAATTAATAATTTTGTGGAGGCAAGGCATAGATTTATTAGGGTCAGAGACAAATAATAAAATATCATCTGCATAAAGCAGAAGCTTATGCGCCACGCCTCCTGCCACCACCCCTGGAAAATCCTCCTCCTTTCCTATCGCGGCTGCTAATGGTTCCAGGGCAAGACAGAACAATAATGGGGAAAGAGGGCAACCCTGCCGAGTGCCCCTATCCAGAGTAAAATAATCTGAAATTAATCCATTTGTTTGTACCGCTGCTACAGGGTGTCTATAAAGTAACTTGATCCAACCAATAAACGTACTCCCGAACCATACATTTCCAAAATCTTAAAAAGATAATCCCATTCTACCATATCAAATGCCTTTTCGGCATCAAGTGAGATGGCAGCGACCGGAGACTGATCATTCGCTACTGACCACATGATGTTGATGAAACGCCTAATATTATCAGAAGAGCTACGACCCCGAATAATCCCCACCTGATCTATATGTATAAGAGATGTCATAACCTTACTTAATCGGTTAGCCAAAATTTGTACATCTAGCTGGATCAGGGAAATTGGACGGTAACTCTTACACTCGCTTGGATCTTTGTCCTTTTTAAGAATCAGACTGAACTAAAAAATTCAGCAGCAAAACCATCTGGCCTCAGAGCCTTGCCTGTAGGTAGGGACTTAATTACCTCGTCAAGCTCCTCCAAGGTTATCTCAGAATCAAGATAATTTTTTTGCTCAGTCGTCAGTTTAGGGAGTTCTTTAATGCCATTTATTAATATTGGTTTAATGTTAATTTATAATAATACAACTCTTCATTGTTAATGTTAACATACACCGATCAGCCAAAACATTAAAACCACCTGCCTAATATCGTGTAGGTCCCTCTCGTGCTGCCAAAACAGCTCTGACCCGTCGAGGCATTGACTCCACAAGACCTCTGAAGGTGTCCTGTGGTATCTGGCACCAAGACGTTAGCAGCAGATCCTTTAAGTCCTGTAAGTTGCGAAGTGGGGCCTCCATGGATCAGACTTGTTGGTCCAGCACATCTCGTAGATGCTCAATCGTATTGAGATCTGGGGAATTTGGAGGCCCAGTCAACTTGAACTCCACCTTCTTCCATTGCTCCATGGTCCAGTTCTGAAGCTCACGTGCCCATTGTAGGTGCTTTCGGCGGTGGACAGGGGTCAGCATGGGCACTGTGACCGGTTTGCTGCTATGCAGCCCCATACGCAACAAGCTGCGATGCACTGTGTTCTGACACCTTTCTATCATGGACAGCATTACATTTTTCAGCAATTTGTGCTACCGTAGCTCTTCTGTGGGATCGGACCAGACGGGCTAACCTTCGCTCCGCATGCGCATCAATGAGCCTTGGACGCCCATGACCCTGTCGCCGGTTCACTGGTTGACTATCCTTGGACCACTTTTGGTAGGTACTAACCACTGCATACCGTGAACACCCCACAAGACCTGCCGTTTTGGAGATGCTCTGACCCAGTCATCAAGCCATCACAATTTGTCCCTTGTCAAAGTCACTCAGATCCTTACGCTTGCCCATTTTTCCTGCTTCCAACACATGAAATTAAAGAACTGACTGTTCACTTGCTGTCTAATATATCCCACCCCTTGACAGGTGCCATTGCAACGAGATAATAAATGTTATTTACTTCACCTGTCAGTGGTTTTAATGTTGTGGCTGATCAGTGTATACAGTGGCAAGAAAAAGTGTGTGAACCCTTTGGAATTAGCTGGTTTTCTGCATTAATTGTTCATAAAATGCAATCTTATCCTCTTCAACATCACAAGTATAGACACAATGTGCTTAAGCTAACAACACACAAAAAATTCTAATATTTAAAGTCTTTATTGAGCATGGTGCTGTGGAAAAAGTAACTGAATCCCTAGGCTAAAGATGTCAAGAAAAACAAATTAGACTCAGAACCTGGCATCCAATTAATGAAACGAGATTTGAGGTGTGGGTTAGAGCCACTCAAAAAATTTCAGTTTGCTATTCACAAGCAGCATCTGCTGATGTGGACCATGCCTCGAAAAAAAAGAGATCTCAGGAGACCTACGATCAAGAATTGTTTCTTTGCATAAAGCTGGAAAGGGTTTCAAATTGATCTATTCTTCTGTCCACAGTTAGACAAATAGTCTATAAATTGAGTTGATTTAGTACTGTGGCTGCTCAAGCCAAGATGACTCAAGGGGGCACAGCAGAATGCTAAATGAGGTAAAAAAAAATAACCACAGAGTGACAGCTAAAGACTTGAAGGTATCATTGGAACTGTTAACATCTCTGTTCATGAGTTTACTATACGGAAGACATTAAACAGGCTTGATGTCCATGGCAGGACACCACGAAGGAAGCTGCTGCTTCCCAACAAAAACATTGCAAAGCACCTGAAGTTTGCCAAAGACCACCTTGACACTCCACAACTCTACTGGGAAAATGTTTTGTGGACTGATGAAACTAAGGTTGAATTGTTTTGGAAGAACACGCAGCACTACATATGGCGTAAAAAGGGCACCGCATACCAACATGAAAACATCATCCCAACATTGAAGATTGGTGGAGGGAGCATCATGATTTGGGGCTGCTTTGCAAACTCAACATTTTGAAGTACATTGACGATATGGGTTTTTTTGTTATCTAAAAAGCAGGTTGGGCAATGGATGAAATAATGATAATATAATATGATTTAATGAAAGCAAATAAGATGTACACAAAATTGCTGAATTTAAATTCACCAACAAAAACTAATATATCTATATATCTATATATCTATATATATATATATATATATATATATCTCTATCTATCTATCTATCTATCTATCTATATATATATATATATATATATATATATATACACACACACACACACACACCCCGGCCACTTTATTAGGTACACCTGTACATCTACTTATTCATGCGATTATCTAATCAGCCAATCATGTGGCAGCAGTGTAATGTATAAATCATACAGATATGGGTCAGGAGCTTCAGTTAATGTTCACATCAACCATCACATCAACCAGTCTGGTTATTCTCTGCTGACCTCTCTCATCAACAAGGCGTTTTCATCCACAGAACTGCCGCTCACTGGTTGTTTTTTGTAACATTCTCTTTACACTCTAAAGTAGGGTTGCTCCGATAACAAAATTTTGGCTTCAGTACGATACCAGCCCTGGTACCTTGGTATCGATACTAAATCGATACTATAATCAACAAATAAAAAGCCTCCGATTTTTTATGAAATTACACAGAAAAATACTTGATGAAAAGAACTGCATAAAGTCTCCGATACAAATTATGCATTTTCCATTTTAATTTTCCTGGATTCCATGTTAAATGTTTTAATTAAATGTTACAATCAAATGGTGTTTACTCAAATTGATACATACAGCTTTAATCAAATAAAAATAGAATACTATACTTTACTATATTTTAATTTAATGAGAAAAGGGGGCCTGGGTAGCTCAGTGGTAAAAGACGCTGGCTACCACCCCTGGAGTTCGCTAGTTCAAATCCCAGGGTGTGCTGAGTGACTCCAGCCAGGTCTCCTATGCAACCAAATTGGCCCAGTTGCTAGGGAGGGTAGAGTCACATGGGGTAACCTCCTCGTGGTCGCTATAATGTGGTTCGTTCTCAGTGGGGCGCGTGGTGAGTTGAGCGTGAAGCCTCCACATGCGCTATGTCTCCGTGGCAACGTGCTCAACAAGCCACGTGATAAAATGCATGGGTTGATGGTCTCAGACGCGGAGGCAACTGGGATTCATCCTCCGCCACCCGGAATGAGGCGAATCACTACACCACCAAGAGGACTTATAAGTGCACTGGGAATTGAGCATTCCAAATTGGGTGAAAAAGGGTGAAAAATATTTTTTAAAAAATTTGTGAAAAAAAACAAAAACTTTTTTATTCTTGGTAAAATAAAATGCTGCAGAACATAGCTTCACAGTATTAATGAAAATCACAACATTCTGATAATACACTTGTGTTTGTGATATTGCTTACAGATGATAATAATAATAAATTTAATATTATATAATTGTTATTATGAGTATTATTGCTACTTTTTGAATATTACATTTTTATACAGTAGTTATATTTTTCTGTCTTCAATTTCACGCATCCAGTTGAATAGAGCTTTCATTTTAGCGGGACTTTTATTTTGACAGACCTTTGAGTTCTTCTTGTTTTTGATGGGTTAGTTATATCAAGCCCATTTATGCTGGGAGACTCCCATTGCAACTCTCGAGCTGCACCAGAGGAGTTTATTTAAGTGTTAACAGATATTTATACTCTAAACACACTGCATGAAAATGAAGCACCAGTAGCGAGTGTGTGCGCGCATGCGTGTGCGACTGTGCCTGTGTGTGTGAAGCAGATGAGAGCAGAGCGGCACCTTTTGTTTATTCTGTAGCATGCAGCGCATGTGACTGTATTATTTAATTAAATTACATCCTTCTGCTGTTTAATGATCACACTTGGCCATATCCAGAGGTTTTTTATTTTATTTTCAAATTGTCATTGATTTCATCTCAAAACTATCACATCTCGTATAATTTTGCTAATGACAGCATACTGTAATATGGTACCAAAATTAGCAAAAAGATCATATCGTACCGTTTAAATTTTTTTGGTATTGCGATGCTTTTTTAGTACCGGTAAACCGCGCAACCCTACTCTAGAGACTATTGCACATGAAAATCTCAGGAGATCAGCAGTTACAGAAATAATCAAACCAGCCCGTCTGGCACCAACAATCATGCCACGGTCGAAATCACTGAGATCACATTTTTTCCCCATTCTGATGGTTGATGTGAACATTAACTGAAGCATCTGACCCATATCTGCATGATTTTACACATTAACCTGATGCCACATGATTGGCTGCTTACATAATTACATGAATAATTAAATGAACAGGTGTACCTAATAAAGTGGACGGTGAGTGTATTTTATAGTATTATGGCTTTACTACAGTAATCATATTTAAACCCTGATATTTGTAGTAAAACTATAGTAATACAGGAAAACAAAAACTAAGGTAATAAGTTAGTTATTTAGTGATTTTATGCCATGCCAGCTTCCAAGGCAATTTTCATGGTGAAAAACAAGTTAAAATATATTAAAAGGTAGAGGGATTCAAAAAATAAGTTTTTTTTAAATAATTTTTTTTTATATAAAGTCAATGTAGCGAACTCTAAAACTGATTCAGGGTTGACTTTGTTAAAAAATCTCTTCAAAAGTGTTTGCTGAGCAAAATAATTTGCTAAAAGAAATAAATCCAGCACAATCCAATAAAATATGTTTCAAGGATAGTGGATTCTGGCATGCGGTGCACAATGGTGGATTTTCGTCTGATATTAAGAACATATGTGTAAGTCTGGAATGTCCTATTCGGCACTATCGTAATAAAAATCTTAATTTAGTTGTTATTATGGACAGATTTATAAGTACGTAAAACCTTTGTTAACCATGGTTAATCTATAGTAAAACCATGGTTACTATACGGATACAGTATACTGTATTAAAACCATGATTTTTTTATTGTTACTACAATATTACTAGAGTAAAACCCTTGGGTCCACAAAAAAAAAAACAACAACTAAATGGTAGTAAGCCTACATGGTTACTACTATAGTAAAGCCATGGTTTTACTACAGTTTACCACAAAATTATTTTCATTACCATAGTTTGGCAGTGGTGGCTCAGCGGTTAAGGCTCTGGGTTACTGATCAGAAGGTTGGGGGTTCAAGCCCCAGCACCGCCAAGCTGCCACTGTTGGGCCCTTGAGCAAGGCCCTTGACCCTATCTGCTCCAGGGGCGCCGTATCATGGCTGACCCTGCACTCTGACCCCAGCTTAGCTGGGATATGTGAAAAAAAAGAATGTCACTGTATATGTGCAAATGTATAATGTGTGATAAATAAATATAATTATAATTATTATTATTTCTGTTTTCTTGTATTATCACTATGGTTTCACTACTAATATTATGGTTACGTTTACTGTAGTAAAACCATGGTAAATTTATTGCGAGCACACGCAAAACAATTTCAGAAAATAAATTCCTGCCCTGTCCTCTAAGGGACTCCTTAGGTCTCTCACTACTCACTATACCTTATAAAAAAAAATTAAAGAAACACACTTTACCTGTGCTCTTGTCCAACTCCTGCCACAAGAAATTTTCCAGAATTAGAGAATTTCAGACTGTTTACAAATCCAGTCTAAAGGAAAAAAACCAGAGAAGAGAGAAGCATTCATTAACATTCATTATATATTACCGTACAGTTATTGTTAGAGATCCATGCACATTTGAGTGGCACATAATCAATGCTGACAATGAGCAATTGTAAAAAAAAAAAATCTATTATGAATTGATACATTATTCATCCACTTCAAATGAAGTACTATCCAAACACTCCTTTATACAGACACACAATAGTACCCTGCCACAATGGCACAGCTCACACTGAGTGACTGTAACCAGTCTAAAAGAGCTCTATTGAATTTGTATTGCTCACCACCGGGATGCTGAAGAGGGGCTCCAGGCCTCTGAATCCCTGCCCACACTTCCACAGCTGCACTGCTGAATTATGTGAGCCTGTAGAAGGACAACAATGATGCTTAATAATAATCAGGTGTTTAGAGTGCCATCTCGTATGGAAATAAAGAAGCCTGAGAGCTTTGTGAACAAGGAAAATAGGTTTACAGAGGAGATTATGATGGTAATATATTGTGCTCGAGGGTAATAGTGTGTTTATGTGAATAAAAGGTGAATGAGAGTATGTGGGTGTTTGTAGTTTAAAGTGCATTGGGTTTGTTGTCTAAATATGTGTAGTTTGTGTGTGCACCTGAGGCACCTGAAGCAACTGTGTCAGAGTTGTGCAGTGCCGCCACAGACGACACCCAATAGGGTTGCTCCAGACCAGTGTTTCCATGGCTACTGTGGGCTTGCTTCACTGTGATCACTGGCTTCTTTTTATTAACAGTCCAAATGGATACAGAACTATGTAAACAACAAAACAGGAGCAAAATGTAATCAATTATATATTAAAGAACTGTTTGTTACATTTTTTTTTACTTTGCATGGTTATGGCAGGAGTTGAAAGATTAGATACAGTGGCAAGAAAAGTATGTGAACCCTTTGGAATTCGCTGGTATTCTGCATGAATTGGTCATAAAATGCAATCTCATCTTCATCAAAGTCTGGAAAAACACAATGTGCTTAAGTTTACAACACACAAACAATTATAATTTCTCATGTATTTATTGAACACATCCCATTAAACATTAACAGTACTGTGGAAAAAGTAAGTGAACCCCTAGGCGTATGACATCAACAAAAGCTAATTAGAGTCAGGAGTTGGCAAACCTGGCATCAAATTAATGAAACGAGATTGGAGGTGTGTGTTAGAGCTACATTGACTTATAAAAAGCACTAATAAAATTCAGTTTGCTATTCACAAGAAGCATCTACTGACCATGCCTTGCAAAAAAAGAGATCTCATGAGACCTACGAACATGAATTGTTGCTTTGCATGAAACTGGAATTTCAAATGTATCTATTCTTCAGTCCACAGTTAGACAAATGGTCTATAAATGGAGATGATTTAGTACTGTGGCTACTCTCCCTAGAAGTGGCTGTCTAGCCAAGATGACAAAGGGCACACTGCAGAATGCTCAATGAGGTACAAAAAGAACCCTAGAGTGACAGCTAAAGACTTGAAGGAATCATTGGAACTGGTTAACATGAGTTACTATACATAAAATATTAAACAGGTATGGTGTCCATGACAGGACACCAAGAAAGAAGCCGCTGCTTTCCAACAAAAACATTGTAGTGCCACCTTGACACTCCACAATGCTACTGGGAAAATGTTTTGTGGACTGATGAAACTAAGGTTGACTTGTTTGGGAAGAACACGCAGCACTACATATGGTGTAAAAAGGGTACTGCATACCAACATGAAAACATCATCCCAACGGTGAAGTACGGTGGAGGGAGAATCATGATTTGGGGCTGCTTTGTTGCCGGGACCGCTTGTCATCAGAGGCAAAAAAATTTTTTATTAAAATATCCTACAGGATAATGACAGAGTGGCTGTGAACCAATTGAAGCTCAGTAAAAGTTGGATGATGCATCAGGACAATGGCCCTAAACATCAAAGTAAATCCACTACAGAATGACTTAAAAAATCCACCTTTTGGAGTGGCCCAGTCAGAGCCCAGACATTAACCTAATAGAGATGCTGTGGAATGACCTCAAGAGAGCCATTCACACCAGACATCCTAAGAATATGGCTTAGCAGAAGCAGTTCTGTAATGAAGAATGGTCCAAAATTCCTTCTGAACGTTGTGCAGGTCTAATCCGCAGATACCGGAAACGCTTAGTTGAGGTTATTGCTGCCAAAGGAGGATCGACAAGTTATTAAATCCAAGAGTTAATTTACTTTTTCCACAGCACTGTGAATGTTTAATGGGATGTGTACAATAAAGACATGAAAGATTATAATTGTTTGTATGTTGTTAGCTTAAGCACATTGTGTTTGTCTATACTTGTGACTTTGATGAAGATGAGATCACATTTTATGACCAATTAATGCAGAAAACCATCTAATTCCAAAGGGTTCACATACTTTTTCTTGCTACTGCTTAACTTTGCACTGATGATATTAGTAAGAAATCTTAACACGTTAATCTCACGCTAACACGTTTAAAGCTTTTAAACGTTTTAAAGTTTTGTGGCTAAACTTTCAAAACAGCGTGTACTTTTCAACACTTATTTTGTTCTATTACTTCACTCCATATAATTCCAACTAAACTGCACTACTATACACATGAATTTTGTTTGCTTTTACACACTAAGAACTGAGTCAAAATTATTTTCTGCAGTTTGTCACTGGTGCTGTTGATAGCGTTTAAGTTGTATATGCAAATTAGACTCTTGTAACAACTTTTATTAGAAGCTTAAAAACTAAACTTAGTCAAAGCGAAACAATGGATAACGTGTCTGAAACTTGAGGCTCTGATACACTCACAGCGAAGTTCTTCTTCGTTCTTCGAAACAGTAGAGCAACAGTATACTATTTGTGAAGACACCGGCCATGCTGCTGGGGGAGGCGTTTAGAGGAGCATTTATATATGAGATGCACACTACATGTACAACATCACCAATGTCAAATTAATGTCTCATTCTATGAATAGAATTTATATGAAATAAGCAAAAAAAAAAGCTGTTTTAACCACTTGATTTAAAGTAATATAGTGTACATGTAAATGCAGTAGGGCTGGGTATTGATATAGATTTCCCCACTTGATTCTGATTCACAAGCTCTCAATTCAATTCTGATTTCAATTTGAAATCTCTTAATACGGGTATATTTCAGTTATATAATGTCCATTTTTCTTACATATGAAAGAAATTCTCCCCCAGCTAATGTTGTTAATTATAAAGGGGACTTTCTAACTAGGTACATTATGAAAATAAAATTTTTCAAATGATTTATATATATTTCTTTTCATAATTTGTCATATTTAAGCTTTTTAAAAATGTACAAATCTATGTATTCCATCAATAAATATAATATTATACTGAATCTATTACATGTTTATTGTTTAATGCATAATTTATACTATCAGTAGAACAAATCAGTTCTATAAAGAGCGTCTGTAAATGAGCGCATATTAACGAGAGAGGACTTGAAGGGCTTCTTCACCTCATCCATGCTATTCGTGATAAGAATTAAATGTTTGTTTTGTTGTTTTTGATCAACAATTGAATGTAAAGAACAAAGGATATTAAAATTTGTCATTATTCAATGACAACTGGATTGTGTGGATCTCGCCTTTGGACACACATTACATTGAATGAGCGAAACTAACACGCAGTGAAAGGATGCTGAACTTCTTTGCCAATACGCTGCTCAAAATCTTAACATTTACCAGCCAGTGGCTAATCACAGACATTTTTAGTCACATAGCTTGAAATTTGTTCTCATATGCGAGTGTTTTACTCGCATTGTAGAGAGTTGTGCATAGAGTAAAAGATCGATCTTGGGATTTAAGAATCCATATCAAGATTATTCAAATAGACCTGGGTAGCTCAGTGGTAAAGATGCTGGCTAGCACCCCTGGAGTTTGCTAGTTCGAATCCCAGGGTGTGCCGAGTGACTCCAGCCAGGTCTCCTAAGCAACCAAATTGGCCCGGTTGCGTAGAATCACATGGGGTAACCTCCTCGTGATCACTATAATATGGTTCGTTCTCAGTGGGGCGCGTGGTGAGTTGAGCATGGTTGCCACGACACGCGCTATGTCTCCGTGGCAACGTGCTCAACAAGCCATGTGATAAGATGCGCGGGTTGACGATCTCAGACGCGGAGGCAACTGGGATTCGTCCTCTGCCACCCGGATTGAGGCGAATCACTACACGACCACGAGTATTTAAAAGCACATTGGGAATTGGGCATTCCAAATAAAAAAAAAATAAAAAAAAGATTATTCAAATGAAGATCTCGATGCTTTGGAAAAAATCCATATTTTTACCCGGGCCTAATATGCAGTATCTAATGTGTAATTTGCAACCTAGTCTCTTAGAATAAACATTACTATTACTACATTTTTGCAAATTGAGTTTTACCAGCTGCGTTCTGTTTCACCTTAACACTAGAGGCGCTACAAAAAAGTTTTATTCACTTTCACACAAATCACAAGTACAACGGTTGATTATCACTTTATTAACACTATTTTTCGCTGTTACTCGCACACTGCCATGTTATGATATTGTAACACTTTTACTCTAACGCATCATTTCAAAAACTATACATTTTAATGTTTCTATGACAGACACACCTACAATTACACACTTATTCAAGTGTGATTAATTTCCACGGCAGCTCGCTTGACAGAGTGTTGGACTTTGAACTTGCAAGAACACAGCTTGAGACTAGTCAAGCACAAAAGCTGACACATGAGACAAAAGTGACATAGGAGCAACACGAAATTACTTGAATGACATAACATAAATTTGGCTTTTTATGTCGCATTTGCAACAAAAACACTATCAGATAGGTTTAGGTGTTGGTTTAGGCTAAGGATATCCATTTTGTTCACCTCTAATTAATCTTTTAGGATACAATTGGTTAGGTTTAGGCTAAAGTTATAGGTTAGGGAAGTGTGTTTTACTCATTAAAAACTCCATATAAAACTCACCTTAAAAGCCTCATCTTATTACAACATAATTTCACTCACTTTTGGCACCCCCTGCTGGACATTTCACTGGGAAACTGTAGCCAAACATGTAATACAGCACATAATTTTGCTTTGCAAAAATGTTGCAATGGTCACGTAAATTTAATGTGATCAGGCTAACAATTTGTCATGTTTACATTCTGCATTCATGAGCTAAAGCGCTAACACGCGGCCGGTTACCCACTGTTGAGTGGCTTTCGGCTGCGGACGGCACATGAGTGAAGCAGCATATCAAACAACTGACTGAATGGGCACTTAGAGTATTTGAGTAGATTTGGTTCCTTTTGCAGACCACCGGTAATTCCAAAAAATAAAAAATAAAAAGACATGGTCTTGGAAAATGTCTCATTGCGAACGATCGTACAGATGTAAATAAGTTTGCACCACATCGGGATCTCTGCACACCACTGTGTTCACGTTTATGCTTAAGTGAGCGAAAAAAAATCAACCAGAAAAAAATGTGGCCGTCAAGGTAGGTGGAGCACAGGTCAAACCCACCAGTGAAGGTAAGAAGGTGTCTAGCAGCCACTTTTCCTGAAAGTTTACACTGGCAAGCTATTTCAAACCTCTGCAGCAAACCCCAAAATACTACCAGATGTTGCTTGAAATGACGCCACACAAGTTTGTTCTTCGATTTCACTAGATACATATTGAGGCCTTAAGAACTTAAACATAAATAGAATAAAATCAATGCATCTAGTTGAAAATTTTAGTGTAAATCTTAGGCCAAGACATTGTTAGGCATTACATGTCTACATGAGTTAGCAGATGTTGGTCTACACCAGAGGTATTAAATTAAAGTTTCAAGAGGTCCGGTCTCTACAATTCCTTCCCTGCAAAGGTCCAGAAAATAATAAATTGCATGGTGTCAGTAGTCAGTAAGGCTTTGAAATGATGTTTTTTTTTTCAGTTATTATAACTTTCCAGATGGCAGCAATATTACTTTGTTAAAAAAAAAAAAAAAAATGTAACTGTCAAAATAGTCACTACAAAGCAGAGATGAGGACACTGGCCCAGAGACAAAGGCAAAGCAGTGGGTGTGAGGGATCTTTTCTACCAAACGATTAGGCTAATATATTGATGATAACATCTCTGATTAATTTTCACAAAATTAAAACAAAAAACTGTTTGTAATGAAAGGCACATAACATGCTGATTAATAAAGCTAAATTTAGACAGAAAAAGACGTTAGTCTAAAAAGGTGACCAGTGAACTTGTCCTGTCACAAACCTGCTTTAGCTGAACCATCCAAGTCATTTATCAGACAGATGAAGATAGTTTCACTTTGCTTTATTCTCATTTTCTTTAGTGTGTTTTAGTGAAAGATGCCAGTCCCTGTCTACATTGCTGCTCACCGTTTCTCCTCTGCGTTTGTTAAAATAACCACGCCTGGAACTCTACGTAGCCTAATCAGGCTTTATGTGACGACTTGTGTATATCGCGAGGGAGAGAGGCAACACGCACGGAGCAGGCTCTGCTGTTTTGACGCACTGCTCACTAAAACTGTAGAAACGTTAAGATAGGACAACCGTTGGGGTCGGGACTCTGGACGAGGTCCGCTAATTGGTGACCGCTACACCAATGAAGCTAAAGTGAGATAAAAGCTTACCCATCATCACCACCGGTAACCATGTGCTCTTCATTAATAAGCTGGATACAATCAATGGAGCCCCTTCAGACAGACATAAGACATGAACAGAAATATCATTACATATAGGTAGGTGTAAATAAGTTTTACACAGAAATTACACACTTCACCTTAAACTAGTTGCTTAGCTAGGCCCAAATCCTACAGGCTTTTCTGCTGTTATAAGGGGAAGATTTGAGGTCATAATGTAAGAAAGGAAGGCAGGCTAGTCATGATTACAAACTCTCTCGTCCTTTAAGGTCAACATGGGATGGAGAGATGTAGGAGAGAGTCTAGCATGAAACTCACTCGTGTCCATGAAACACAAGCTGTGATTCTTCAGCTATTTTCCAAACTCTGACTGTTCTGTCTCGCCCGCCTGCTGTCACACACCGCTCACGGCTCAAACAGTCCAACGCTGTGATCTTATCCTGATGGCCAAATCTGACAATCACACACACAAAATTAAACCAGTGTAATGAAGTTGAAAATATGTATAGCCAAATGTAGATATGTATAATCATGAAGCCTGTATAAGAATACTGTAAAAACAGTATTGTGGCGGTACCACGGTACATTATTTATATGGTACTTAATACTATGGTAGCATGTTCCCACACTTTTTGACCAATGAATTTCCATGATGTTTACACAGTCTTTTCAGTGCTTTGTGTTTATTACTGGATAAGAGTTTGTAAAATCATTTTGATTCAGACTGAATTAATATTTTAGACGGATATGTGAACCAGTTCAACCAATTAATTGAAAAGAACTCAAAGTCAAGAGGATTTGTTCACAAATCGGACATGGCTATGGCTAATTCAGCCGGTTAAACTGTTTAAAGCAGAGGATAACTATGAAAGTGTACACCGATCAGCCACAACATTACAACGACATGCCTAATATTGTGTAGGTCCCCCTCGTGCCACCAAAACAGCGCCACCACAATTGTACAGAGTGGTTATCTGAGTTACCATAGACTTTGTCAGTTCGAACCAGTCTGGCCATTCTCTGTTGACCTCTCTCATCAACAAGGCATTTCCATCCACAGAACTGCCGCTCACTGGATGTTTTTTGTTTTTGGCACCATTCGGAGTAAATTCTAGAGACTGTTGTGTGTGAAAATCCCAGGAGATCAGCAGTTACAGAAATACTCAAACCAGCCCATCTGGCACCAACAATCATGTCACGATCCTGACCCGTATCTGATTAATTTTAAGCACTACACTGCTGCCACTCGATTGGCTGATTAGATAATCGCATGGATGATTGTTGGTGCCAGATGGGCTGGTTTGAGTATTTCTGTAACTGCTGATCTCCTGGGATTCACACACACAAGTCTCTAGAATTTACTCAGAATGGTGCCAAAAACAAAAAAACATCCAGTGAGTGAAAGTTCTGTGGTCGGAAATGCCTTGTTGATGAGAGAGGTCAACAGAGAATGGTCAGACTGGTTCGAACTGACAAAGTCTTCGATAACTTAGATAACCGCTCTGTACAATTGTGGTGAGAAGAATATCTGAGATGCGGGTTGGCGTTGTTTTGGCGGCACGAGGGGGACCTACACAATATTAGGCGGGTAGTTTTAATGGTGTGGCTGATTGGTGTAAATTCACTCAGACATTTCCACAACTTTCCCATGAATTTTACAATTGTAGTAACTTCCATGGTTTTTCCAATGACCATGGGAACCCAGATGGCAGCTCCATTCAAAGGGTGTACTTACAAGGTTTCTACGTACGAGTTCTCCTCCACGTTCCACACTTTCACTGATCGGTCGTGTGATGCACTGTAGAGGTCATGGGTCCCTCTTCTAAAGGCCAAACCCTGAGGAGAGACAGCATTATGACAGCTGTTTGTAGGAATTCAATAATGAAATCGTAACATAATAAAATAATAGATAAGGAAATGGATGGTATAAAAAAATTTAAATAATTTAATACACTGTTCTGTACATAAGTTTACATAACCATTGCAGAATCTGCAAGATTTGTATAATTTTTTTAAAAATGAAAATGATCATAAAAAAAGTAGGATTTTTTTTTTTTTTTAGTACTGTCCTGAGAAAGCTATTTGACACATATTACACTGTTAAATTCTTCATACACTTGATTTATGTTGTGCGTTGCCTCCTCGAGTAATTTAAACTGAAATTGTAACTTCAGTCATTATTTTTTCTTTTGGAATACACTTAAATATCAGTTATGCAAATTTCCCTAATTAAAGTAAAATTTAATTTGAATGATTACTATTATTTTATACATACAAATGTATGTCTAAATGAGAAGAAATCTTTTACTCACCGAAACGGCGTCTCTGTGTCCCGTGAACTTGTACAGGTGTTTACATGTTGCCGCATCCCAAATCATGATGAGTTTATTCATGTCCCCAGTAGCCTATTGAATAAAAAAAAATAAAAAAAGCACACTTTGTAAATGACAAAGTTTACTAAAACACTACTTGAAATTGAAAATTTTCTCATCCTACAACATCAAAGAGAGCAGCAGGATAAATGCCATGAAGTGACAGAGAGGGTAGAATGTAAAGGTTAATGCAAAGTTAGTTTTAACTGGAAGTGTCTTCTGCAGATCCCAAGAAAAACAAACTATCTTTCTCCATTACACATCATATAAACACTAGCAGTGTTAAAGGGGTCATGACATGAAGAATCAAATTTTCCTTAATTTTTTAACATATAAGATGTCATTGTACTATAAAAAGTTTGAGAACTCAAAACTTCCTCCTCTCTGCAAAGAGAGCATTTGATGAAACCAAGCTGCCAAAACGACTCGTGCTCTACTTCCCCTTGGTTGTGTGATGTCACAATTTGGTTGATATTGGCATCTGACCAGCTCCACAACAACACATCAACGCCTACTTTACTTTTCACTTCTGCCCAGTAGCAGTATTATGGCAAGGAGAGAGCAGGTAAATCAAGAGCAGAGAGCCAATCTTAACAGTGGGTGTTTACTGTCAAGTGTTATAGGAGAAGCAGCACCAAAACAGAGCGTTTGTGCAAAAAAAAAAAAACTGTTTTGTTTAAACATTAAAATAACAAAAGGACATGAAGTCCATTCCCACTGGTGGTACTAAAGCCCGTTTTAGGTACTTTTCCCTGGGACTAGTACTTTTCATTGCTTTTGCACCAGAGGAAGAACAGTTTCTTTGAAGCCATTTTAGGGGACATTTTAGCTCCTACTCTGGAGTAGGTATAGGGACAGTGGCAGACTGTGGGAGGTGCTGCAGCCTGTGATTGGTCAAAAACCTATGACGCACAAAGCAATGAGAAAGGAGAGGAACTCCACAACCACATTAGTAAACACACTAGCTGCTAGCCTGCTACTCAGAGGTTTGTGCTAATTGTACAATTCCCTCATCAGAAATAAAATAAAATCAACAAAGTATCCAAAGAGGATCATCTGTTTCACATAGGTGTGTGTGTGTGTGTGTGTGTGTGTGTGTGTGTCTCTGAGGGGTGAGAGCTGCTGCGTGATTTCATCGGGAGACTCCGAGTTTTCATTGCATCTGTATTGTTTGTACTGTGTGACTATACGGAAAATAAAGCGATTTCTGTTTTACAACATCGATTTGTTTCTGGAATGACGAATATAAATAATCAGTTGTTTATCGAGAGTGGGTAATTGAACTCTATTGTAGAGTAAACCTTCATAAAATCTAGTTTACATGAAAGTTGCATTCCTCTTACTGTGTGGTTAAAGGTGCAATATGTAATGTATTTACTGTACTAAAGCATAAAATTATCATAATATATTATCAGAGATTTAGGACACATGCCAAGTTGAAATACTGGCTTCCCCGAAAACAATACTAAAGTATATTCTACTTTGAAATGTCCGTTCCAGGATGGAATTTCTGTTTGTGTTTTGGCCTGTGTGATCCCGCCCACTGCCCATTTCCCAATAGTATTTCGACACCCCGGGTTGCCAAATTTGAAACAAGTTAGCGGGCAAAAACAGCGCACTGCAGCCATGGAAGCCAGCAATACATCTAGCTAACATTGACAGAGTTATAAAACATCCACATGAGCTGGTTTATAATCTGCAAACAATAAAAACATTACAAACGTATGCATTAGCTGATCAACTTAATGTAAGGCTCGTCGCTTGCCATTGTCAGTTTGCTCGTTCCTGTTGCGTGTCCTCAACCTGGCAACCCACGTGGCCTTAGAGTCTGGGGAGGAGGGGGCGGAGGAGACAACTCTCTCCAATATTTTGAATTTGGACCGCAGTACCCATTTTAATCGCTTGATGTCAATGTTACATATTGCTCCTTTAACTTGCATCAAGATGTCTTTCAGTCAATAAGTGAGTATTTCAGTACAGTAATTTATGTTGAGTCATAAAATCCTTAATTGTAAAAGATTGTGTTGATAAATAGGTTTATAGTGCATTTTAAACATGTTGTCTGTGGAGTACAGCGTGTACTGTGTTGTTAAAGAGCCCTTTCGCCGCCTCGTCTCCCCTCTCACTCCGGCTGCAGGAAAACCGCATATGCGCCTCAAATGCCCAGTTTAAACTGTAACCTGAAGACACAGGCTAAGTCTGAAAACTGAAAAATGTGGCCTTCAGAGGCTGTATAAGAATGGATGAAGGTAGGATGAAATAAAAGTGTTTTTTAAACTGTTCAGAGTGTTCCATTCATCCAAAAACGCTGTCATTTAAACCATAAACTGATTAGGCAGCTGCCTACATTTTCAGATGCAGCCAAAGTTTGTATAAAACAGCCCTAACAAAACTCAGATCCTGGCGTCTTCTGTCGGACGTGCAAATGACATCACAAGAAAAATGGTCGATATTAGATGACATCATTACGAGGGTTACTTCTATGAGTCGGAATGCAAAAGAGGAATAGTCTCCTCAGGTGTCCCGTTTCTCATAAGAGTTCTCATCTAGAAAGTGACTAAGGGAAAAATACCAGTACTGTAGGTGGGAAAGGGCCTATGGGTGTCATTACAGCATCAGTGGCCCTCACTCGAAGTTCTCACCAAGTATTTGCCATCAGATGATATAGCCATACACAGGACGTGAGCAGTGTGTCCCACATGCCTGTCTTCGGTTCCTTTTCGTCCTCCTGCAATTTTGTGCACCTTCTTTCCATTCTCCACATCCCCTGGAAATGATATGCATTATTCATTTAGAAGCTTCTGTACATATCAACTAAATTTATGTTACTTAAAGTTCTGAATAGTTATAATTATTCTCTTTTATTGCAAAGCACTCGAAACGTCCACTGAATTTAAAATGGGTAGACAATGTTAAAGCAGAGAGATAGCACCGGGTTTGAGAGACTCACATTTGATAATGGAGCAGTCTTTGCTTGCAGAGAAGATGTATTTCTCATCTGGGGTGATGACGAGACATGTGACTGACAGTGTGTGTCCTTTTAACAATCTGATCTCCGCTGGATCTGGAGCTACAAGCTGATGACATTCAGAAGCGAGGTCAGATTAACATCAAGACAGACATTAATAGTGCTCAATATAAATTTGTAGTCACAGGAAGTAATGGAAACATCGCTTACTTCTTTGGCTATGAGTCTTTGCAGCTTGCCTCTCTGTTCCAGCTGTGATGGACAAAAAAAAAAAAAAAAGAGCGAGTGATTACTTGAGTTAGATATTAAAGAGCATTTCTACAACTTTGATGAACAGGATCAAGTGGACATACCACGTCCTCCTGCAGCCTTCCAGCTATCAGATCTGTTTCAAATGATTCTTCCTCGGCTTGTTTCTCCTCTGTCAGTGAAAGTGCAAATAATAGTTTCAGATAGACTGTATGCTCCTATTGTAGGTCAACAGGTAGAGGTTGTCAAGGTTAAGTATTCACACTTTCAGCTCAGAGTTAAACCTTGTATGCACTGTAAGTTGCTTTGAAACAATAGTATGCAAAATACATAAATGTAAATATGGGTCAGTGACATGTCATGCTTATTTTGTTGTCATACAAAAACTCAAATTATGGAACTGTACAGCTTTTAAATAATAAGTGATTGATGCTAATGATTTAGACCTAATAACAGGTGTAAATATCTTTCATGAGAAATTCTAGTATAAAAAATATTATGATTGAAAGTAGCGAGAACGGTTTAAATTTAGTGCGAGGTGTTTGGAGGTTGCATCTTACACACCTTCTTCTCTCAACTGCTCCAGGTAAAGTTTTGCCAGCCGAAGTTTCTTCTCCTGCACAGTCTCCTCGATCTCTTCATCCACATTTTCATTGTGTCTTTTGTTAGGTACAGGAACACTGAAGAAAGACAAAACTCAAAGTGATTCTTTATTTCCACATTCATATGACAGCAGCATTCATCTAACAGAACACATTTTAGAAGTTTAATCACCTCTCATTTTCTGAGTCACTCGATATTTCTTCATTTGTCCGTTTATTGAGCTTTTTGGATCTCACTTTGCCATCATCTGTGTTACTCTAAAAATGCAAAAGACCAAGCAACATTGGATGGATGGATAGATGGATAGATAGATAGATAGATAGATAGATAGATAGATAGACAGACAGACAGACAGACAGACAGACAGATAGATAGATTAAAAAATATAAAAAGAAATCCTGCACACAGTGCTATCAGCTAATTATACTCACCTTTCTTTTTAAAACAGGCTGTTTGTCTCCTTTATTAATCGTCGAAGCGACAGTCTTTTTCTTTAAAAAGAAATTTGACATGATGGATCACAAAAGTGATTCAGGACTATTTGAATTCACTTTAGTTGCGTTTAGCTGCCACTCACATGGACACTCACATGGACACACACATGCTGCTTCCTGCAATTTTTCTTCATGGATGTTTTACTTGTGCGTTTGCGCCACAGCGCCGCTTAGTGTACTGGCGTTTGTGACGGCAATACGCCTTTGTATTATTTATTTATTTATTTATTGTAATATTTGTTGTTGTTATGAGAATGATGATGATGATATTACTCATTCCAAGCACACTTCACCTACATGCTTATTTATTTTTTGTTACACTTTTGTAAATTTCTTATTTACCTCCATATATTTTTTGTACTTTTATACATTTCCGTCTTTGCACATATAATTCTAAATGAAAGCTTAAATACTTCTTATTCATACTTCTTTTTCAATACTTTTCATTCAATTTTTTCCTTGTCTTTATTTCTCTGTTTAAATTTAATGCTACAACCTGTGGAAGACAAAAATAATTTTGCTAACTGTACAGTGACAACAAAGAGCTTGTGCACCTATCATTGTTATTATTATTGTTATTATTATTATTATTATTATTATTAAAAATAACAATATGTAAGCACACTCTAAACCCCCTTTTTTATTTCACAGCTTTTCAACGTTATATTGTTTTATTCTCTTTATTCTAGTAATGTTTTGTTTAACCTTTAAATGCATGGGTGTTCTGCCAAAAATGATTACATACTCTGGTCTTTAGAGATATTCCCGGCACATATATATATCACATATGGATCAACAAAATGCCCAGATAGTTTCAAATTATATATATATATAAATTGTGCAATAAAACTTTTGCACAGTACTTTATATATATATATAAAGTACTGTGCAATAGTTTTAGGCAATTGTGAAAAATGTTGCATAGTGAGGATGTCTTCAAAAATAATGACATAAATAGTTTTCATACAAGTCCAGTAAACATAAAAAAAGCTAAATCAATATTTGGTGTGGCCACCTTTGCCTTTAAAACAGCCCCAATTCTCCTAGGTACACCTGGACACAGTTTTTCTTGGTTGTTGGCAGATAGGATGTTCCAAGCTTCTTGAAGAATTTGCCTCAGTTCTTCTGTCTATTTATGCTGTCTCAATTGCTTCTGTCTCTTTATGTAATCTCACACTGACACAATGTTTAGTGGGGGGCTTTGTGGGGGCCATGACATCTGTTGCAGGGCTCCCTGTTCTTCTATTCTAATCTTTTCTATTTGCAAAAGTAATGTTTGCGAGTCTAACACTTATATTTCCTATTGACACACTAAAGCCAAAGATATAAATAACCATCTTAAGACAAATGCTTTTGCACAGTACTGTGTGTTTGTGTGTGTGTGTGTGTGTGTATATATATATTTATATAATCAAAGAGATGATACAACAAATCTAGGACAGGATTCATTACTTCCATACTGAAATTTCATGAGATGCAACTGGCTGTCAAACACATACTGAGCTACACATAACGCATAATTTACACATAAGCTACGCATGTGTATTTTCTCAGGCACCTTTTGAGTCTAAATAGATGCACGACTTATATAATTTCAGTAGTACACCCAAATGACAGTAGCCAAATCATACTGTTTATGTTTTAAACTAGCTATATTTCCATGTTGCTTCTTCATCAAATAGCAATGTCAAATTTAAATCAAGTCAATCACTGACACATCAGTGCCACCTTGAGTAAGACATACGTACACATAATATGTATGTGTCCACGCATATGGAATACTGATAATTCACCATCGTCACACAGAAAATCAACATGATATTATAGTCATTTGTATGAATATAGTACTCATTTGTCTTCAAATAAATGAAGAAATACAATATTTATCCTGTGATAGTGAACTTATATAGTGTCTGGGGAACTTACACTGAAGTACACACCACAAACAACACGAGTGATTCCGTGTCAATGATTAAGTGACGGAGAAAGGACCTCTTAACTGTATTTTCTGAAACAAAACAATACCAGATGGGACTTGTAATAGCCGAATTCACATGACCTGCTAAAATGAAGCACTAGCAAGTATTTCCCTGCGTCATGTTGTGCTTCTGTCTTACCGGATGGAAAAATAAACGAATTGGTCAGAAAATTAGTGTATAAAGTCAAATTTCAGCACTTTCAAAATCTGTGATTAATCATGATTAACTATGAAAAATCATGCGATTAATTCAGAATAATCGACTGACAGCACTAATATACACATATTATGCTTTAATTTTGCTCTCTCTACATATTTTACTTGATAAAATAGGGCATTTTAATTTTGTGTATTATTTTATTATGTATATGTACATACAGTATATACTACTTGGTTATTGCCTGGTCATGGTCAGCTGTGCTCTCTCTCTCTCTCTCTCTCTCTCTCTGTACTGTGCTGTTGGATTCACCTGCAGTCCTCTGGCTCCACACACACATTGTAATTGCTGTGTCTATAGATGATACAGTAGACTCCACTAATGGACTGACCTGCACATCATGTACATCTGCCTCTATAATGGCTTCCGCTGGTGGCATCAGTCAGTCTTAAGTGCAAAGACCAGCGGACCCAAACACAACTCCATCAAGCTCTTCCTGAGTGAGTGCTGGATAAACTCAGCAGTCTATAAATGACGCATGGAGAGATCCTGGATTTAACTTTAAATTATTTTGGACCAGACTTAGTACATCATGGAAATCAGGTAAGATTATGTAATTGGATAATTTTTTTCAGTTTAATATTTGTTTTAAGTTGTAAAGAACCTATTGCTGCATACTCATAAAAAATTATGTCACTAAATTTAAGGTGTAGACTTTGTTATTTGTTTTTGTTTTACAAATGTAAAATATACTAAAGAGTGAAGCTATAGGTTTTAGCTTTTAGTCCTGTGCAGACAATTCGCATTTAATCTTAAATACATAATTAGTGATTAATTCTGTTTTAAAAATGGATTCAGACAACTGATTTAAATTCATATTAAATGCTTGCTCATTGTTTCAAGAGCGCACAGTGTTTGGGACTGAAACATTTCTTTAAAAAGGCAAATGTTTTACAGTATATTTGATTATGTACGCTGAAGAAATCTGACAAATGGAGTTTTGTACAGCTAGGGATATACATGGGTATATTGTCCATTAATGTTCACATAGATACATGTCTCTTATATATAGCAATGTAATGTTTAAAGACCAAACCTTAAAGGTGAAGTATGTCTTTCAACATATTCAATTTCAAACTGATTTTGCCATCGTTCTTCAAACAGATAATCCCAACTCAAAAGCATTACATTGTAACTACAGTAAATAACAGCAGTGTGATGATGTCTTTCATTGTATGTGTATCATGACATCTGTGTTGTGATTGTATTGTCGTGATGTGCAGGTGACAGTGAGCTCACACTAATGCTAATCCCAGAGAAACCAGCAGCTGCAGCCAAACAATCACACTTATTATACTCTACTTCAAAAAGTTACGGCACAATGAGCGCCCTGAATAGAGCACCATGAATTATACTGTCTGATCAAGACTCCCTTTTTCTCTCAGTGTTTAGACACTCCTGTCCACAACAAATCACAACAATGCACTGGAAATGTTTCACTAACAGCCTATTGATTCCAAAATGTTCCTGTATTTTCCTAAAACGTAACATTTTCCAACCTAAACAAAAATTAAAATGTTTTTAATTTCATCCAAAAAATTTAAATAAGAACTTATATTTTTTCATTAAAAAATAAGAAGCAAATGCAAAAAAATAAATAAAAATGAAATAATATGTAGTGTATATTTTAATTCTATTAAAGTATTTATTAGGGCTGTGGATTTAATGTGTTAATTTAGTGCGATTAATTATATAAAAAATAACGTACTAAATAAATTAACGGAATTCAAGCTTGAAGTTCATGTAATTCTTTACTTACCACGTCAGTAGGGAGCAGCGCAGCAACACCGGTCAGGATGCGTTCTTGACAGATGGATGAAGAACAACAGAATGCAGGGACCTCAAGAACTTACCCACTGTACAAACTAAAGTCCTATTTAGGTACTTATATTCGGAACTACTACTTTTCATCATTTTCATTTAGAGGGACTTTTTTAGCTCCTACTCCAGGGTAGGTACATTTTGGGAAAATAGGAACTGTGGGAGGTGCTGCAACCTGTGATTGGTCAAACTCGTATGATGCGCAAAGCATTGAGAAATGTGAAGAGTCGACAGCCGCCATAAGTAAACAAACCTGTAGCTGCTAGCTTGCTACTCAGAGGATTGCACTAATTTTGCAGTTCCCTTAACAGATATAACATAAAAACAACAAAGTATTCAAAGAGTATTGCCTGTTTTACATATTATGTGTGTACAAGTGGTGATCAGAGCTGCTGCATGACTTCAACAGGAGATGTGGGTTAAGTTTTCATCGCATCTGTACTGTGTGACTATACAGAAAATAGTGATTTCTGAATTACAACATAGAATTTTTCCTGGGATAACAGGAACATAAATAAAAGATGTTTACTGAGAGTGGGTGATTTAAATCTATTATAAACTTAACCGTCATAAAATCTAATTTACATGAGGAAAGTTTTGCGTGCCTGTGTGTAACTTGCATCAAAACATCTTGGGTGAGTAGTTCAGTGCAGTATTTATGTTGAGTTATAAAAAGCCTTTATTGTAAAAGATCAGGTTGATAAATAAGCTTATAGTACATTTTCAACATATTTTCCGCTGAGTTCAGCATGTGCTGCGTGGTTAAAATAGAATTTCAGCCAATCAGGAATGAGGTGGTCAATTTTGATTGGCTGGCTAGATCACCGATCATACTGCTAATCAAAACAGGAGGAAGAAGAGAAGGGGATCGTTTTTTCAAGAAAGGAAATGTGTAACACATTATGACCACACGAAAGTAACACTTTTGTTGACTTAATTGTTTTTATTTAACCTTTATTTTTTATTTTTTAGTCTGTACACTTCCAATAGGCTTACTAGCGAGCTAACTATTTGGCTAGCTCTCTTATTATGGTCTATACTAGTATTTGGTTATCTAGGTTAACAAGTTACACTTACATAGCTACTATCTTGGCCATGTTAGCTACCACTTTCATCTGAAATTATACAGTATTAATTTAATCTCTTCCATGTGTAAAACTCTTTAAGGCTAACTAAATAGTATAGTTTTGGGGGAACTTAATTTTACTCCTATCTATCCAACAGGATATTCTGAGAGAGCAGTTTATTAAAGTAACTGTGACCAGATTACAGTCTACCACTGAAACTTCTTCTTCTTTTTGTTATTATTACATGAAATATTATTTTCTTTAATAAATCTATTATTTTGTCCACCTTCTTTAATGTGTCCTCTCCCATTGTCTCATGGCCTATGTCAGGTGTGATGAAAGCCGAGTGTTATAAATATTGCCTTAATGAACATATTATATTATATTATATTCTTGATAATAAATTAGAAAAGCTGTTTATGTTTTTATTTTAAAGCTGTGGGGTATCTTGAAATGTTCAGTAGATATCAATGAGAATAATAGATAGTATTAAAAAAAAATTGAATTTGGGGAAAATGTGCCAATTATGTATTGCAGAAAATCTTTATGATCCTAAAATATGCATCATTTTCTGTAAAGTATAATTTAAGGATATAATAAGGACAGGCTGAAGACAGGAACGGACAAGGATGATTATGTGAGAACCCAAGTGCAGTTTATTTACAAATCTAAAGACGTGAGCCCAAAGTGAAACAAAACAGAATATACAGTAACCCAGAACATAAACTAAACTTGAATAAACTTCACTATAAACAATGACTTGAACGCATGACGACTGACATGACATTACACCAACAACACTGGACCCTAGACAAGAGGACATGAGGGCTATAAATACACAGACAAGGGTAACATGACAACCAGTGGGAAAACTGAACTAATAACAAGATAACTAGGCAATGAAAAAAGAACCAATGATAAAACAGAACTGATAACAAGACTCATAAACAAACCAATGAAAAGACAGGACTAATAAACATGGTGAAACAAGAGGGTCACATGACAGTCACATGACAAGGAAACCACATGACATAAAATGGGAACAGGAAGCATGACAACAATTTAAAAATAAAAGACATGACTAAATGAAAAACATAAATCAAAACATGAACAAAAACACATTTAAATGTGACAATATATATATATTTTCCTTAAATGTGTCCTGGACATGTTCTTGACAGGTTTCATGAAATTCACCTAAAACCATGGCATATGAATATGGTAATCATATAGTACCATGGTATAATCATCTGATATCATCACTGTACCATGGTACTGCCACAGCACTTATTTGTAAAGACCAAAAAATAAGTGGCAAAAACTTGAAATTGCTGAGGATGTGTTCAGCTGTAATTATACTGATTTCTTTTTCTTTTTTACTATTAATTCCTCAACAGATCTGACCTTTGACTTCCAGACCAAAGAGAAGCCAATTCAAGCTGGTGGAAGATGGAGAAGCTTGGAATTCTGCTTTTTGCTTGGTGTACCACACTGTAAACAATGGAGACATCTGGATTACCTGCAGCACCAGAGCTTAATGAAACCCAACTTAATGAGACACTGAGCCATGGCCACCCCATGCATCTGGCACCCAGCATGCAATTAGGGAGCATGTCCAACCCGCAGTCACGTTTGCAAGACACGATGGGGCTTGTTATCATGGTTACGCTTAATGCGGTAGCACTCTTGGCTAACAGTGGCGTTTTAGCAGTAGTAATAAAAGTGCCCCATCTCCGCAAGTTCATTTTAGTCTGTCACCTGTGCATTGTGGATTTGTTATGTGCCGCCCTGCTCATGCCTCTTGGCATTGTCTGCGGCTCACCATTCTTCGCTGGGGTCGTTTTTTCTGTACTTGAATGCAGGTTGTACGTATTCCTGAATGCCTTTTTAATATCTGCCTCGATATTCACAGTTACTGTAATCAGCGTGGAACGCTACTTCTACATTGTACATCCCATGCGGTATGAGGCTAAGATGACCCCATGCTTAGCTGCTGCCATGATGGGACTGGTTTGGGTGGCGTCTACTCTGCTTGGACTTGCTACCGTCTTTGGGTGGCCCAATTACGGTAGCCGAAGCTCCATTGCTGCAACTCACTGCTCTCTGCATTGGAGCCACAGCGGACATCGACGACTATTTGCCATCCTTTTCTGCGGCGTTTGCTTTTGCGTACCAGCAGCCATCATTCTTGCCGTCTACGCGAATGTCTATAAAGTTGCCCACTTGGCCGCCCAGGAAAGGGGGCCAATCCCTAGCTGGACGATGGCAACTTCACACCCAAAACGTAGGTCTGATTCTGTCAACAGCCAGACCACAATCATAACCACAAGCACTAGTGTCCGCAGAGTTCCTCAGAGAAAGAAGAGAACTTTGGTTGGAGGGAAAGCGGCACTTACTTTGGCCATCATCGTGGGACAGTTCCTGCTCTGCTGGCTGCCTTATTTTGCCTTTCACTTGCATTTGTCACTGGGTTTCTCGCATAGTACTTCAGAAGAAGCAGAAGGACCAGTAACTTGGCTAGCGTACTCAACATTCACAGTAAACCCGTTTTTTTATGGGCTGCTCAACCGTCAGATCAGGGAAGAGTTATGTAAGATGTTCCTGTGTTGCCGATCAAATGGCAGGCCAGTGCGGCCCTCGGCGTCTGGCCATGAACGCACAGGGCATGAAGACTTTTTTCATTTCTTTCACAAAAGCAGTGGTGGGGAAGGAACTAGATGCAGCTACCACCACACGGCTACAACAAGGCTGGACCAAACCAGCTTTAGGATACCAGGACAAATACCAGAAGAGGTTACCTAAATTTTATGAAATTGTCCCTAACTAAGAATGTGTTAAACTTGAGTGAGGAGTTCTATACATACCATCACACATATATGGCAGTTAATAACTGGGCCCCACAAAATAAAGTCACACATATGTGTTTCTGCAACAGCCAGTTACGTTACAAGCTGCCAGATTCAAATTGGCTTTCGCGTCGACACAGGCTGCACTGGTCAAGCGTCTGTAATTTATATTCGCTCCAACAGTTACTCATACAGTCTTTTAAACCACAGAATAAGTTTATTTTATATACATACATCCATACATTCTGAAACAGGCAGCCAAACTATCACAAAAACACCACAACAACAGTTTAAAACTTGTATACTCACAGTGAAAACATGCTGATCGAGCATGATTATCCAATGCACGCAGCCAAGTCTGTTTACATTAGCGCTTGTCACACACACACACACACACACACACACACACACACACACACACACACACACACACACACACACACACAGTGTCTGAGAAGTCAAACAGTGCATATAGGCAAACCGGAGTGCTGATATTATTTGTTCATTTGTTTTTTACAGCTATAAAAATGAAATAAAACAAGTACAGTACAGCAGACATAACCCATTTGTACACGTTTACTATATTATATACAGTATTTATTTTTATTTTTTTTTATGACAAGAAATCTAAAATTTAAAATACTTGTCTACACTATGCCCCCTCTACCGGCTGTGCAGTGTCACGTGCAAAAATAACTCACTCCAGGGGGCACTGCAGGGGAATTTAGAGCCTACTCATGAAAAGGTTAAAACCATGCAAATTGTAATTTTTTTGAGTTTTAAAAAGATAGTTAACCCAAAAACTATCTGTTCACCTTTGCTTTAAAGTCAACATGAAACAACATTCACAAGCCATTTTACTTCCATAATGTGATGCATTTCAAAGTGAAACAGTATATTTAATGAGAAAAAAATGTCGGGTGGGACTTGGTTTTATATGTCGGAAACTGATTGGATCATTAAAAGTTGTCTCTACATGACAGGCTGATTATGTGGGTAAAAGTAAAGTTGTTTCAGAGATGGAGCAAGTTGTTACATTTTGATGACACATCACAAAGAAAAATGTTGTATTTCTTTGGAATAATGTTCACTATGTAATCACTCACAATAAGGCCAGGAATGTGTTTTAAGAAAATAAACAGGATTATGTTGACTTTAAAAGGGCAATACTTACTGTAACTGGAAACACAGCGACAAAGGCCTTCAACCAATCACAACGATTCCAATTGCTGACTCCACCTGCATGTTACAAACACACTAAGGTATGAATGGCACTGTCTTAGCAATTATGACCTGCACAGACTGTATGGATTTATTTGATGCCTACATGTTTATGTCATCAAGCTTAAAGCTAATGTAATTTCTGCGACACTAGTGCCACTGAATGGAACTGCATAAATTAGTGGTGGTGGGGGTGGGGGTTGTGTCGCTGTCCTTTTCTGCATATTGCTGCCCATTTCAGCTTATTGCGGCCCATTCGGCCCCGTTTTGCGGCGGCCCACCGGGAAAAATCCCGGTTCTCCCGATGGCCAGTCCGCCCCTGCCCCTCGCCTGCAGTTGTTTAAACAGTCAGAGTGGGTAGCTCAAAACAAACACAGGAATTTTTATAGTGCCACAGGGACATAGTGTTTACAGTTTTTGAGAAAATTAACCTATGAATAGCTTACTTATAGTTGTCTCTGCATATTAAGCTGGGATAGAAGAAAGTATTTTAACACTGAAAAGGTGACATACATCAGCTTTAACAAAGCTAATTTATTTAAGTTGATCTTTTTTGAGCATAACAGAAAATGCATTATTTTATTGTGTTACATCACAACTTATTCTATATTAAAATTGCTATAGTAAAATAAATGACAAAAATACTAGTTTCTTTTCAGCAAGATATACAGAAATCGACTGTTTAAAAACACTACATGAGCTGTGCGGGCAAAGCAAGGCAAGTGAATAAAAAGCTTTGTACAAGATAGAAATGACAAAAAATGTTGCACTATTGTAACAAACTATTTGTACATACAGTATGTATTTCTATATTTATGATGCACAGAGTTTATGACATCATCTGTCTGATGTATTTTTTTTTTCTACTGTTCTTACTGTAGACACATGGCTGTCATAAGAGACAACACCATATTGTTTTGTTGTGCAATAAAGACACTAGTCACAAGAAGCTTGATTCAGCTCAGTTCAGCACATGTTCTGTTGTGTTGTGTTTAGAGCTCATTGTTTGGTCTTTGGTCACGTACTGACTTACATGTCTTTGGCTCGTGGGCTTTTTTTTACTTTTGGACTTTTGTGGACCCTTATTTTGAAGTGGATATATATATATATATATATATATATATTGAGTCACCCATTACATCACAAAACACATTAATTTGCTCTTTCTTTACTTGTACAAAACAATATGTTCATTATTTTGGCCTGTTGTCATGCATGGAGATAGAGTAGTATTTACTGGGGAGAATAGTATATTTTAGAAATGTCATGTTTTCTACCATTGTTTATTCCTGATATAAATTAAACATTCATGCACGCCAATTAGTGTACTCCACAAAGAGTTAACAATTGGCTTTCCCTAACAAATGGTTTAAAGCAGTGGTTCTCAACTGGTGGGTTGCGACCCAAAAAGTAGTCGCTGGTCTGTTCTGACAAGGTCACGTTTCCCATCACGTGGGAAATCGGCATGTTGCTTCCGAATGTTCATGTACCCTGAATTCAACCCCATTCTGTCAAATAACTGACAACCACCATTCCCTATCAGACATTTTTGCATCAATTCTAGTCACCTTTTCCTCTGGAGTTACTGAGCAACCTCCAAGACATGGGTTTTGGGTCCCATTGAAACCAGTAAGTAATCGTGTTCAAATAAAAAATGGTAAACATGATTCAGAGGTTGCATTTTTGCACTACAATTACATTTTTACTACAATGATGGTTAGGTTTAGGGTTTGGGTTAGGTGGTATGGTTAATAAAATATGCATTCCTTTACAACTAAAAATACAACTAGCTATTTGGCGGCACTCTGTGGACATTACCATACATTCAACAACAATTCCAGCTTCGGCCACTGGGGGCAGTTGTACAAATTTCTGATTTCCAGTTTGAGCAGCAGAATTTTCGACCTACTGTCGCCGAAAAACAATGCTAAATGCAAATAATAAAATGCAACAATATAATTGTGCATAGATACAGTAGGATAGAAAAATTAATATAAACTGTAATATACTATAAACTACATAACTTCTAAAATTTAGGAGAAAACACTTCTCATGTATATACTCAGTGCTGGGCGGATTACTTGTGATTACAAATTACATGACAAAAAATGCAATCAGTAAAGTAATCTCATAGATTACATTTTGGGGTAAACTAATCCGATTACTTTTGGATTACTTTCAACCTAATTCTTTTTTATTTTATGTCACATGCATTTGAGTAGGATAACCATTTTAACATGAAAGTACAAAGAGGAAGAAAATGTATTCCATTCTTTATTACTAACAAAAAGAGCTTCCCAAAAAGAGCTCCTAATGACATTTTTAAAAAGTGCATTAAACTTTACATGAATGAAATAAATATTAAATCTAACAGCAATGACAGTGCATGGTCAAAGTTTATAATTCAAAACACTGAGACATCAAGTTATTTTTAAGTGCATAAAACAATAGCAGCATTACAAACATTAATGACCATAAAATCAACATAAAACGATCATAAAAATGAACTAAAATTAATGACCATAAAATCAACAACAACAGCGTTGCCTAGGTCAAAGTTTTCATTTAAAAGCAATGAACCCTTACTGCTTACTGATAGTCCATCACCTCTTCCAAATCTGAGGTGCAAGATATTATCTTTTGAACAGCAAGAATATTCTAAAAGAGCAAAATATTTTAAAACAGCAGATTTACTACTTAGTAATAGTCCCTCACCTATTCCTTAGCTGAGGTGCATATCTTACTGTTTTAACGTGAAAGGAGCACATGCTCAAAATGTTCAACTGTGAGACTATTGCACTTCAGGGTTAGAATATGATGATATTGATATGAAAATTACCAGTAAATTATTAACAATTTACTGCCGTTGCCATGTTAATATGTAGTCATGTAATCTATAAAAAAAGTAACTGTAGTCTGATTACAAGTATTTCAAAATGTAATTCCATCCAATTACAAGTACTTGATTTTTTAAATCTGATTACATGTAATCTACTACCCAGCACTGTATACTGTATATATACAGTGTATATATATATATATATATCAAAAATAGTTGGCTTAAAGTATTTTTAATCCTTATTGCTTTTCTCTGTTTGTTGGACTTTTGGCCCAGGTGCTGCTTGTTTACGAAAATCCTCTGATTTAGACCTAATACATAGGGTTATATAACACAGTAATTCTGCCTGATGATAGCTGTTTACTGTGTTGGTGCATAGAAACACTTACAGTAAATGGATGGGAAGATGACTTCACATTAATTGTATGTGGCATTACACATGATTGCAACACAGTTTAGATATAGTATTAACAGAATAGCTCTAAAACTAAATCATGTGAAAGTGTTTCCTGTAATTATCCATCAATAATTTTGGGGACTGTTGTTTTTCATTGTAATGGGGAGATTTGAGTGACTCAAATGCAGATTAGTCTTGGCGGATAAAACAAACTAAACCAGGCCAAGCGGCTGCTAAAAGAACAGTTTTAAGAGCGATGTTACGACCTCGCAATCTGTGAGACAGTCATCTTAAATCAGAGCAAAGGCAAATGGGATAAAATGCAGTAAACTGTGAGATTAAACAATGATGATGATTAGTGTGAGAGCTTTCCAGAAGAGAAGTCCATGATGCCATCTGTCCATGATACTGCAGACAAAAATAAACTCAGCAAAAAAAGAAACGTCCATTCACTTTCAACTGATTTTATTTTCAGCAAAATTAACATGTGTAAATATTTGTATGAACATAAAAAGATTCAGCAACTAAGACATAAACTGAACAAGGTTCACAGACATGTGACTTACAGAAATGGAATAATGTGTCCCTGAACAAAGGGGGGGTCAAAATCAAAAGTAACACTCAGTATTTGGTGTGGCCACCAGCTGCATTAAGTACTGCAGTGCATCTCCTCCTCATGGACTGCACCAGATTTGCCAGTTCTTGCTGTGAGATGTTACCCCACTCTTCCACCAAGGTGCTTGCAAGTTCCCGGACTTTTCTGGGGGGGATGGCCCTAGCCCTCACCCTCCGATCCAACAGGTCCCAGACGTGCTCAATGAGATTGAGATCCAGGCTCTTCACTGGCCATGGCAGAACACTGACATTCCTGATTGCAGGAAATCACGCACAGAACGAGCAGTATGGCTGGTGGCATTGTCATACTGGAGGGTCATGTCAGGATGAGCCTGCAGGAAGGGTACCACATGAGGGAGGATGATGTCTTCCCTGTAACGAACAGTGTTGAGATTGCCTGCAATGACAACAAGCTCAGTCCGATGATGCTGCGACACACCACCCCAGACCATGACGGAGCCTCCACCTCCAAATCGCTCCAGAGTACAGGCCTCGGTGTAACGCTCATTCCTTTGACGATAGACGCGAGTCCGACCATCACCCCTGGTGAGACAAAACCGTGACTTGTCTGTGAAGAGCACTTTTTGCCAGTCCTGTCTGTTCCAGCGAAGGTGGGTTTGTGCCCATAGGCGACGTTGTTGCCGGTGATGTCTAGTAAGGACCTGCCTTGGAACAGGCCTACAAGCCCTCAGTCCAGCCTCTCTCAGCCTATTGCGGACAGTCTGAGCACTGGTGGAGAGTTTGTGTGTTCCTGATATAACTCGGGCAGTTGTTGTTGCCATCCTGTACCTGTCCCGCAATATTCGGATGTACCGATCCTGTGCAGGTGTTGTTACACGTGGTCTGCCACTGTGAGGACGATCAGCTGTCCTTCCTGTCTCCCTGTAGCGCTGTCTTAGGCTGTCTCACATTACGGACATTGCAAGTTATTGCCCTGGCCACACCTGGCCACATCTTAATTGCCTATCGTCTGTAAGCTGTTAGTGTCTTAACGACCATTCCACAGGTGCATGTTCATTAATTGTTTATAGTTCACTGAACAAGCATTGTTTAAACCCTTTACAATAAAGATCTGTAAAGTTGCTGAGTTTAGATTGTTACTAACAGTAGCATTTAGTGAGCAAGTCTTCACATTTGTATGTAGAACAAAAATGTACCTGCCAAATTTACCTTAAAATATTACCCTTAGAAAATGCTTTTTTCTATGACAAAAGATACTCTACAGATTTTGATTACCAGCTAAATCTGAGCTTCTTATCCTTGCTTATAAAACAGGTGTGAAGATTTGGCTGAAATCTTCACATATTAAAGTATCATTAGTGATGTTTGATAGAACAAGCATAGCTTTTGTTATTGCTCATATGGGCTACACAATTTCACACTGTTTGTGCTATGGACATGAATGATTTTACAAATCGTGCAGCTTGTTGAGTGATCAAACAAGGTGTATCACGTAAACCTCTTTTTTCCTTCAGTCCAACCTGAGAAAACAGATTTAAAAGCAATACAAATATATACACAATGAGGGACACATATAGTATGAATCAGTGTGAGTGATAAAATACAGGATTTATAGTTGCGTAAATGTATTTAGCATTTGCGGTGAATTATGCTGTAGAACTATAAATAGAAACCAATGATCTGCTAATGGGTCTACCAGTGGAACACATTTTCCTAAAAGCAATCTGTGAAATTTGCTGACCATGTGTGAACATTTTCCACATTATTACACCCTGCAGAAGACCACCTTGATGCAGTAAACAACTCTTTAATGGAAGATGCAGAATATCTGCTCCTTGGCTTTGCCTTGGACTTTGGGTTTGGGTCTTCGTATTTCAATGAACATAATACAAATCAGGAAATTATTAACATCATGAAGGAAATAATAATCTGTTTATGTGTGCGTCTAATAATCTGCAAGGTGTTCATGACATCTTTTTGACTGAAAACAAGGAAGCCGAAAAGCATTGCTATGCTGTAACAAAGGTGTTCTTGAATGTTTTTGTGCGATGCGATGCTATGCGGTAGCTAGGGTGTTCTTGCTAGGTGGTTACTTACTGTTCTACTGTGTTCTGAGGGTGTGTTACAGTCGACCAATAGTGCCCTGCAAAGTGGACCTCACACGGTACTCGACCATCTTAAGTAAGATTCCAAACAGAAAGGAGCATATATGTCAGTCCACTGGCGGCCATCTTTAGAACGCTGTCGGGCAGCTATTATTATATGTAAACAAGCACCATACATGAGAATCTCCTATCTACTTGAATGGGGGAACACAGTATAGCTAAAGCACATGCGCATTCTCGAGTTGATTGACAGGAGATGTCTGTATCTAAAAGGTGATTGACTCTTTTAACTGTAAGGCAGGGCTTCCTTTCTACATTCGTTGACCGTTCCAATCTCTCCCATTAATTTTAATAGAAGTGGCCCATCTCTGTTAAATAGTCTCTGGTACAGTAGCAAGAAAAAGTATGTGAATCCTTTGGAATTAGCTGGTTTTCTGCAGTAATTGGTCATAAAATTTGATCTCATCTTCATCAAAGTCACAAGTATAGACAAACACACAGTGTGCTTAAACTAACAACACACAAACAAATATAATCTTTCATGTCTTTATTGAACACATCCCAGTAAACATTCACAGTGCTGTGGAAAAAGTAAGTGAACCCTTGGATTTAATAACTGGTCGGTCCTCCTTTAGCAGCAATAACCTCAACCAAGCATTTCCAGTAGCTGCGCATTCAGAAGGAATTTTGTACCATTCTTCCTTACAGAACTGCTTCAGCTCAGCCATATTCTTAGGATGTCTGGTGTGAACGGCTCTCTTGAGGTCATTCCTCAGCATCTTTATTGGGTTAATGTCTGGGCACTGACTGGGCCACTCCAAAAGGTGGATTTACTTTTTTTGAAGTCATTCTGTAGTGGATTTACTTCAATGTTTAGGGTAATTGTCCTGCTGCATCACTCAACTTCTACTGAGCTTCAGCTGGTGCACAGCCACCTTGACATTATCCTGTAGTATATCGTTTTTTTGGGGGGTGGGGGGGGGGATTTTCCAATGCCCAATTCCCAATGTGCTTTTTTTTTTAAGTCCTCGTGGTCGCATAGTGATTCGCCTCAGTCCGGGTGGCAGAAGACAAATCCCAGTTGCCTCCGCGTCTGAGACCGTCAACCTGCACATCTTATCACGTGACTAGTTGAGCGCGTTGCCACGGAGACATAGCGCATGTGGAGGCTTCATGCAATCCACCGCGGCAACCACGCTCAACTCACCACACACCCCACCGAGAACGAACCACATTATAGCAATCACGAGGAGGTTACCCCATGTGACACACACACACACACACACACACACACAAAAACACATATATTTTTATATTAAATAGCAACTATTAAATAGTCATTTAACTTACAGTTTACGAGTCTGGAGAAATATTTAATTGAAAAATATAAAAATAAACATTTAATAAAAATTAACGTGGATGTTTTATATAAATGTATATAAATGGGAAAAAAAGGTCTATTACATTTATATGCATTTACACGAGTGTAGTATGTCATCCTAATTTAAATCCGTGATCTGCGCGACTCAAGCATTGTCTGTGTTTGATGGCATTGCAGGGTGTTCCAAAACAGATTTTGTTAACTGAAGTGAACATCAACAGATATCCCTTACTTAGTGAGTAGGGAGCAGTGAGCACTTCATAGGGACCCTGCAAATCGGTATGCAGCTTGAGTGTTCTAGCTAACTGATATGTGGGTGCTAGGGTATTCTAAATAGTTGCTAGGGAGTTTATAGGTGTTAGTTAATTGCTTACTGGCCCAAGTAAAAAAAAGTCAACCCTCATGTCTGTATGATATTATAGTCCCTTGACAGGGTTGGGAGGGTTACTTTTGAAATTTATTTTCAAAAAGTAACCAGATTACAGAATACATGCTGTAAAATGTAATTTGTAACGTATTTCGTCAGATTACTCAAGGTCAGTAACGTATTCTAAATACTTTGGATTACTTCTTCAGCACTGGTAGATTTTTTCACTTGTTTTGACTATAAAAACTCTGCCAGTACAGTAAGACAAAATACACATGTTAAAAATACATTCTCTGAAAAACATAAATATCTTATGCAGTGTTGTTTCTAAAACAAGATCAATCAAATTGGTCTTGTTTTAAGGATTTTTAGATATTTTTACAGGAAAACAATACAAAAATTATCAAGAATACGATTTTGCCCTAATATCAAAGATCTTACTAGAAAAAAAGAAATTGTGATCCAACGTGAATTTTCTTGATAAAAAATATGATCGTGCCTGGTAACATGTGCATGTAAAATGGCTAGAAATAGCATTTTAGCTTAGCGTAAAGCTGACAATTAATTTTTTTATTTCTATTTCTTCTGCTCCAAACTTACTTCAAACTTAATTCTCTGTCTGCTCGTATGAATGTAACACATCATAAAAAAGTGTTTCACCGCTGTTCAAATGCACTTTGGATCGCATCATTTATATGTATAAATGTTTTCCATCTGAAAGGACTAAATATTAAATGAAACAAATAAAGTAATCTCTTCAGTAATCAAAATACTTTTTTTAATGTAATTGTATTCTAATTACCAATGATTTAAATTGTAACTGTAGTGGAATACAGTTACTTATATTTTGTATTTTAAATACGTATTCCCGTTACATGTATTCCGTTACTCCCCAACCCTGTCCCTTGATATGGCTCGGGTCAAAGATGATAAAGTCTGATTAATTAAAAAAGCAATTGCACACCTCTCCTCAACATGCCGCATAATGTCCTGGTTACTTGCATAACCTCCGTTCCCTGATGGAGGGAACGAGACGTTGTGTCGATGTAGTGACACTAGGGGTCACTCTTGGGAGCCCGAGACACCTCTGATCTTTGATAAAAGGCCAATGAAAATTGGCAAGTGGTATTTGCATACCACACCCCCGGACATACGGTATAAAAGGAGCTGATATGCAACCACTCATTCAGGTTTTATGCTGAGGAGCCGAGACAAGGTCCCGGCCATTTCAGTGGGTAGTTCAGCGTTGTGGCAGGAGGGACACAAAGTCTCGTTCCCTCCATCAGGGAACGGAGGTTACGCAAGTAACCAGGACGTTCCCTATCTGTCACTCACTCGACGTTGTGTCGATGTAGTGACACTAGGGGTCCCTATACAAAACGCCGCAACTGGCTGAACTGTGTTACGAGAACTGGCGGTGTGTGACGGGCAGACCACTGTGTGCCTCGTAGCCAGCACACCAGGCCGACACTTAACCTCCCCCAACACTGTTATGAGTGTCGAACGGCCCTTTGGGACAAGTCGGCTACCCAAAAGATAGAGACGGGCTAGTCCAGTCGTGGCCTCATATCCCCTTTTTTTTCCACTCCCCAAAAAAAGGGGGATTAACCGACAGGGCCGACCAGGTCTAGTCACCGCGGAGACCACACCCCATCCGGGGGGGGGGGGGTGGTATTTAAGTGGAAATACATCACATGGTCTTGTCGAGCTATGTCGGAAGTATGCCATGTGGAGAAGTCCCATGGTAGGTCCTACCCTACGGGGAAGGAGTTACTACAAGCATGGAGACTGGGGCAGAGGGGCCCTGGCCAAGGAAGATGCAGTTTGCCAACAGGGAAATTAATTAGCAGAAGATATACATCGCATGGGATTACCTACGGGGAACTGCCACATGCGGAGCACCTACCCCAGTACAGGGCTTTAGTTAGCACATGTACTGGGCCGGCAGTGAGTCTCTCTGAAAATTCGTCTGCCACAGGGCTCGGAGGAAATCAACCAGGGAACACAGTTTGTGAACACTACTGGGAGTTAACGGCACACGTCTTCAGCTCAGGGGAGGTGAAAGGCGCTATGCGCAAGCGATACACCCGGCTGGCTGTCCCGGACTTACCTGCTTGTGCGTGCCACTACATGGGACGAAACCGGTTCCACCCGGAGGTTGTAGAACCTCGCAAAGGTGTTGGGTGTTGCCCAGCCCGCTGCTCTGCAAATGTCTGTTAGAGAGGTGCCCCTGGACAAGGCCCAGGAGGCCGCTTCACCCCTGGTAGAATGGGCTCGTAGCCCTAACAGGGGCGGCATGTCCTGGGCGTGATATGCCATAGTTATGGTGTCAATGAGCCAGTGGGCGATCCTCTGCTTGGAGACAGCGCTTCCTTTCTGCTGTCCACCAAAGCAGACAAAGAGCTGCTCGGAGACTCTAAAGCTCTGCATGCGATCCAAATAGATGCATAAAACATGAACCAGACACAGCAACGTCAGGGCTGGGTCTGCCTCCTCCTGGGGCAGCTCTTGCAGGTTCACCACCTGGTCCCTAAAAGGGGTCATGGGAACATTGGGCACATAGCCCGATCGGGGTCTCAGGATCACGTGAGAGTAGCCCAGACCAAACCCCAGGCACGTTTCACTGATAAAGAACGCTTGCAGGTCTCCTACCCTCTTGATGGAAGTAAGCGCAGTCAGGAGGGCAGTCTTCAAGGAGAGTGCCTTAAGCTCAGCTGACTGTAAATGTTCAAAGGGGGCTCTCTGTAGACCCTGAAGAACTACAGAGAGGTCCATGAGGGAACGAGGCGCGGTCTGAAGGGATTCAGCCTCCTGGCACCTCTCAGGAACCTGATGATCAGGTCGTGCTTCCCTAAGGACTTACCGTCCACTGTGTCATGGTGTGCCGCTATAGCGGCTACATACACCTTCAAGGTGGAAGGGGACAGCCGCCCTTCCAATCTCTCCTGCAGGAAGGAAAGCACTGATCTGACTACGCATCTCTGGGGGTCTTCCTGTCGGGAAGAACACCACTTAGCGAACAGACGGCACTTAAAGGCATACAGGCGCCTCGTAGAGGGGGCCCTAGCCTGAGTGATCGTGTCTACCACTGCGGGTGGTAGACCACTTAGGTCTTCCACGTCCCATCCAGGGGCCAGACATGGAGATTCCAGAGGTCTGGTCGAGGGTGCCAGATGGTGCCACGTCTCTGAGAAAGAAGGTCATTCCTCAGGGGAATTTGCCGGGGGGGGGTGCTGTCGCGAGGAGCGTGAGGTCCGAGAACCACATCTGGGTGGGCCAGTAGGGTGCTACCAGAACGACCTGCTCCTTGTCCTCCCTGACCTTGCACAGGGTCTGTGCAAGTAGGCTCACTGGGGAAACACATATTTGCGCGGTCCAGGGGGCCAGCTGTGTGCCAGCGCATCTATTCCGAGAGGTGCCTCGGTCAGGGCGTACCAGAGTGGGCAGTGGGAGGATTTTTGGGAGGCGAACAGGTCTACCTGTGCCTGTCCGAATCAACTCCAGATCAGCTGGACCACCTGAGGGTGGAGTCTCCACTCTCCCCTGAGGGTAACCAGCCGTGACAGCACGTCCGCTGCAGTGTTGAGGTCACCCGGGATATGAGTGGCTCGCAGCGACTTGAGATGCTGCTGACTCCAGAGGAGGAGACGGCGGGCGAGATGTGACATACAACGGGAGCGCAGACCGCCTTGACGGTTGACATATGCTACCATTGCTGTGTTGTTTGTCTGAACTAACATGTGCTTGCCCTGGATCAACGGCCGGAACCGCCGCAGGGTGATCAGAATTGCCAGCAACTCGAGACAGTTGATGTGCCAACACAGCCACGGGCCCGTCCATAAGCTGGTGGCTGCATTCCCTTTGCAAACAGTGCCCCAGCCCGTCTTGGAAGCATCTGTCGTGACCACGATGCGCCTGGAGACCTGCTCTAGGGGAACGCCTGCCCGTTGAAATGCGAGGTCGGTCCAAGGGCTGAAGAGGCGGTGACAGATCGGCGTGATGACCACGCGATGTGCCACGTGGCACAATGCCCATCTCGGGACTCAAGTCTGAAGCCAGTACTGAAGCGGTCTCATATGCATCAACACGAGCGGAGGGGCCACCACTGAGTATGCCATATGCCCCAGGAGCCTCTGAAAGAGTTTCAGTGGAACCGCTGTTTTCTGTTTAAACACCTTCAAACAGGTCAGCACCGACTGCGCATGCCCGTTCGTGAGGTGCGCTGTCAACCAGACTGAGTCCAACTCCAAACTGAGAAAAGAGATGCTCTGAACCGGGAGGAGCTTGCTCTTTTCCCAGTTGACCTGAAGCCCTAGTCGGCTGAGGTGCGAGAGCACCAGATCCCTGTGTGCACACAATATATCCCGAGATGTGAGCTAGGATTAGCCAGTCGTCGAGATAGTTGAGAATGCGAATGCCCACCTCCCTTAACAGGGCAAGAGCTGCCTCTGCGACCTTTGTGAAGACGCGAGGGGACAAGGACAGACCGAAAGGGAGGACTTTGTACTGATACGCCCGACCCTCGAACGCAAACCGCAGGAAGGGTCTGTGTCGAGGTAGAATCGAGACGTGGAAGTACGCGTCCTTTAGGTCTACCGGTCGCGAACCAATCTTGATGCCGGACGCTCGCCAGAATGCGTTTTTGCGTCAGCATCTTGAACGGGAGTCTGTGTAAAACCCGGTTCAGTACTCGCAGGTCCAAGATTGGCCGCAATCCACCGGGGAATGGAGTGGTCTGCTTACCAGCTCCAAGGTGGGTTTCGTCGTTCCTGGGTCACCCGTCTCAGGGGTGCTTCGAAAACTTCCATGGGTTCTTGGTGGCCGGCTGTGAGACGGGTGGCATCTGCTTCCTGCGGTGGGTTCCACGCTGGGGCCGGGCCAAAGGGGCGGGCTGCGGTGGAGCCGGTGCAGTCACACCCTTGGCGACGAGCAGGTGGGGTGCAGGATCTTGAGCCGCGCCAGGGCAGGATGTGCCGGATAGCGTCCGTCTGCTGCTTCACCGTCGAGAACTGCTGGGCAAAGTCCTCGACGGTGTCGCCGAATAGGCCAACCTGGGAGATAGGGGCAGCAAGGAACCGTGCCTTGTTGGCCTCACCCATCTCGACCAGGTTGAACCAAAGGTGGCGCTCCTGGACCACTAAGGTGGACATCACCCACCCGAGAGACCGCGCTGTGACCTTTGTCACCCGGAGAGCGAGGTCAGTCACCGAGCGCAGCTCCTGCATCAAATCTGGGGCGGAACTACCCTTGTGCAGTTCTTTTAGCGCCTTGGCTTGGTGGACCTGCAGGAGAGCCATGGCGTGCAGGGCGGAGGTGGCTTGTCCAGCGGCACTGTAGGCTTTGGCCGTCAGGGACGACGTGAACCTACAGGCCTTGGATGGGAGCTTTGGGCGTCCGTGCCAGGTGGCGGGCATAGGTGCATCGCGAGCGCCTTATCCACCAGGGGAATCGCCAAATAGCCCCTGACCGCCCAGCCATCGAGGGTAGTGAGGGCAGGGGAGCTGAAAGATTGGGACCGGGCAGTAAAAGGTGCCTCCCACGATTTTGCCAGCTCCTCGTGCACTTCCGGGAAGAAAGGGACTGGAGCGGGGCGTGGCTGCTTTGAGTGGCACCGCGAGCCCAGGAACCAATCATCGAGCCTCGAGGGTTCAGGGGAGAGCGGAGGGTTCCACTCTAGCCCTACGCTCGTGGCCGCCCGGGAAAACATGTCTGTCATTTCCGCATCAGCCTGTGACTGGGCAATCGTTCCTGAGGGGGGGAGCCCAGCTGAGGCTTCTGTGTCCGACTGGATGAGTCCGCTCTCCAATGCTGCGCTCGAGAGCTTATCAGCTTCACGGGCTCTGAACAAGAGGTCGAACTCGCCGTGAGATGAGCCGGCGGACTCATCCAGAAGCCCGATCGGGGCAGACGAGCGTGCTGGGGAAGAGGTGGTCCCATTGGGGTCCCCAAATCGCCCCCAGTGCTAGCCACGCTGGCCTCATACACGTAGGTAAAAGGACCGAGGCGGGGAGCCGAAAAGCAAGCCACAACTGCAACGTTGCCATGGTCATGTTCTCGCAGTGAGTACATGATCCATCCACGAACTCTGTCTCCGCGTGGGTAGCGCCCAGACACGAAAGACAGCGATCGTGACCATCCGAAGTTGAGAGGTAACGACTGCAACCAGGAATAACACACAAATGGAAAGGCATCTTTAAAAAGATGCGACTTTAAAAAGACGTTCCATGTGTGCCGCTCTTTTAGAGAAATATACTCTCTTTTTTCTGCCGAAGCACCCAGGGGCGTTCTCTGCAGTGCACCAGTGCAGAGGAGGGAGAAGCTGCTGAAATGCGCCGTCAGATCCAGCAGAGGTGAATGAACAGTCAGCTCAGTAAACATCGACCATTCGGCTCCGAAGAGAAAATCTGAATGAGTGGTTGCATACCAGCTCCTTTTATACCGGGGGAGTGGTATGCAAATACCACTCGCCAATTTTCATTGGCCTTTTATCAAAGACCAGAGGTGTCTCAGGCTCCCAACAGTGACCCCTAGTGTCACTACATCGACACAACGTCGAGTGAGTAACAGATAGGGAATTTAAGGTATCATTCATGTCCATATTTTAATACTTAGGGTTAGGGGTTTAGAACAAATCCCTATTCCTAAGTATGAATAGTAATATAGTGATGCTTCGCAATTTAGCAAGCTAGCAAGCACCCCTAATAAACTGCTCATTAAGACAATTAAATTCCATCAAACAACAGAGGGGTAAGGATGGGCGGATCGGTCTTTAAGCATCAAGACTTCCGATTCTGGTGTTGTATTGTTAGGAACAGATTAATTGCTCAGATAATACACCCCACTTCTACAATATACACTCCATCCACTGGGGGGGAGTACCTTTGTATCACTTGCGATTCCCTATACCGGAAGGGGAAGTGCCTATTTGAGAGAGGACTCTGACTGGGTGAGAGGCCGATCCGGTGAGAATGTTGATCTGGTGCTGACGCCAATCCGGTGGTGACGCTAAGAGAAGTTTCGAACCAGGTGGAGAAGCAGACACGCTTTATTTTCTCAGCTTTTCTACACTTAATTATACACTACTGGTCAAAAGTTTTGAAACGCTTACTAATTCTTTATTATTATTTTTTTTCACCTTTTAGAATAATAGTAAAGTCATCAAAACTATTGAATAATATAAATGGAACTATGGGAATTATGTTGTGATTAAACAAAATCCAAAATAAATCAAAACTGTGTTATATTGATGCATCTTCAAAGTAGTCACCATTTGCCTAGAATTTGCAGACCTGTACTCTTGACATTTTCTCAGCCAACTTCTTGAGGTATCACCCTGGGATGCTTTTTAAACAGTATTGAAGGAGTTCGAATCTATGTTGGGCACTTATTGGCTGCTTTTCTTTATTATTTGGTCCAAGTCATCAATTTAAAAAACATTTTTTTAATTTTATATTAAAATTTAGTTTTATAATTAAATAAATTAATATGGTGGCACAATTATATTTTTGTCTACAAAACTAATTTCAAACATTTAAGCATACGCCTTCAGATCATGAGAAACATTTCAGTCAAGTGTTTCAAAACTTTTGACCGGTAGTGTACATATAAAATTAACTGGATTAAACAACAATTAAGGAATCCCACCTCTATGTGGATTTTCATACCAAATTATACTGTATTTTTTCTAAATGAGGAGGTTTAAGCTTTTTGCTTTTGTGCAACTACAGCCAGTGTTCGAATTGTGTCAGAGCTCTTGGGATGTCCCCTTCCCCTCTCAGGTGCAACCTCGTGGCACAAGGAAGTAATGTCCGACTTGAAACTGTGGCCATACAATCTCCATCTCGCTGGACGAGTTGAGATTACTCTGTGTTCAACCGAACACTCTAATGGATCCGAAGGAGACCGCTGAGCAATCCGCATCTTCATCCGTTTGCCTGCAGAAGTGAAGAGATAAAAGATTTCTCTTCCATCTTCAATCAAGTCGACATTTCTGATTTCTCCGCCAGCCCGCCGAGAAGCAGTCAGCCGTACTCCCGCCGACAGAGCGAGGAAACGGCCTCCCATCATCACCCGAGCCTCAAGGAACCAGGTCGGAGTTAAAGGACGGAGGAACACACATACTACCTGTGTCCTCATGCGATTCAAGTAAGAGGTTTATGTCTGGGCAGAGACATATTATAGTGTGTTATTCTTGTGTTTCAAGGTTTTTTGCTTGTACAGTTTACGGACCGCCATGTCCGCTCATTATTAATACTCAGGGTATTAATTATCATGAATTTGTTTTGCTGTATTGTGGTCCAACCACATTGGACTGTTGTACAATTTCGCCATTGCGGGGGAGACAGGTAAACTGAGTTCATCCATTAAAGAGTCAAAGAACACGGGACTGTTTATGAGCCGTCCACTGCGTCTCTGAGCGATAAACTAACAGCTGCTTTCTCTCCCACGATCGCAAAATCGGCTTTAGGGCCATCACTTTATTCTCTCTCATACTAACCACACACACACACACACACACACACGCATGCGACCCCTCACAAACTTTCTGGCACACATTTTTGGCTCGTAGATAGCTTCATGCTAAAGCCCAGCTTTGTCCCTAAGCTATTGTACAAGCGGATACACGCAGTAACTGGTAGACGCCATTGACTGGTTTCTCTCCGCCCCCATTCACGGTCATATTCCCTGGCCGGAAGTCTCGCGTGACATACTCTCCACGAGAGTCACGTCCGCCATTTTGTGCGCATCCCTCCTTACACACACACACACACTCTCACACACACACCTAATGTGTTATAGGATTATTTTAGTTTCCATATCTAATCATATCATTGTTTAGTTTGTAGTTGTAAGTCGGAAGTTTATTGACTGCATTGTATTAATTATTAATTGATATTATTGCATAAATAAACTTTGTTTATATTACAAAGAGAAGTGTTTTGGTTTGTTTTGCATATGCCTGTGTCATGCTGACGGGATGTCAGTGCTCGGATTCAAGCCTTCATTCATTGTTTTTTGTCCCGAAAATCGATATTCTTCGGATGTCGATTTTTCCTAAGAAAATAATCTAATATTGAGACTTTTATACTATCTGGTTATTAGTCCCTGATTCCAGGGTGGTGCCCCGTCAATGTTAATCCTTATTAATATTCTGTTGATTTTTGATAATTGATAATTATCTTTGATGATTGTTGAATTTGAATGATCAATAAGCTAGTGTTAATTTTAATTAATGTTTCATCGATGTTAACAATTAACGATTATCTTTGATAATTGTTGATTTAAAGGATTAGAAAAGCTAAAATTGATTCTTATCAATGTTCTATTGATTTTAATAATTAATAATAATCTTTGATAGTTATTAATTATTGCTAATAACCAAACTTGCTCCTAAACGTAGCGCACTACATTTACTGGAGCCCCATATGAGGTTTTAATGAGTTAGATTCAATTAATTAATTTAAATATTAATTAATAACTAAATAAATAATTATTTCTGTTAGTAACACTGATCTAAACAACCAGTAAAGCCCTACATAACTCTACTCTCCCTAACAACCAGGCCAATTTGGTTGCTTAGGAGACCCGGCTGGAGTCACTCAGCACGCCCTGGGATTCGAACTAGCGAATTCCAGGGGTGGTAGCCAGCGTCTTTACCACTGAGCTACCTCCTTTGTTTTAATTTAAACCATTTAATTAGATTTTTATTCTTCTCATGCGCTTATCACTTACTATCACAGGGGTTTAGTTCATCCCTTTTTCTGAACTTTCTGAATTCAGATCATTTATTTAGACAAGTCTATACATTGTATTTTATTCAAACACATAAAAATAAACTTTAAACTTTATTAAACTTATATACACATAATACAAATACAAATATAATTAAAGCTGCAAGCAGCGATGAACGGGCCCTCACACCCTGGTGCACGTTGGGGCTGCTGTGCCAGGGGAATGTCACTCCAATTTTTTTTTTTTTTTAGCATTTTTAGCACTTAAATGTTGTTAAGAGTGTAAAGCATGTCATTTCCTGTTGCCAGTAGGTGGCGCTATGACTATAACTGAATATTGGCATATAGAAGTGTTCAGGCTGGGACTCTTATGAAACATGTAATGTTTGGAGCAGATTGGACATTTTATGTTTGAGTTATAACAACTTCCTGTTTCATGGCAAAACATCGAATTTGTCAGGCCGACACGGACATGCCGTTCAAAGAAAATTCAAAAGCTTTGCAATTTATCATCGCCAAGGCCTTTAGATTAGACTGACCGAATATGATGTTGATCTGATTTCATCTCTAGGAGGAGTTCGTTAAAGTACAAGGCCTGGAAATGGCAAAAACTGAGCAAAAATTTAAGAGAAAAATCACAATGGCTGACTTCCTTTTGGGTTTAGGATATGGTTCTAAGAGACTTTTTTGTATGTGTCGACATGTTACATATGCCTACCGATTTTCTTACGTGTAGGTGAAACGTGGCATTAGGGCTGCTTCGTTGAAATTTTGTAGGTGGCGCTATCGAGCCATTTTGTCACAATTAATTCTAAAACCAGTATCAGATGTACATTTTCCCCACTTTTGAGATGTGTGCAAAGTTTCATGAGTTTTCGAGCATGTTTAGGCCTCAAAAATGTGACTCGTTTCATACCAAACTTTGTCAGGCCACCAAGGACACGCCCTTCAATGAAAACTCAAAAGCTTCGCAATTTAACATCTTTTGGTTTTTACTTAATCTTATTTTGCATTTTGGCTAAATACTTCATACATAGGTGTAAATTTAGTAAGAGTAAGCCTTGTTTTGACATTTTTCTTATGGACTTTTTAACTTTAAAAAAATCACTTCCTGCCAGCAGTCAACGCATCAGTGACGTAAGTGCAATGACGCGTTCACGTGAGAAGTCGGAAGCATGTGATTTGTATACAACAGAGGAACAAACGTCACGTGAGAGTTAGGTCATTTCAAACCGCAACTGGAAGCAACGATTTAAAATTAAAAACGTTTCAATTATCTATTTGTTTCTTACACCAACCTATCAATTAGCTTCAGAAGACATTAATTGATTGACTGGAGTCGTGTGGGTTACTTGTATGCTGCCTAAATATGACTTTTGGACTGTCAAATAGCCAGCAGCCTGATGGCACCCATTTACATGCATTGTATGGACAAACTGAGCTGAAATGTGCTTATAAAAAATCATCACTTTGGTTCTGCAGAAGAAGGAAAGTCATACACATCTGGCATGGCTTAAAGGTAAGTAAATCAAGAGAGGATTTTCATTTTTGGGTGAACTTTTGGGAAGACTTAATGCCTGCAGATTGTGAGAAAACCAAACCAGGCGATCCGTGTGGCACACTTATGTCCTTTGCCTGTTTTGGAAGAGCCCTTTTTCTGCATCATGATTGACTGTGTAGGGAATTTGCCCAAAACAAAAAAGGGCTTTATCTTTTCTATGATGGATGTCATTTTCCAGAGACAGTGCCTTTGAGGAACATAAAAGAAGAAGAAGATTGTAGATGCCCTCATGCAGTTCTTTTACTCATGTTGGGTTGCCTTGTGAGGTGCAGTATGATTGAGGTACCAATTTCACCCCAATCATTTAGGATTTTTTGGCTTAAAATGCTCGGACTCCTGTTGCAGGACCACCGAATCCTTCTGGTGTCGTCCTATGTGAGGATGGGGTTGCACCGGCAGAACCTGTAAGTGCTAGGTTGAGTAAAAACGCTTGCTCCGGAGAAATTAGACAAGCACCTTTATCATTTGTCCACAGAGCAGTGTGCAGATGGTGAAGTTGCTTCAGGCTTGTCCCACCTTACCTAAAGATGTGTCAGGACGTACCTCATTAGTTACACATGAGGTGAATACAAGAGATGTCCCCCCATAAGACAGCATCCGTATAGGTTAAATCCAAGTATGCTTGCCCAGGTTAAGGAGGAGCTGGCTTACATGTGTAGGATTGGGTGGTCGAGGAAGGTCAGAGTAAATTGGAGTTCCCCTGTAGTGCATATACCTGAACCGGATGGGTACTTTCACTTTTGTATCGATTACAGAAGAGTAAATGCAGTGTCAAAGACAGATGCTTTTCCTATACCACGGTTAGGGGACTGTGTAGACTGTATATGACAAGCTGAATTTGTGTCAAAATTCGATTTACTGAAAGGGCACTGGCTGTTGCCTCTGTCCAATCGTGCCCAGAGATAGCTGGTTTTTTGTTACTCCTGAAGCCATGTATCGATGCCTTACTCTTCCCTTTGGTTTAAAAAATGCACCAGCCACATTCCAAAGGCTGATGAATCAGGTAACCGCTGGTCTTGGAATTGAAGTGACCTACATTGACAATGTCGTTGTTTATAGTGCCTCGTGGGAAGGGGGTGAGATTTGAGTGGTCCAAAGACTGTCAAAGAGCTTAAGATCAAGTAAAAGGATTTGTTCTGCACGCTAGTCCTGGCTGCTCCTAATTTCACTGTGCATTTCAAGTTGGCAGTCAATGCGTGTGATGTAGGGGTAGGAGCCGTGCTGTTGCAGGCTGATGCAAGTGGGGTGGATAAACCTGTGGCATATTTCTCAAAAAAGTTAAACCAACATCAAAGAGCATATTTGACAGTTGAGAAGGAAGTGCTAGCCCTTGTGTGAGCTGTGCAGCATTTTGAGATTTATATTTCTAGTGTGGGTGGAGACATCATGGTCTATACTAATCACAATCCCGTGATCTGTGGTAGGGGCGAGAACAGCTGATGTTTCGTTGGTTTGTGGCGATGGATGATAACGATGACAAGAGGAGAGATGACTGTCCACTCTGATGGCCAGATCCATCAAATCATCCAACCACATCGGAAGGTTAAGTGTGTAGATCTCATCCTTGATGTAATCGGAGAGCCCCTGCAGAAACCGGTTCCACTGTGCATGTTCATTTCAGTTACATGAAGCGGCGAGAGTGTGGATCTTTTTTTTGTAATTAACATTTTTATTGATTCATGTGCATATGACAATGAAAAAAACTCAACACATATATAATGAATCAACATTTTACATTTAAACCCTACTAATACAATCCCACCCTGACCCCTAACGAACACCCCTGTGGTCCCACATAAAACACACACAATCCAAAAAAATAAAATAAATATATATAAATAAATATATATATATATATATATATATATATATATATATATATATATATATATATATATATATACACATATATACACATATATATACACACACACACATACATATACATACATACACAGATAAACATACATACACTTACATAAAATAAAATATATTATATATATATATACATATATATATACACATACACAAATAAATAAAATAATAAACATACATGATTAAACTACACTCTCCACATCCCCTCTCCGAAATTCCCCCCAAAAAACTAAATATTTGCCCCATTTTTTAGCAAATAAGTCCCTCAACCCCAGCCTTCTACTTACCACCTCTTCAAATGCAGCTACCCTCCCCATTTCCACACACCACTCCGAAAAAGAGGGTGCTCCACTTGACTTCCAGCCCCTTAAAATTACTTGCCTGCCAATCATGAGACTGGTCAGAACCCAATTTTTTATATGATTGTCCCCTAAATGCATGACCGCTCCATCACCCAAAATACAGAGTCTGGGACAAAGCAAAACCTGAGTGTTCAAAACATCGCACAAATACCTCTGAACCCTCAACCAAAACTCCTGGATCTTAACACACCCCCAAAAGACATGGGTAGTATCTCCAACTTCTGACTGGCATTGCCAGCAAGTGGGTGTGTCTTTAAGACCAAGCCTATATAATCTAGAGGGGGTCCAATAAAATCTATGTAAAATCTTAAATTGCATAAGGCGAACCCTTGCATCTCTAGATACAAACTTGACATTTTTAAGAATCTTAGTCCACACTCCATCCTCCAATACCAAATTCAAATCTTTTTCCCATACTCTCTTGAGAGAAGTCAAGGCTTCATCCCCCAGACTCTGAATCAGTAGGGAGTAATACACTGATGCATCATGGCCTTTTCCAAAAGCAGCAATCACCTCTCCCAAAGCACCTGCCGCTTTAGGGGGGTGCGTGCCACTCCCAAAAATAGTGCAGAGTAGGTGGCAAAGCTGTAAATACTTATAAAACTGAGATCTGGGAATGCCAAAATGTTGAACCAAATTTTTGAAAGATCTCAATACTCCACCCTCATATAGGTCACCAAATGCATTAACCCCCATCACAATCCAATCTGACCAACAAAAAGGGGACTTATTAATACATAGTTTAGGGTTCTGCCATATGCTCGAGGCAACATTTAAATAAATATCAGAATTAAACACTCTGGACACTTTTGTCCATATCGAGTGCAAATGCAAAATAACGGGATGCGACTTAACCTCTCCGGCTAGTTTAATCAAATGGCTATGCAGTGGCGAGATAGGGGCAAGAACTTCCTTTTCAATACAAAACCAGGGAGGGGCCCTCTCAGGTGGAAGCAACCAATGAGCCAAATGTCTAAGACCGAACACATAATAATAAAACAAAATATTGGGTAGGCCTAGCCCTCCTCTGTCAATTGGCCTATGTAACTTATTGAAATTTAACCTGGGGCGCTTACCATTCCAAATAAAGGACTTCGCTATGCTATCAAATTGCTTGAAATAAGAGAGGGGGACATCTACAGGGAGAGACTGTAGCAGGTAGTTGAATTTTGGAATACAATTCATTTTGATAACATTAACCTTCCCAATCATCGATAAATGCAATGAAGCCCACCTGCTGACATCGCTCGAAAACCTTTATATTAAAGGGTCAAAATTAACTCTAACTAAATCAGACAAATTTGCTGGGAATAAAATCCCCAAATACTTAAAGCCCTGTTTGGGCCACTGGAAAGCGCCCGGCTGGAAAGCCGTTTCTGGGCAGTATGCTGTCAGCGCCAAAGCTTCGGATTTAGACCAATTGACTTTGTATCCTGAGAACTTGGAAAAGGAATTAATAATTCTGTGGAGGCAAGGCATAGATCTAGTAGGTTCAGAGACAAATAATAAAATGTCATCTGCATAAAGCAGAAGCTTATGCGCCGCACCTCCCGCTGTCACCCCTGGAAAATCATCCTCCTTTCTTATCGCAGCTGCTAATGGTTCCAGGGCAAGACAGAACAATAATGGGGAAAGAGGGCAACCCTGTCGAGTGCCCCTATCGAGAGTAAAATAATCTGAAATTAATCCATTTGTTTGTACCGCTACTACAGGGTGTTTATAAAGTAACTTAATCCAACCAATAAATGTACTCCCGAACCCATACATTTCCAAAATCTTAAAAAGATAATCCCATTCTACCATATCAAACACCTTTTCAGCATCAAGTGAGATGGCAGCGACCAGGGATTGATCATTCGCCACTGACCACATGATATTGATGAGACACCTGATGTTATCAGAAGAGCTACGGCCCCGAATAAATCCCACCTGATCTATATGTATAAGAGATGTCATAACCTTACTTAATCAGTTAGCCAAAATTTTTGATAATATTTTTACATCTAGTTGGATCAGGGAGATTGGACGGTAACTTTTACACTCGCTTGGATCTTTGTCCTTTTTAATAATCAGACTGATCCGGGCTTGTGTCATGGTTGGAGGAAGTTTTCCATTCTTTAATGATTCCGTATAAACCTCTAACAAAAGTGGGGCCAATTCTGTAGCATAGGATCTAAAAAATTCTGCGGCAAAACCATCTGGCCCCGGAGCCTTGCCAGTAGGTAGGGACTTAATTACCTCGTTAAGCTCCTCCAAGGTTATCTCAGAATCAAGAGAGTTTTTTTTGCTGTTGTCAGTTTAGGAAGATCTAATGGTTCCACAAAGTTTCTAATATCTTCATCAGTAGATGAAGACGTGGAACTATAAAGATCAATATAGAATTCTTTAAAGGCATTATTAATATCAATGGCTGAGGTAAATATTTCACCACCAGCAGATTTCACTGAGGGAATGGTAGAAAAAGACTCTCTCTGCTTTATATATCTAGCCAAAAGCTTCCCTGCTTTGTCCCTGTCTTGCCCTGAATAACCAAAACTCCACTTTCTGTGACAAAAAAAGTATTATATCTATATTTTAATCAGGTCAATTCTCTGAGGCCATCAGATGACATACGGCGCTTCAGCTCTGCCTCGGCACTTTTAATATTTCCTTCCAACTCCACAAGTTCTCGTGCTTTGGATTTTTTTGTGAATGAGGCATACTGTATGATCCGACCCCTAAGAACTGCCTTAAGTGCCTCCCAAGCCACGCCCACAGAGGATACCGAGGACCAGTTTGTCTCCATATAAACACTGATTTCAGTCTTTAACATTTGTTGGAAATCAGGATTTTGCAAAAGGGATACATTAAGGCACCAACTATATGATTTCTTTTTCTCTATATGTGGCAACACATCTAAACTCACCAGGGCACGATCCGACACTAAAATGTTTCCAAATGAGCAATCAACAACAGATGAAATGAGGGATTTGTATATAAAAAAAAATCTATTCTACAATAAATCTTATGGACTGATGAAAAAAATTTATAGTCTCTACCAGATGGGTTCAAAAGTCTCCAAATATCTGTAAGACCAAGATTTTTACACATCCTGTGAAGCGTCAATGTTGCTCTAGGGGGCTTACACACTTTTGCTTCAATATGATCAAGGACTGAGTCCATCAAAAGATTAAAGTCTCTTCCCAAAATTATATCATGAGGGGTGCCAGCGGCTTGCAACATCCCTTCAAGATCTATAAAAAAAAGCCCTGATCATCAGCGTTAGGTGCGTAAATATTAGCCAAAATCAGACTTTGCCCCTGAATTTCTGCTAAAACAATAATGACTCTTCCTAATTTATCATTAAACTGTTTGAGAAATTTGAATTGTAAATGTTTATTTACCAGTATAATGACTCCCTTGCTCTTACTTGAGCCAACACTAAAGAAAACATGTCCACCCCATATCATCCCAAATTTTTCAGCTTCCTGCGGGGAAAGATGCGGTTCTTAAAGAAAGATAATATCATATTTCTTACGTTTAAGAAAAGTAATAACCTTCGTTCTTTTTATGGGGTGCCCCAACCCATTCACATTCCATGTGAAGAGAGATAGTATACTCATATTAACATTCAACATTTTGATATAATAGAAAAAATAAATTGTGTGTCAAAAACAAAATTATGAAGACCGCATTTCAACATTAATGCAACAATAATACCCTGAATTTCCCCCCGAACAAAACAAACAGAAAAAAGAAAAACGTGTGCATTAACCCCGCGCACGACAGCACCAACCGGCGTCAATCCCTTTAAACTCAAAGAGTCCATGTACGCCTACGAGAGCCCTCACGACAACTTTGCCATTGGATTGCTCAATTTTGCCTCACAAATTTGTAAGGCAAAACTACATAACATCAAATATCAAACATCAAACCCCAGCCAATAGGCAGAATAAACACAAAGAATATGTAGACTCATTCACAGAACTGTCTCAAAGGTGTGTTCCTTCACAAAACAAATTCCAGCCAATATAAAGCCGTTCAGTTTCCTCAGACAGACAAACGAATCTTCAGTGAGCCAGCTGATGAGTGCAGCAGATGACATAATCATTCCAATGTCCCATGAAAATACTCCACAAATCGTACTCCAGCCAACAGGAGGCATAAGCACAAAGAACTGACAGATTCATCCATAACTGTCCCGAAGTAATGTTATTTAACAAAACAAGCTCCAACCACTAGGCGGGACCAGCACAAAAGGAAACGAAACATGCATCCCGGTCCTCGGATGGTCAAGAGTCAATTCACTCGGAGGCCGCATAAAAGTATATCCCATGATTTACACAGACCACCAACTTTATAAAAGATATCCTTTGTGTGGGCATGTAGATATTTTGCGGTCATCCATTCATTGTAAATGTGATCTTCCGTCAATGCAAAAGTTTCTTTAAGGAAAAGTGTTAATCCACAAAACAAAACAAATTCCAACCACTTGGAGCCAACGCAAAAGGAAACAAAAATGGCGCCCATCTTCCTCTGAAAGCCAGAGTATGTACAGTGAGTCAAACCACTCACAAGAAAAACACCCAGTGGTTACTCACCCATTGTTTCAATAAAAGACATTGCCTGATTGGGACATGTAAATACTTTGCTGCCATCCTTGGTGTTTATTCTCGGTCTGGCTGGAAACATCAGAGCAAAAATGATCTTCCGCTGATGTAAGAGTTTCTTGCATTCACTAAACTGATCGCATTTCTCTCTTGTCGAGTTCGCAAATTCCGGGAACAAGGAAATATTGTAATTCTTCCAAGAAAGCTTTCCTTTGCTCCTAGCATGGCGCAACACGAGATCTTTATCGGATGATTTCAAAAATTTGGCCAGAATCGATCGGGGCCTTCCTCCCTCAGCAGATCTGTGAGCTGGGACTCTGTGAGCTCGCTCGATTTCCAGCTTGTGGCCTGTTATGTCGAGCAGACTCGGGAAAAGCTCCTCTAGGAATTTCACCATATCTCTGCCCTCCTCATGCTCAGGAATTCCAACAAGTTGAATGTTATTCCTGCGGCTTCTATTCTCAAGATCTTCAAGCTTTTCAAGGACACGTTCCAAATCAACTTTGGTCGCGGGCGGATTAGCAGCTAATTCCCTCTCTGACGACTCCAAATAATCGATTCATTTTTCAACATCTGTCACTCTTGTGACTAGCTCAGATAATTTTTTTCCATCGCCGTAATCGATCAACATATTACAGCGAGATCCTCCAAGTCCGCAAGTACCTTCGTCAGCATCACCGACATGTTGGACAGTTGACAGCTTCTCCCGCCATGCCATCTAAATCGAGTTCCCAGTCCACAGGCCTGTCTGGGCTTTCATCTTGAACCCGTAAGTGTCTTTTAATGTCTCCAGAGCCCAAGGATTTTGACTTCTTTGCCATGTTTACCTCAAACAGTAAATGTGTAACTGGGTGTATCGAATTTCATGAAAATAATTTTAAAAATCAGCAAAGTGCGCAGAGCTGTCTCTCACACGTCTGCCCTTCGCATGGCGTCACTGTACTCCCCTAATGTGATTGGATATTTAATGTTGAATGCATTAATTGTCTTCATGATCAGAACAATTGCTCCAACTGGTAACACCTACAATAAATAAGTTGATACAGTACATTAATTGAAAGGTATGTCAATTAATATTGTGCAGTGACCAATATATTACAAAAAAACAGCAAAGATCTTTAGGCAGATGCCCAGGGCCTTGCACCAACGCATCACTCTGCATCACCAGTGGCAATCTGAAATAAAGAATATCTTCGATACTGTGTCAAGAGCACTGAGAAAGGTTTCTAATTAGTCTAAAGAGTGAATATGCCTGGCTTTGGAGGCATTGGTTGTTCTTTTCTTGGGTGTGTGATGTTATAAGTTATGGTGGGAATTTACTGTCTATAATTAAATATAATTTTTGCAATTCTGTTTGTTGAAGCTAGTGGCTAGAAATTACAAGTTTTTTACTGTCGCATTTTTTAAATGGTCTCAACCTCTGTCAGTAACCTTACAAAAGATGTTTTATTCTATATTATTAGAATATTTATATATTTATTCTATATATTAATTTCAGTAACCACCCTGTTATTGGACACTTTTACTCATGGATTAAATTAATCATGATTGACTGTGAATAGTGAACTTCTACAATAGCATCTGTACCTAAAACTATTGCATTTTTTCTACTGTTTCAAAGGATATTATGGCAGCCACATGTTCTAACTTGAACTGAAGAAAGGATCCATGTTCATGAACCATGATGCAAATTTCAAATCAAATCAAATCAAATCACTTTATTGTCACACAGCCATATACACAAGTGCAATGGTGTGTGAAATTCTTGGGTGCAGTTCCGATCAACATAGCAGTCGTGACAGTGATGAGACATACGCCAATCTACAATAAACATCAAATTAACACAACACAATTTAAACATCTGTTATACATAATTAAACTCGACTTAAAACATCAAATTAACACAGCACAATTTAAACATCTGTTATACATAATTACACAACTTAAAACATCAAATTAACACAACACAATTTAAACATCTGTTATACACAATTACACTCAACAATATACAATAATAACATACATTGCACAGTATACAATATGCTGTTTTTGTTTTTTGTTTTTTTTTGTTTTTTACTATATAGATACTATATAGATACACATTATTCAATAAAAATTAAAATATATATGAAAAAAGTATATATATAGAATGTACAGTATTGTACTGTATTGACATTCAGGCTGTCGGTTGATAGTCAGTTGTTAAGAGAGACATAATATAATGACAGTAATATAATTTATGACAGTCCGGTGTGAGATAAAAGAGTAATAAAGTGCAGGGATGATGTATTTTGATCGTGGGAGATCAAGAGTTCAGAAGTCTGATTGCTTGGGGGAAGAAGCTATCATGGAGTCGGCTGGTGCGGGTCCTGATGCTGCGATACCACCTACCTGATGGTAGCAGTGAGAACAGCCCATGGCTCGGGTGGCTGGAGTCTCTGATGATCCTCCGAGCTTTTTTCACACACCGCCTTGTATATATTTCCTGGAGGGAGGGAAGCTCACCTCCGATGATGTGTTTGGCAGTTCGCACCACCCTTTGCAGTGCTTTGCGGTTGTGGGCAGTGCTATTGCCGTACCAGGCGGAGATGCAGCCAGTCAGGATGCTCTCCACAGTGCAGGTGTAGAACCGTGTGAGGATGTGGCGGTTCATTCCAAACTTCCTCAGCCGTCTCAGGAAGAAAAGGCGCTGATGAGCCTTCTTCACAACGACTTCAGTGTGGACGGACCATGTGAGTTCCTCAGTGATGTGGACACCCAGGAACTTGAAGCTGCTGACTCTCTCCACTGGTGCTCCATTGATGGTGATTGGACTGTGTTCTCTGTCTTTTCTCCTGAAGTCCACCACAAGCTCCTTTGTCTTACTGACGTTGAGGGAGAGGTTGTGCTCCTGACACCAGTGTGTCAGAGTGTGCACCTCCTCTCTGTAGGCTGTTTCATCATTGTCAGTGATCAGACCTACCACCGTTGTGTCATCAGCAAACTTAATGATGGCATTGGAGTTATGTGTTGCCACACAGTCATGTGTGTACAGGGAATACAGTAGTGGGCTGAGAACACAGCCCTGCGGGGCTCCAGTGTTGAGGGTCAGTGATGAGGAGATGTTGCTGCCTATTCTAACCACCTGGCGTCTGCTTGACAGGAAGTCCAGGATCCAGCTGCACAGCGAGCTGTTTAAGCCCAGAGCCCGGAGTTTCTCATCTAGCTTGGAGGGCACTATGGTGTTGAATGCTGAGCTGTAGTCTACAAACAGCATTCTCACATAAGTGTTCTTTTTTTCCAGGTGGGAGAGAGCAGTGTGTATTGTAGATGCAATGGCATCATCAGTGGAGCGGTTGTTACGGTAAGCAAACTGCAGCGGGTCAAGATTGAGTGGTAATACAGAGCAGATGTAATCTCTGATTAGTCTCTCAAAACATTTGCTGATGATGGGGGTCAGAGCAACAGGACGCCAGTCATTTAAACAAGTTATTTTCGATTGTTTTGGAACAGGCACAATGGTGGATGTTTTAAAGCATGTGGGGACTACAGACAAAGAGAGGGAAAGGTTGAAAATGTCCGTAAAAACACCAGCCAGCTGGTTCGCGCACGCTCTGATGACGCGGCCCGGAATGCCGTCTGGACCCGCGGCTTTGCGGATATTCACCCGTCGGAATGATCGGGTTACATCCGCTACAGAGACGGAGAGTGAACTAACCTCTGTAGCTTCGGCCGTGAGAGCTCTCTCCGCGAGGGCGGTGTTATTTCCCTCGAAACGAGCATAAAAAGTATTTAGCTCATCCGGTAGAGAGGCAGCGGTGTTCATGGCGGAGTTTTTATTCCCTTTAAAGTCCGTGATGATGTTAATTCCCTGCCACATGCTTCTACAGTTGGTGGTGTTAAACTGTCCTTCAATCTTACTCCTGTACTGGCGTTTTGCTGTTTTGATAGTTTTTCGGAGGGCATAACTGGCTTGTTTATGCTCCTCCGCGTTCCCGGAATTAAAAGCGGAGGTCCGCACATTAAGTGCTGCGCGAACATCGCTGTTGATCCACGGCTTCTGATTCGGATAGATTCGCACAGTTCTGGTCGGAATCACTTCCTCTACACACGTTCTGATGAAGCACATTACGCTATCAGCGTAAAGCTCGATGTCGTCATCAGAGGCGGACCGGAACATCTCCCAGTCCGTGCGATCAAAACAGTCTTGTAGCGTAGAGTCTGATTGGTCCGACCAGCACTGGATCGTTCTGAGGGTGGGTGCTTCCTGTTTCAGTTTCTGCCTGTAAGCGGGCAGAAGCAGAATGGAAGAGTGGTCCGATTTTCCAAATGGTGGGCGGGGGAGGGATTTGTAGCCATCCCGGAACGGAGAGTAGCAATGGTCCAAAACCCGGTCCCCTCGTGTGTTGAAACTAATGTGCTGGTGATATTTTGGTGCGACTGATTTTAAACTGGCTTTATTAAAGTCCCCGGTCACAATGAACGCGGCCTCAGGGTGCGCGGTTTCCTGCTCACTTATACTCCCATACAGTTCCTTGAGTGCCCGGTCTGTGTCGGCTTGTGGGGGGATGTACACAGCAGTGATAATGACCGCTGTGAATTCCCTCGGTAGCCAGAATGGTCGACACAGAAGCATAAGAAATTCCAGATCAGGAGACTTGATAGAATGTATGTTCCTCTGATCACACCAGGATTTGTTGATCATAAAACATACACCACCTCCTCTAGTTTTACCTGAGAGGTCTTTCGCTCTGTCCGCTCGGAGCATGGAGAACCCCGCGGGTTCAATGGCTGAGTCTGGAATCTCCGCAGACATCCAAGTTTCCGTAAGGCAGATAACGCAGCAGTCCCTCGTCTCTCGTTGGAAAGAGATCCGCGCTTTCAGCTCGCAGAGCTTGTTATCCAGAGACTGAACATTTGCCAGTAGAATAGTGGGTAGCGGGGGTCGATTTGCGCGGCGTCTTACTCTGATGAGAACGCCGGCTCTGTTTCCCCTTTTCCTCCTGCGTTTCCGCGGCCGTGCTGCCCAGACAAAGGGCTCCGCTTGCGTGTTTGTAAACAGCGGGTCAGCATTGAGGAATGTGAAGTCCGGTTTACGGTGTGAGATCGCTGAGCCAATGTCCAAAAGTGTTTGTCTGTCGTAGACAATAAGGCAGGCAACATCCAAGACAAGAAACATAAGAATTGTAAACAAAACAAACAAACCATTGCTAAGTTGTGTCGGAGCTCGCAACGCAGCAGCCATACTCGGCGCCATCTTGAGTCCAAGCCTTCATCAAGGCTGTCTTGATGAATTTAGAGTATGAGTTCTTCCAGCCAGTTGACATTATAATTTGTCATAGTGCTCAGACTAACTGCATGTACTTCACTGAGTATAGACAGGTACTTGTGCAGACTGAGGTTTTCCAGAGGGAGCTGTGTGATGGAGACCACTTTGGAGGTGACGGATGACAACATTTTTGTATTGTGATTCAGTTGGATTTGGGTGATCCAAACACAAGTGATCAAAGCTAAAATTTTGTTATCCTATCTTAATCTGCTACTCACTTTTCGGTCATCTATATTAGATGGGTGGGGATCCAAGAAACTTGTTTTCAAGTTTCTGTTATTTTTAATGCTGCTTTAGTAATTATATAACATAGACATAATAATCATTTACGCTTAACTGGAAGTTCCGCCCACATCGTCCACAAGGCATGGGACTCAAGAACATTGTGGATAGAGTTATTGGTATTGCCGATATTGGCCTTGATAGTACTTGATATTAAATAGAAAAGATAATGTATTCTCTATCCCTAAAAGGGGGTGCTATTGAGCCAAACTTTTAGCACATTTTTTACATACTCTTTCCCAATAATGTCCAAAGAGTTCGAATAGTCTACTGTAATCTTTGTACTTACTAACACAAAGCTCAGTGCTCAAAATAGTTTCAATCCATTCTCTTAAATATTTAAATACATTCCTGATATGCTGGTTCTTTTACGGGCTCTTCTAAGTTTACCAGCAGTCTGCATTTGACCAATGCGGTATTTATAGCAGATGTATCAGTGGGGTCTGGCACCTTCCCATTGGATCCTGCTTGGGAATGCCTGTTAGGGCACAGTCACTTTCCTAATATATCCCATATCCTGGTTTCAAGTTTAAGGCAGCTAAGACTGCTCTCCATTCACACTATTTGTGGGAGTGTGTGTACGATATAGGTGTGTAAAACCGTGTTTATGTGTGTTTTTCGATGCTGTGGGTGACCCATTTTGTGACCTTGCAACCTTTGTATTGATGACGGGCACCATGATGCGGAGGATGGACACAAGGGAGACAGAGATTGACTTGAGAGACACAGGGGATGGTGAGGATGATGAGGGACAACAGGCATGGAAGACACAGCTGGAAACCGTCCTGGAGGAAGAGGAGGAGGAAGATGTCATCTCTACGCAAAGTGACACCAGGCCTCTCATCAATGAAAGGGATCCAAGACAAATAAATGAGTGTCTAAAGGTAATTTGTTCAAGTAATACTATAATGGATAGTTTATCAAAAAAGAAAATTCTGTCTTTTTAATCCATCCATTTTGTTCTAAACCCATTTGACTTTCTTTCTTTCTTGGAACACAAAATAAGATGTTAGGCAGAATGTTAGTCACCATTCACTCTCATTTTATGGAAAAAAGATGCAATGAAAGTAAATTTTTACTGAAGCTAACATTCTGCCTAACATCTTTTGTGTTCCATGTCAACTTGTAGGCCAACCGGGAAGTCTCATTTGCAATGGAATTTTATTTAGCAACTTGTTAGCAACTTCTGTTTTTTAAAAACATAGTATGACTATGTATTTTATGTTGTAGAACAAAACGTGAAAGTCTCTTCAAATTATGTTAACCATTTTACTCAAAAATTCTGATTGTCTTTCAGGTTTTAGGACTACATACTGAGGATCTCTATACTGTAGTTCACCCAAAAATGAAAATTCTGTCAACTATTCACCCACATGTTGTTCCAAACCTGTTATTTTTTAAAGAACTTTACACAGCATTTTTTCCATAGAACAACACCAAACTTTACTAATGCTGCTATCAGAATTATCGTAAATACGAGTTTCCCACTCGAAAGTTGCACATGAATGACCCCTCAAATTGTAATTATGACTGGGAAACTTTGAGATTATTTTGATACCTGCGTTTCCGAGATGGGAGGAGTCGTAAACTTTCAACATAGCAGAGGAGAGTACTGTTTCTGTAGTGAATGACAAGTTTTATTAATTTTTCTAAATACAGCTAATTGTTTGTGCTTGCCGTTTTGGTCATATTCATTCATGTATATCAGCAACCATTTGATACATGTTGTACATTTTTACGCAGTGAAAATAGCTTGTATATGACCAAAATTCCATTATCTTCAGCTACAGAGCCAGGGCTGTGTACAAATACTAGATTTTTTTTCAGCCCACCCACAGAACGGACAGCTAGCAGACTGTGAGTAGATATTTGCAGAAATTGACAAAAAGTGTATTGGATTAGAATTACTAAGTGCACCTTTAAAGTGCTATCAAATAGTAAAATGCAGTCGTATTTTGCAGCATCATTAAATAATTTTGCTGCATCATATTCCAAATAGCCTTTGTATTTCATGTTACTATGGTGTGGTAGATAAGAACTTTGTCTTGACATTTTAGACAACCACAGCTGGTAGCTGTAAATGGATTAGAGGAATGTGTGTGAATATCTCCAATGGTGCGGCCAATAATAGCCACTGCTTAGTGGTTGAGCAGAGCAGGAAAATCACACAAACTATTAAAGACTTACAGTAGTCAACAGCATACTGTATACAGTGGCAAGAAATTGTATGTGAATCCTTTGGAATAAGCTGGTTTTCTGCATTAATTGGTCATAAAATGCGATCTCATCTTCATCAAAGTCACAAGTATAGACAAACACAATGTGCTTAAGCTAACAACACACAAACAATTAGAATCTTTCATGTCTTTATTGTACACATCCCATTAAACATTCACAGTGCTGTGAAAAGGATAAGTGAACTCTTGGATTTAATAACTGGTCGATCCTCCTTTGGCAGCAATAAACTCAACCAAGCGTTTGAGGTAGTTGCAGATTAGACCTGCACAACGTTCAGAAGGAATTTTGGACCATTCTTCATTACAGAACTGCTTCAACTCAGCCATGTTCTTAGGATGTCTGGTGTGAATGGCTCTCTTGAGGTCATTCCACAGCATATCTATTGGGTTAAGGTCTCCATTTATAGATAATTTGTCTAACTGTGTAACCCTTTCCAACTTTATGCAAAGCAACAATTCTTGATCGTAGGTCTTCTGAGATCTCTTTTTTTGCAAGGCATGGTCCACGTCAGCAGATGCTCTTGTGAATGCTTTTCAAAAGTCAAAGTAGCTCTAACCCACACCTCCAATGTTGTTGACAACTCCTGACTCTAATTAGCTTTTGTTGACATCATTAGCCTGTGGGTTCACATACTTTTTCCAACCTACACTGTGAATGTTGGAATGTATTCAGTATGTACAAGAACAATACAATAATTTGTGTGTTTTAAGTTAAAACAGATTGTGTTTGTTCATTTTTGTAACTTAGATTAAGATTGTAACCAGATTTTAAGACAAAATTTATACATAAATGCAGGTAATTCCAAAGGGTTCACATACTTTTTCTTGCCACTGTATGTTCTAACAGCACGTAATTGCACTAAACATCACAGTCCTCAGTTGAAACATAGTCCATGTCCAGAAACATACTAAATATGTAGCACATGTGATCTATATTATAATTAGTATGATGATCCATTTAAAACAGATAAGGACTTAAAGAAATAGTTCACCCAAAAACTAAAATTCTGTCATTTTGTACTCACTCTCATGTTGTTTCAAACACATATGACTTTCTTTATCCTGTGGAACACACAAAGAGATGTTAGGCAGTATGTTAGTCTTGTTCACCACTCACTTTCATCACATCTTTTACAATCAATGTAAATCGTGACTTGCATATACTTTTGTGTTCCACGGAAAAAAAGAAAGCCATACATGAACAACACGAGGGTGAGAAAATCATGACAGATTTTTTATTTTTGTCTGGAAGTCTATGGCTGACCCTTTCTATCATATGAAAGCTGAAATTTGGCATACTTATAGGGTAGTGTCTATAAAGTCTGATCAAATTGGAGGTCTACCATTTAAACCCTCTAGTGCCACTAACAGTTTAAAGTTTAAACTTTCTTTTAGCTTATAACTTTTAAACCGATATGCCTAGAACATAAACGCCTATTACAAAGAACATACTGGTTACAATCCTGTCAAAAACTTTTTCAAATTCGTCCTACACATTTAATCAAAATTTCACCAAATTTGGGTACAATAATCTTGGGATCATGATGGTCAAAATCTTGTGTCCAAATCTTCTCTGTTGCCAGGTGAGTTTTGAGGATGTGATAGCAGAACCAGTGTCAGTGCGCAGTGGGGATCGGTTGTGGATCTGGAGTCATGCTCTTTTCGAGGTGTCCAGGGTCTGGTTTTACCGTATCATCACAGCTCTTTTGGCTGTTCCTGTGTCCCTCATTGCTGGAATTCTTTTTGCCATTCTCAGCTTCATTCACATCTGGTATGAACAGTTTCTCAATGTAATCTTCAATGTAACTTCATGTGTGTAATTATGGAACCTACTTAACCCAAGATTTATAGAGAACTGATGTGTATTCATATTACCAAGATTGTTTGCATGAGTCATTTAGTAGATTTTTTTTTTATCCAATGCAACTTATCACAGGCACAGTCCCACAAGAGCAAACCTGGGTTTAAAGGTGCACTCAGTACATTTTTCCTCATTAAAATTTTTATAATGTATAAAGTCATGACTTCAGTCATATCAGTAGAGGTCAACCGATTTAGCCGATACCAATAACTAAGTTGGTGGAAAAAGCTGATAACTGATTAATTGGCCGATAGTTTTTAAAATTTATTTTAAGATTTATTAAAAAAAAAAACATTTATTTCCTAGTCTTTCTTTACTGTCACTGGGACAGACATAGAGGTTACAAGAGTCCAAAATGAATAAAATCCCAGGTGCAGTTTATTTTACAATTAAAATCCCAATAATCATAAAACCAAAAACAAGATTAGGTCCATAATGCAGGACTTTTAACTGCAAACAAGCCCGAAATACATTGGAGACTCTAATTTTGAAAAGTCTGTGCTCCCAGCTCAAACAAACGCATAAGGGAAACAAAACATGCACTCTTCTTTTTTTTCCTTTTTTCTTTTTTTTCAGTTAACACTTTTTTTCAGCAGGTGGGTATCTTTAAGACCAAGCCTATACAATCTAGAGGGGATCCAGTAGAATCTATGTAAGATCTTGAATTGCATAAGGCACACCCTTGCATCTCTAGATGCAGACTTGACATTTTTTAGAATCCTAGCCCACACTTCCTCCTCCAATACCAAGTTTAAATCTTTCTCCCATAATCTCTTGATAGAAGTTAATACTCCGACCCCAAGACTCTGAATTAGCAGGGAGTAATACACTGATGCCTCATAACCTTTTCCAAAAGCAGTAATCACCTCTCCCAGAGTATCTGCTGCTTTGGGGGGGGGGGGGGGGGGGGGTGCTACTCCCAAATACAATACAGAGCAGGTGGCGCAGCTGTAAATACCTATAGAACTGAGATCTGGGAATCCCAAAATGTTGAACCAATTTTTCAAAAGATCTCAACACTCTACTCTCATATAGCTCACCGGGTGTAGTAACCCCCCTCACAATCCATTCTAACCGAAGGAAGGGAACTTATTAATACATAATTTAGGGTTCAGCCATATGCTTGAGGCAACATTTAAATAAATGTCAGAATTAAACACTCTGGACACTTTTGTCCATACCTCGTGCAAATGCGAGATAACAGGGTGTAACTTAACTTCTCTGATTAGTTTGATAGAAAGGCTTTGCAATGGTAAAATATGGGCAAGAACTTCCTGTTCAATACAAAACCAGGGAGGGCTCTCTCAGGTGGAAGCGAACAATGAGCCAAATATCTGAGACCGAACGCATAATAATAAAACAAAATCTTGGGTAGGCCTAGCCCACCTTTGTCAATCAGCCTATGTAACTTATTAAAATGTAATCTAGGATGCTTACCATTCCAAATGAAGGACTTCGCTATGCTATCAAATTGCTTGAAATAAGAGAGGGGGACATCTACAGGGAGAGATCGTAACAGGGAGTAAAATTTTGGAATACAATTCATTTTAATAACATTAACCTTCCCAATCATAGATAAATGTAATGAAGCCCACCTGCCCACATCGCTCAAAAACCTTTTTATTTAGGGGTCAAAATTAACTCTAACTAAATCAGACAAATTTGCTGGGAATAAAATGCCCAAATACTTAATGCCCTGTTTGGGCTACTGGAAGGTGCCCGGCTGGAAAGCAGTTACTGGGCAGTACGCTGTCAGAGCCAAAGCTTCGGATTTAGACCAATTGACTCTGTATCCTGAGAATTTAGAAAAGGAATTAATAATTCTATGGAGGCAAGACATAGATCTAATGGGGTCGGAGACGAATAATAAAATATCATCTGCATAAGGCAAAAGCTTATGCGCCACACCTCCCTCCATCACCCCTGGAAAATCATTTTCCCTTCTTATCGCGGCTGCTAATGGTTCCAGGGCAACCCTGTCGGGTGCCCCTATCCAAAGTAAAATAATCTGAAATTAATCAATTTGTTTGTACCGCCGCTACCGGGTGTCTATAAAGTAACTTAATCCATCCAATAAATGTATTCCCGAACCTGTATATTTCCCAAATCTTAAAAAGATAATCCCATTCTACCATTTCAAAATGCCTTTTTGGCGTCAAGTGAGATGGCCACGACAGGAGTCTGATCATTTGCCACTGACCACATAATATTGATGAAACGCCTAATGTTATCAGAAGAGCTGCGGCCCTGAATAAACACCACCTGATCTATACGTATAAGAGATGTCATAACTTTACTTAATCGGTTAGCCAGAATTTTTGACAATATTTTTATCAGGGAAATTGGACGGTAACTCTTACACTAGCTTGGATCTTTGTCCTTTTTAAGAATCAGACTGATCCGGGCTTGAGTCATGGTTGGCGGAAGCTTCCCATTCTTTAACGATTCCATATAAACTTCTAACAAATGTGTAGCCATTTCTGTAGCTTAACATCTAAAAAATTCAGTGGCAAAGCCATCTGGCCCTGGAGCCTTTCCTGTAGGCCTCCTCCAAGTTTATCTCAGAATCAAGAGAATTGTTTTGCTCAGTCGTCAGTTTAGGGAGTTCTAATAGTTACACAAAGTTTCTAATGTCTTCATCAGTAGACGAAGACGTGGAACTATAGAGATCAAGATAGAACTCTTTAAAAGCATTATTAATATCAATGGCTGAGGTAAATATTTCATCACCAGCAGATTTCACTGAGGGAATGGTAGAAAAAGATTCTCTCTGCTTTATATATCTAGCCAAAAGCTTCCCTGCTTGTCCCCCAACTCAAAATATGACTGTCTTGCCCTGAATAGCCAAAACTCCACCTTCCGTGACAAAATAGTATTATATCTGTATTTCAATTGGGTCAATTCTCTGAGGCCATCAGATGGCATTCAGCGCTTCAGTTCTGCCTCGGCACATTTAATATTCCCTTCCAACTCCACGAGTTCTCGTGTTTTGGGTTTTTTGGTGAATGAGGCATACTGTATGATCCGACCCCTCAGAACTGCCTTAAGTGCCTCCCAAGCCATGCCCACAGAGGATACTGAGGACCAGTTGGTCTCCATATAGACACTGATTTCAGCCTTTAGCATTTGTTGAAATTCAGGATTTTGCAAAAGGGATACATTAAAGCACCAACTATATAATTTATTTTTCTCCTTATGTGGCAACACCTCTAAAATCACCAGGGTGTGATCTGAGAATAAAGTTTCCAGTTGAACAACAAGATAAAATCCATTTCAACAGATGAAATGAGGAACTTAGATATATATATTAAAAAAAATCTATTATTGAATAAATCTTATGGACTGATGAAAAAAATGTATAGTCCCTACAAGATCGGTTCAGAAGTCTCCAAATATCTGTAAGACGAAGATTTTTAAGTGTCAATGTTTCTCTATGGGGCTTACACACTTTTGCTTCACTATGATCAAGGACTGAGTCCATCAAAAGATTCAAGTGTCCTCCCAATATTATATCATGAGGGGTGCCAGTGGCATGCAACATCCCTTCAAGATCTATAAAAAAGCCCTGATCATCAGCGTTAGGTGCATAAATATTAGCCAAAATCAAACTTTGCCCCTGAATTTCTGCTAAAACAATAATGACTCTTTCTAATTTATCTTTAATCTGTTTGAGACATTTGAATTGTAGATGCTTACTTATCAATGTAATGACTCCCCTGCTCTTACTTGAGTCAGCACTAAAGAAAACATGTCCACCCCATATCTTCCCAAATTTTTCAGCTTCCTGCAGGGAAAGATGTGTTTCTTGAAGAAACACTATATCATATTTCTTACGTTTAAGAAAAGAAATAACCTTCCTTCTTTTTATGGGGTGCCCCAACCCATTCACATTCCACATGTAGAGAGACAATCCACTCATATTAACATCTGACATTTTAACATTTTAGAAAAAAATAGATTGTGTGTCAAAAATAAAATTATAACGACCACATTCCAACATTAGTGCTACAATCAAATCCTGAACTTCCCCCTGAACCAAAAACACAGAAAAAAGATAAATGTGTGCATTATCCCCGCGCACAACAGTGCCAACCCATCCCTCTAAACTCAAACAGTCCATGTACGCCTACGAGAGCCCCCGCGACAACTTTGCCATCAAATAAGTCCGGTGCTTCTATACAAATTTTGTGAGACAGAATTACACAACAGAAAATAATCTATAAAACAAACTCCAGCAAATAGTTGGCATAAGCACAAAGAACTTGTAGATTAATCCACATAACTGTTCCGAAGGTGTGTTCCCCCACAAAACAAACGCCAGCCGCTAGGCAGAACCAGCACAAAAAGAAACAATAAAGGCGCCCAGTTTCCTCGGACAGTCAAGTGAATGTTCAGTGAGTCAGACCCACTTGGCTGTTACATGAGTGCAACAGATGCCCTAATCACTCCAATGTTTTGCAAGAAATATTCCACAGAACAAACTCCAACCAATAGGAGGCATAAGCACAAAGAACGTGCAGATTCATCCACAAACTGTCCAGAAAGAGTGTTATTCCACAAAACAAACTCCAGCCGCTAGGCGGAACCAGCACAAAAAGAAACAAAGAAGGCACTCAGTTTCCTCGGACAGTCAAATGAATGTTCAGTGAGTCAGACCCACTCGGCTGCATAGAGAGTATCACACAATGACCTACTCATTCCATTGATTTTATGAAGGACATCGCTTGCTGTGGGCATGTAAATATTTTGAGGCCATCCTTAGTATCTATTCTCAATTTAGCCAGGAACATCAGTGCAAAAGTGACCTTCCATTGATGTGAGAGTTTCTTGCATTCCTTGAATTGATCACGTTTCTTTCTTGTCAAATTCGCAAAGTCTGGGAACAAGAAAATGTTGTGGTTCTTCCAAGAAAGCCTTCCTTTACTCCTCGCCTCTCGTAACACGAGATCTTTATCAGATGATCTCAGAAATTTGGCCAGAATTGATCGGGGTCTGTCTCCCTCCGTGGATCTCTGAGCCGGAACTCTGTGAGCTCGCTCTATTTCCAGCTTATGGCCTGTTATGTCAAGCAGACTCGGGAAGAGCCCGTCTAGGAATTTCACCACATCTCGGCCTTCTTTGTCTTCAGAAATTCCAACAATTCGGACGTTGTTTTGATTTCCGTTACGATTCTCAAGGTCTTCCAACTTTTCCCAGACACGCTCCAAGTCTGTCTTAGTCACTAGTGGATTAGCAGCTAATTCCCTCTCCGATGACTACAGATAATCGATCTGTTTCTCAACATCCACCATTCTTGTAACCATCTCAGTGAATTTTGTCTCCATGGCAGTGATCGATCGACATATTACAGCAACATCCTCCAAGTCAGCAACAATCTTCGCCAGCATTGCCGACATGTTCAACAGTTGATGCTGAATCTTTTTCAACGCACTGTCCAAATTGAGTCCCAGGCTTTCAGCCTGTTGCTTAGGGGCTTCAGCTTGAGCACGTAAGTGCCTTTTAATGTCTCCAGAGCCCGAGGGTTTTGAATTCTTTGACATATTGTCTTCCTAGAACAGTCAAGAATCAGAGTGTATCGGATCTCACTGGTTTATGACATAAAAATTATTAAAACTTGCAAAGTGAGCAGAGCTCACCGTTCACACGTCCGACCCTCGCATTGCGCCATGCGACTCCCAAAACATGCACTCTTACAATCATCTACAATATATTACAATAAAAACTCTCTAAGGTCAACATTGTCATATAGGCTAATTAATACTGTATAAGCAGTTATTTATCAACAGTAGATTATCATTTGTAGGGCTTTACTGGTTGTGTTACTATCAGAAATAATTGGTAATTATTTCTTTAGTTATTAATTAATATTTAAATTAATTAATTAAATCTAACTCATTAAAACCTCATATGGGGCTCCAGTAAATGTAGTGCGCTACGTTTAGGAGCGTGTTTGTTTATCAGCAATAATTAATAATTATCAAAGATAATTATTAATTATTAAAATCAATAGAACTTTGATGAGAATCAATGTTAGCTTTTTGTAATCCTTTAAATCAACAATTATCAAAGATAATCTTTAAATGTTAACATCAATGAAACATTAATTAAAATTAACACTAGCTTATTGATCATTCAAATTCAACAATCATCAAAGATAATTATCAATTTCAAAAATCAATAGAATATTAATAAGGATTAACATTGACGGGGCACCACCCTGGAATCAGGGACTAATATTCAGATAGTATAACAGTCTCAATATTAAATTACAGACATCCGAAGAATATCGATTTTCAGGAGAAAAAAAAAACAATGAATGAAGGCTTGAATCCGAGCACTGACATCCCGTCAGCATGACACAGGTGTATGCAAACAAACCAAAACACTTCTCTTTGTAATATAACAAAGTTTATTTATGCAGTAATATCAATTAATAATTAATACAATGCAGTCAATAAACTTCCAACTTCCAACTACAAACTAAATAGTGATATGATTAGATATGGAAACTAAAATAATCCTATAACACATAAGGTGTGTGTGTGAGAGTGTGTGTGTGTGTGTAAGGAGGAACGCGCACAAAATGGCGGATGTGACTCTCGTGGAGAGTATGTCATGCGAGACTTCCGGCCAGGGAATATGGCCGCAAATGTGGGCGGAGAGAAACCAGTCAATGGTAGCTTAGGGACAAAGCTGAGCTTTATCACAAAGCTATCTACTAGCCAAAAATGTGTGCCAGAATGTTTGTGAGGGGTCGCATGTGTGTGTGTGTGCGTGTGTGTGTGTGTGTGTGTGTGTGTGTGTGTGTGGTTAGTACGAGAGAGAGAGAATTAAGTGACGGCCCCAAAGCCGATTTCGTGATCGTGGGAGAGAAAGCAGCTGTTAGTTTATCACTCAGAGACACGGTGGACGGCTCGTAAACCATCCCGCGTTCTTTGATTCTTTAATGGATGAACTCAGTTTGCCGGTCTCACCCACGATGGCGGAAATGCACAACAGTCCAATGTGGTTGGACCACAATACAGCAAATCAAATTCGTGATAATTAATACCATGAGTATTAATAATGAGCGGACATGGCGGTCCGTAAACTGTACAAGCAATAACCTTGGTACACAAGAATAACACACTATAATATTCTATTTCTGCCCAGACGTAAACCTCTTACTTGAATCGCATGAGGATGCAGAATGTGTGTTCATCCGACTCGTTTCCTCGAGGCTCGGGTGATGACGGGAGGCCGTTTCCTCGCTCTGTCGGTGGGCGGTACGGCTGCTGATTCTCGGCGGGCTGGTGGAGAAATCAGCGACGTTGACTTGATTGAAGTGGGAAGAGAAATCTTTTCTCTTCACTTCTGCAGGCAAACGGATGAAGATGCGGATTGCTCGGCGGTCTCCTTCGGATCCGTTAGAGTGTTCGGTGGAACACAGAGTAATCTCAACTCGTCCAGCAAGATGGAGATTGTATGACCACAATTTCAAGTCGGACGTTACTTCCTTGTGCCACGAGGCTGCACCTGAGAGCAGCGATGAGCTGCGTCTACACATGGCGAGCAAAGTTGCTGGAAGCAAATCCCGGAAGCATTTCAGAAGTATTTCTACTCCTGATGGTGTCATGGTTGAGGTGCGTTCTGTCGCGTGCCTCATCCAATAGGAGTTGAGAGTTCGATCCTTTAGTGAGCAAGGCTTCATGGGATTTGTAGTCTGTTTTGGACTCCCTTTGTTTGATTTTGGCGTGATTTTTATCAGTAAGATTTATGACCTGGTATGTGGGGGCCTGAGTTAGGTTTTACGACTGTGTTAGGCCTGCCTTTGTCTTCTATCTGAATACATGAGGCCCAACACATTCATCAATAATAGATCATCAGTGATCCAGTAATAAAAGGTAATAACAGACTTTTTCCTTGTTCTCTAGGGACACCATCAGTCAAAATCAACATGAATATTAACATAAACGTATTATTAACATATACTGTATCTACTTAACAACAAAACCTCTTCAGAGTGCTCACTTTTTATAACCTTATAAAAAGGAATAATTATTTTTTTTTCAATCTGTAACTATCAGCTTTGATTTTTGCCAATAACCAAAAAGCAACTATTGGCACTGATATACTGGCTGACCTCTATCAGTAACCTTATAAAATCTGTTTTATTCTACATGGAGAGCCATTGGGGGCTGCCTTGTTAGGATCACATGACCAGCCGAATACTACTTGCTTAATTTCAGTAACCACCCTGTTTTTGGACACTTTCACTCATGGATTAAATGAATCACGACTGACTGTGAATAGTGAATTTCTACAGTGGCATTTGTAATTGAAAACTATTGTGTTTGAATGATGCTGCATCCATGCTCCTAGGTGTCAGTTTAAGTCCAAGATGACATAAACAAAAAATTACTGAGTGCACCTTAAAGTATCTTGCTTAGTGGGAAAATGTGAAGGTTCATTGATTTCCCCTTGTGGGATTCACACCTAAAACCTTTTGATTACTAGTCTTCTACTTTGATTACCACTTCACCACACCACTAACCAATGTACAAGTCAACTTGAAATCAAAATTGACCCTATTAACTTTCTTAATATATGTTCCTGGTCATATTTTGCATGATTCATCCGCGCATGTAATTCCAAAGAAAACAATGTTTGTCTTTGTAACAGTGGCGAGGCCAGAAATTTCCGGCCAGTGAACCATGTAGGCCATGTAAATGGTAAAATGAAGCTGATGCGCTAGGTTTAAATGGTTTTAATGGCAAATATGCATACACAGAATATATGACGTCAATATAAATACAAAGTCAAATCCCAAACATTTAGGCCATGTCCACACTAATACGTTTTTGTTTAAAAACAAATTTTTTTCACTACATTTTGGCCTTCTGTCCACACTGAGACAGCATTTTTGTCCATCGAAAACGGAGCTTTTCGAAAATGCTCTCCCAACTGGATACATTTTTAAAACGCCACTGTGGCAGCGGGGGTGTGGTTGAGCGCCCGTCCGGAGAGAGAGAAAGTGGTAAGGGCTCTTACACCTGAGCTAAATTATGTCTAACACCTGTCTCTAATTCCAGTGAGCTTGGGGAGAGTGGCATATAAACAGCCACGCCACCGCCAGAAGAGAGAGAGAGAGAGAGTCTGGCACGAGAGTCTCACGGTGAAGCTACTGAGTTTGTGACACTACAGAGTTGTGATAAAGTCTTTGTGATGATTAAGAGGCTGTGACTAGGAGCCTGTGATGCTAAAAAGTTTCTGAAGCTGAAGAAGTTACTGTGCCAGTTGTGACTGTGTTATCCCTAAGTTTGTGATTAAAAGCTCACCTGAGACCTGAACCTTCCTGTCCCAGTGACCTCATTCCTCACACTGGTGCCAAAACCCGGGAATCGAAGTACGCCCCATGGAGTCCTCCCAGGTGGCCGAGATCCTCCAGTCCCTCGCCTGCCTGCATCAGTCCAAGACCGGGAACGACAGTTTTTTGAGATCCTGTGAGCTCAAGCAGAGGACCGGCTCATGATCCGGAGCCTCCACGGCCAGGAGAGAGAGAGCAAGTGGCGACCCCGGACCACCGCAGCCAACTGCCTCCCCCCACACTCCTGAAGATCGGTGCGGAGGACAATGCCGAGGCCTTCCTCGATTTATTTGAGAGGACCGCAGAGATCTGGGCCTGGCCGTGTGACCAGTGGGCAGCCAGGCTCCTCCCACTACTGTCCAGGGAAGCCCAGCTTGCGGCCCAACAGTTGCCAGTGGCTAATCTCCTGGCCTATGACGACCTCAAAAAGTCCATCTTGCAGCGGGTGGGTCATAGCCCGGAACAGTATCGCCAACTGTTCCGGATCTTGAAGCTGGGGAAGACCGACTGCCCGTTTGCCTTTTCCCAATGGCTCCGAGACCCATGCCGGAATTGGCTGCTGGCGGGGAATCGTGACGTCGGGGAGTGATCGACCAGGTGGTATTGGAACAGCTGATTCATCGACTGCCGCAGGAGACGGCGGAGTGTGTATAGTGCCACTGCCCGGCGTCGCTGGAGGAAGCCTTCCAGCTTGCGGAGGACCACTTGGTGGCGTACCCAAGGGCGGAAGAGCCCCCTCTCTCTCCCTCTCTTCCCCCTCCCCCTGTGTGTTCCCCCCATCCCTCTCACTATGCTCTCTCCCCAGAGCCCATTTCTGCCCCGCGGAGGCGGGAAGCTCCGCCACCAAGGCCAGTTCCTCGCCTGAGGAGGTGGACACCGCCCCCTACCTCTACAGTGCCCTGTCGCTCTCCACCTCAGGTGGAAGTGCCCGCTGACACAGGTGCAGGTGTTATGTCTGGGCCGGTCTGCTGGGGTTGCGGGGATCTGGGGCACTTCCAGGATCAGTGCCCAGTGATGGAGCTGGGGATAGTGGTCCGGATCCCCGACACCCCGCAGGCTGCCCCTGACTGAGCCGTAGCATACCGGATACCGGTAAGAATCAAGGGGGGTACTCACCAAGCATTGCTGGACACAGGTTGTAATCAAACCATGGTCCACCAATGCTTGGTTCAACACGAGGCTTTGGGCACAGCTAAAATGGTGAGGGTGAGGTGTGTGCATGGGGATATTCACAAATACCCTATGGTGACCCTGGTGATGAAATTTTGGGGTACAAAACATGTGGAGGCCGCGGTTAGTTCCCGCCTCATCCATCTGCTGATTTTGGGGATAATTGGCCTGAATTTAGAAATGTATTAAAGGGAATATGCACGGATGGGTCCTGCACAAAAGCGATAAGATGTGAAATGTGCGATGCTCTGGCAGGGGAGGTGGAGCCAGGGCCGTCTTCATCTGCTCCACGTCACAATGACGTGAGGGGGAGAGGCTGCAGCCCCTCCCGTCCTCAGGGGATTTCCCGAAGGGGATTTCCCTTTGGAGCAGTCGTGAGATGAAACACTCAAGCACGCCTTTGACCAAGTGAGAGTGATCGATGGTCAACAACTCCAGCCGGGTGTCGCCCTTTCATATCCTTATTTCGCAATAATAAGTGAGCGGTTGTATAGAGTGACGCAGGACGCTCAAACAAATGAGATACAACCCAACTCTTAATACCGTGGAGCCGTCGGGAAATGGTGTTCCAGGCAGCTCACTATAATCACATGGTGGGTCATTTAGGGGAAAGGAAAACACTGAACCATCTAATAGCCCGTTTTTATTGGCCGGGCATTGGTGGCGATGTCTGCAGGTGGTGTGCGGCATGCCACGAATGTCAGCTGGTGAATCCACCGGCCACCCCAAAAGCGCCATTGTGCCCCCTTCCGCTGATCGAGGTCCCCTTCGAAGAATTGGAATGGACCACATCGGGCCATTAGAGTGGTCAGCATGCGGACATTGCTTTGTATTGGTCCTAGTGGACTATGCAATGCGACATCCGGAAGCCGTGCCTCTACGCAGCATCTCAGCACGTAGTGTTGTGGAGGCACTCTTCAATATAATCTCCCAGGTGGGTATTCCGAAAGAAATCCTCACCGATCAGGGCACAACCTTTATATCACGGACACCACGCGAGCTTTATGAATTATTGGGCATTAAATCAATCCACACCAGCATTTACCATCCACAAACAGATGGCCTGATGGAGCGATTTAATAAAACCCTTAAAAACATGATTCGTAAGTTTGTGCAGGAGGATGCTAGAAATTGGGACAAATGGCTCGATCCCCTGTTATTCGCAGTACGAGAGGTCCCGCAAGCCTCCACTGGATTTTCCCCATTCGAGCTGCTATATGGGTGCGCCCACACGGCGTGCTTAATGTTATGCGCGAAGCTTGGAAGGAGGGACCTTCAAACAGCAAGAATGAAATTCAATACGTTCTTGATCTTAGAGCAAAACTCCACACTTTGGGGCAACTAACACAGGAGAATTTGCTCCAAGCTCAAGAACAACAGAGCCGACTGTATGACAGGGGAACTCGGCTGTGGGAATTTGCACCGGGAGATAAGGTACTTGTATTACTCCTCACATCGAGCTCCAAATTACTAGCCAAGTGGCAAGGACCCTTTGAGATCACACAACGAGTGGGGGATCTCGATTATGAGGTAAAGCGAACAGATAGAGGGGGCGCACGTCAAATATATCACCTCAACCTCTTGAAATTGTGGAGGGAGGCAGTCCCTGTGATGTTGGCTACGGTAGGGGGCGGAGCTCGGGCCAGAGGTGAATACAAAACACAATCATTTCACCCCGGTCACTTGCGGAGACCACCTCTCACCGTGTCAGCTCGCAGAGGTTGCCAAGTTGCAAAAGGAGTTTGCAGATGTGTTTTCCCTTCTACCAGGTCATATGAACCTCATCCGGCACCACATCGAGACCGAGCCGGGGGTGGTGGTACGTAGCCCTATCGATTACCCAAGCACAAAAAGAAAATTGTCTGGGAAGAACTGGATGCAATGCTCGATATGGGGGTAATAGAGGAATCCCACAGCAATTTTTCTAGTTCCTAAGAGTGAATGGTCTGTATGGTTCTGTGTGGATTATAGAAAAGTTGATGAGTTGCTCGATCGGTTGGGCACTGCTCGATTTTATTCGACAATGGATTTGACAAAGGGTTATTGGCAGATCCCCTTGACACCAATTTCCCATGATAAAACAGCCTTCTCCACACTGTTTGGATTACACCAATTTGTGACGCTGCCGTTCGGTTTGTTTGGAGCCCCGGCTACGTTTCAGCGTCTCATGGACCAAATCCTCAGACCGCATTCGGCTTACGCCGCTGCCTATTTAGATGACATCATCATTTACAGTATTGAATGGCAGCGGCACATGCAGTATCTGAGGGCGGATCTGAGATCGCTGAGACGAGCAGGACTCACAGAAAACCCCAAGATGTGCACGATTGGGTGGGTGGAGTTACGGTATCTGGGTTCCACTTAGGCCACGGGCAGGTGTGTCCCCAAATTGACAAGATTACGGTGATTGCGACCTGCTCGAGGCCCAAGACCAAAAAGGGGGTGAGATAGTTCCTGGGGATGGCTGGCTATTATAGGAGATTCGTGCCTAATTATTCAGATGTCACCAACCCGCTGACTGATCTCACTAAAAAGGGAGCTCCAGACCTGGTCCAGTGGACGGAGCAGTGCCAACAGGCATTCACGCAGGTTAAAGCCGCACTTTGCGGGGGGCCGCTTTTACATTCACCCAATTTCTTTCTCCCTTTTGTCTTACAGATGGACGCTTCAGACAGGGGGCTGAGGGCAGTACTCTCGCAGGTGGTGGAGGGGGAGGAGCACCCGGTGCTGTACATTAGCCGCAAGCTCTCGCTGAGGGAGACTAAGTACAGCACCGTAGAAAAGGACTGTCTTGCCATCAAGTTGGCGGTCATCACTCGCCGGTACTACCTGCTGGGGCGGGCCTTCACCCTCTGCTCGGATCACGCCCCACTCCAATGGCTCCACCGCATGAAAGATACCAACACGCGGATCACCCGTTGGTATCTGGCTCTTCATCCGTTTAAGTTCAAGGTGGTCCAGAGACCGGGAGCACAGATGGCTGTCGCCGACTTCCTTTCCAGAAATGGGGGGGGGGGTGTAGTAGACAGGCCGGATGTCTCCCCGGTCTGAGTCAGGTGGTGGGGATATGTGGCAGCGGGTGCGTGGTCGAGCGCCCGTCCGGAGAGAGAGAAAGCGGTAAGGGCGCTTACACCTGAGCTAAATTATGTCTAACACCTGTCTCTAATTCCAGTGAGCTTGGGGAGAGCGGCATATAAACAGCCACGCCACCGCCAGAAGAGAGAGAGAGAGAGAGTCTGGTACGAGAGTCTCACGGTGAAGCTACTGAGTTCGTGACGCTACAGAGTTGTGATAAAGACTTTGTGATGATTAAGAGGTTGTGACTAGGAGCCTGTGATGCTAAAAAGTTTCTGAAGCTGAAGAAGTTACTGTGCCAGTTGTGACTGTGTTATCCCTAAGTTTGTGATTAAAAGCTCACCTGAGACATGAACCTTCCTGTCCCAGTGACTTCATTCCCTCACAGCCATCTTCCCATTGTAGTGTGGGCAGGGAAAACTGAAATATCTGAAAACGATGACGTATTTGTTGCCATGTGACGCAGTCATTTGATCCATTCAACCCAAAACAATCAAGATGGCAGCCTATGTTGTAGCGGCATTGTTGTGCTTGCTATCCACTTTGATAGTGTTGATAAAGACAAATGTTACTTTGTACAACCTTCACATTGCATTCCTTCAAAGGGAAGTTTACTTGGAATTGCTGTTTGGTGACGGAACACAAGGACTATTGCAATCTGGACCGTACATTAAACAACAATTTTTTGCATGCACTGTAAGAGGATTTAAGCGGGTTTTTTATACGTTTCAGTGTGGACGAGAAACTTTTGGAAAATGCTTGAAAACGGCAGTGTTGAAGGAGAGAATTTCGAAATCGGAAAAGCCATTTTCAAATGTATCCAGACTAATGTGGATTTATTGCCTTAGGCAGTTTAGAAACCCAGAAAAGAGGACATTTGGTCACCCTATTACTGTAAATGTGGCTATATTAGTGGTTTATGTTGGATGTGAAGTAACCCCGATGCCAAACCAAAGAAATGTGTTGCCATCAAACCAGGAATATGATGATTATCATACATGTGAGCAAGTTTGCATGCTACAAAATGCACTTTCTTTTTATTTGCTAACTATTAGTGTACTCCAGCTGTTTTGACTGGGTGGACCAGCCTTCAATCTGTGTGGACCAGTGCCACCTTGGCCCTTATTTGGCCTCGCCCCTGCTTTTGTAATATTTCATCATAATCTAACAACTTGTTCTTACTTTGAAATGACTATATTTTCCGCTGACATCACCTAGGGCTCTAAGGCTATTTGATAATGTTAACAAATAGCAAAATTGCTAATTAGGCATTGTTTTAGCAAACTCGCATTCAGGTCTGGCTTCATTTCGGTATGGAATGTCCAACTTTCCAAACTGGATAAAATTAAGTCCCACCCTACATTTTTTCTTGTTGAATATCTTGTTTCACTCAAAAATATATGAAAGTACTAAAGCAAAATTGTCGTTTTATTTTGACTTTTAGCTTTCACTTTTCTATTCTCTCTTTCAGGTTCTTCACACCATGTGTACAGGTGATTTTGATTAACACTGTTTGGTTGCAGACATTATGGAGCAACGTATTGGGCATCTTCATCCTACCCTTCTTCCAAAGCGTCACCAAGTGCTGCAGTGGTATTAGTGTTCTTCTAACACGGGAATGAGAAATGTTCACTGGAATCAATTCTAGTGGAAATTTCAGAACAACAGATTATGGTCTGATGCCTGGACTATCAGACAGGATGTGTGGTTTCTAAAAGATTTCTTGTGGCCGCTTGACTCCTGGTCCATGTTATAGGGGACCTTGCCAAACGATGAGCATGGTAAATGTTAACTCTGTCAAAGACGGAGAACAAATGGATTTTCTTAGCATGAGTTTGCATAAGTATGAAAGTATTTTAAAAGGAATAGCTCACCCCAAAATGAAAATAATTTACTCGCCCTCTTGTCGTTCCAAACCCTTATAAACTGGAGAACAAAAGGAGATGTTAAGCAGAATATTGATGCTGCTCTTTTCCATTCAGTAGGGGTGGATGCTGTCAAGCTCTAAAAATGTCAAGAAAGCACAATTAAAGTATCATAAAATTAGTGCATATGCTATATTTCAAGTCTTTTGATGCAATATGGTAGCTTTGTGTGAGAAGCAGATGGAAAATTAAGTCTTTGTCGCAGCTCTCAAATCAAATTTACTGCATTATTAAACTTGACATGTCAAGATTGGTTGCGAGACACGCAACAACCAATGTCATTTGGCATTACAATTTCAATACAGTTTTAAACTCTTCCTCACACAAAGCTCATTTGCCTTCAGAAGACTTTAGTATATATTACATTTATATTTTTGTTATTTTGGAATGAAATTGGGGTGAGTAAATGATGACAGAATTTTCATTATTAGGAGAAAGGATCCTTTAAACAGCAAAGAAGTGTTTTGTTCAGATGTTATCTTTTACCTATAAGGCTGGACTTCCTTTTCTACAACCGTTGGGTGTTCCAATTTCTCCCATTCATTTTAATTGAAGTGGCCCGTCTCTGCTAAATAGTCTCTGTTTTCGATACAGTGATCACCTGTCAATCAACTTAAGAATGAGCATGCGTATTATCTGAACCAGCCTGAAAAATAGCGTTGTTTTAGAGTGACCTGAGCTAAAGAAGCACAATGTATGATGCCAGTGTTGTCAGATTTTACTGCTGATTTGAAATATGTTCTTTAGTCGTAATCTTGACCAACCGTTTTGGAGATTTCAGTCTTTCCCCATTCAAGTAGGTAGCTCTGTATTTTTATACTGCCTTCATGTGCTATCGGAATTATCCTAAATACGAGTTTCCCACTCTGAATTTGCACATGAACTACCCTTCAAGACTGGGAAATGTGGAGATAATTTTGATACCAGAGTTTCCCAGTTGGGGAGAGACGTAAACTTTCACCATGGCGGAGGAGAGTACAGTTTCTGTAGTGAATGACAGGTTTTATTAATTTTTCTAAATACAGCTAATTGTTAGCGCTTGCTTTTTCGGTCATATTCATTTATGTATATCAGTAACCATTTGATAGATTTTTGGTACATTTTTACACTGTAAAAATATATTGTATTTGACCAAAATTCCATTATTGTCAGCAAGCTAATTGAATAGTATTATGGTGTCAAAATAAAAGTTCCTCAAGAAATATGCATGAATGAACCTGTCGTTGTCCATGTTTCCAATTTCTTTTTAACAACAAACCACTTGAACATGATGTACTCCTAATTACCAGTTCAGAAGTGGCAAGTAGGGTCATTCCAAGGGAATTTGGGTAAAACATACTGCTAATAGAGCGCATCAGTGCCCGCCCACTTATTCAGCCATCTGGGTTTAGGAAGTATTTTCCCATAGACATTTTATAAAATCCTATTTAAAGAGTTGTAAGCCAAACCAACCATCTCCTTGGTTTTAAGGCAAAAAAGCATTTGAAAATCGGACAAAAAGACCAAAGTACAAAAATTCAGACTGACAGAGTGACAGGACCATGATATGGTCCATCTTTAAAGTTTTAAAAGTTATCGTTGAAAATCAATTCATCTATGGAAAAAATGAATGGGGCTTTTTTCTTCCGGAACCAGACTGTTGTGCTCTATAGCATCCATTGTGTGGATTGAGGACATGCTGAATTGTCACATTGTGTATTATTTGAAGTATTCTCGAAACGAAGGCCCTTTCTTTTGAAAAAAGAACAAATAATTCTAAATTATCCAATTAAATGCCACACTCTTCATATATTAATGAGGACACAGAAATAATAGCAGGAACTGTTTCAGTTACCTAACATCCTCTGCTATAATGAATCGATCTGCTGTAATCATTTGAATCTGATTTTCCCATCCATTTTAGCGCCCCCTTTTATCGGGGAGATCAAATCTCATACATAGCTAAATATAAGAATCATTCAAATAAGTCAATAAAGATTTTTCTACAGTTGACCCTTAGCTATGCCCTGCTCTAAAAACGTTTCTAACCAATCCTTTCTTACTCCAAATAACACTTGAATGGTTGTTGTTCTCCATCTGGATTGCTCGTTTCGGTTAGTTTTTCATTGTGTCTGGAGACCAGAAACAGAAAACACGCAATTAGAATCATCATGGCGCCACCCAGAGGTTGCTCAGAAAAAAAGATTGTCAAAATTATGAAGTTGTATGACATTGTAATTGTTGCTTATAGTCTTGTTTAAAACTAGCTACTTTCATGCCATGTTGATTTTATGTTTTAATATTTCATTGCATGACTAAAAAAAAAATTTTTTTAACAAAGACTCCCTAAAAGTTAAAGGTAAAAAAACAAGCAGTTTGTACATAACGTCTACCTTTATTTGCATATAAGCAAGGCATCAATAGAAAATACAAAGCCTTACGAACTAAAGCTTTTCATTAAAGGGAGATGTTTGTGTATAGGTGGGTGTATAAATGGATCATGGTTCAACTAAAAGCGCAAGTGCATAGTAAATCATAACATTTCACAGTCTGACCCCGAACACCCACACACAAAAAAATGAAACAATGGCACACCCCTTAGTATAGTATAAAACACAGAACGGCAATCCACTTTTTAGCAACTGACACTTATTTAACTTTACTTTTTAATTAAATAAACAAATGGAGTGGATTGAAATGCCTATACAATTCATTCAGATATTTGACCCTAAAATGAAAAGTCTTTCCACATAAATACAATAAACACTTTGCCCCTTGCACACCTTCCAGCCCCATTCCATTTCATATTATTTAAAAACAAAACAACTTTACATAAAATTCCAATATTTCCAATGTTTAAATGGCAGCATTGGATAGCAAATAAAAACAGTTGTTCAACCTATATAAGAACTGAATTATATAAGAAGAAATGATAAACAGTGCACTCCAGGAGGGTCCTAAACCTTGTGGTGAAATGCAGAGGGTCTAATAATCTGTCTTTAAACAATTATATTGGACTGACTGGTATATGGGAAAGATGTGGGTGAATGGACCATTATGCCACCTGAATCATCTGACCAACTGTGTCATCTTCAACCTGGCTGTGCTCGGATTTCTATATGGGAAAGAGGAAGAGAAAAGGAGAAAATGAAGACGTTATCTCTACATCATTCTATTAGGAGATGGCTTGTGTTGAGTGAACTCTTACCTGATTGGACAAAGAGAAAATTTTGCTATTGATCAAAGTGTGTCTGATGAATGCAAAATATTACTGATGTGCAAAAGTCTGAGACCACATTTGGATTTAAAAATGTAATTTGCCAGTTAATATAGAAATAATCAAAGTTCTGATATTTTGAAAAAAATAAAATAAAAATAAAGAATGAATGAAAGGTTATGATGTAAAATGAATAAGCAATATATAAGATTCTGCACTATTTCTAGGTTACGAATTTAATAAAGAAGCAAATTTGTGACACTGATCATGTTAAAGGACTTTCTTCTGCAGAACAGAAATGAAGATTTTTAGAATGTCTCAGTTGTGTATGTCCATACAATGCAAGTGAATGGGGTACAAAACTTTGAAGCTCCAAAAAGCCCAAAAATGCAGCATAAAAGTAAGCCAGTGTATATACAGTTGTGGCCAAAAATATTGGCACTTTTGGTAAATAAGAGCAAAGAAGGCTGTTCTAACCTTTAATTAAACTAATTGAAAGGGGCGAGAATCTAATAATTAAATAAATATTTTTCTCCAAGAAACATTTGCCACAATTATTGGCACCCCTACAAATTCTTATTCATATCTGAATTTTTTTTAGTACACCTGGGTGACAAGGAACATGAAATTATTCAGCCATGACTTCCTGTTTCACAGAGGTATAAATATGAGGTAACACACAGGCCAAATTCCCTTAATCATCAATCACAATGGGTAAGACCAAAGAATATACAGTACTGTGCAAAAGTCTTAGGCACATATGATGTTTCACAAAAACATTTGTCTTATGATGATTATTTATATCTTCAGCTTTAGTGTGTCAATAGGAAAAATAAATGTTAGACTCCCAAACATTACTTTTGCAAATAGAAAAGATTAGAATAGAAGAACAGGGAGCCCTGCAACAGATGTCATGGCCCCCACAGAACATCGTGTCAGTCTGAGATTACATAAAGAGACAGAAGTAATTGAGACAGCCTAAATAGATAGAAGAACTGTGGTGAATTCTCCTAGAAGCTTGGAACATCCTATCTGCCAACAACCAAGAAAAAATGTCCAGGTGTACCTAGGATAATTGGGGCTGTTTTAAAGGCAAAGGTGATCACACCGAATATTGATTTAGCTTTTTTTTTGTTTACTGGACTTTGTATGACATTATGTGATAAATGAAAACTATTTATGTCATTATTTTTGAAGACATCCTCACTATGCAACATTTTTCACAAGTGCCTAAAACATTTGCAAAGTACTGTAGTTCTGATGTGCGGCAATAGGTTGTTGAGCTTCACAAAATGTGAAGTGGCTATAAGAAAATAACTAAAGCATTGAAAATGCCCATTTCCACCATCAGGGCAATAATTAACAAATTCCAATCAACTGGAGATGTTAAGAATCAGCCTGGAAGAGGACGTGTGTCCATATTGTCTCCATGCATGGTGAGGAGGATGATTCGAGTGGCCAAAAATTCTCCAAGGAACAAAGCTGAAATGAATCTTTGGGTCAAAAAGTCTCAAAAACCACAATCAGACATCACCTACATCACCACAAGTTGTTTGGGAGGGTTTCAAGGAAAAAGCCTCTGCTCTCATCCAACAACAAACTCAAGCATCTTCAGTTTGCCAGACACTACTGGAACTTAAAATGGGACCAGGTTCTATGGTCAGATAAAACACAAATAGAGCTTTTTGGCAGCAAACACCAGAGATGGGTTTGGCGCACACAGAGAGGTAGCCACATGGAAAAATACCCCATGCTCATGGTCAAATATAGTGCTGGATCTTTAATGTTGTGGGGCTGTTTTTATGCCAGAGGTCCTGGACATCTTGTACGGATACATGGCATCATGGACTATCAAATACAGATAATAAATCTAAACCTGACTGCTTCTGCCAGAAAGCTTAAAATGGGCCCTGGTTGGATCTTCCAGCAGGACAATGATCCAAAACAAACATCAAAATCAACACAGAAATGGTTCACTGACCACAAAATCGAGGTTCTGCCAGGGCCATCCCAGTCCCCTGACCTGAACCCCATAGAAAACCTGTGGTGTGAACTGAAGAGGAGAGTCCACCAGCGTGAACCTTGGAATTAGAAGGATCTGGAGAGATTCTGTATGAAAGAATGGTCTCTTGCTGAGAAGGTCTCGGATCTCTTGCCATGTGTTCTCCAACCTCATTAGGTATTATAGGAGAAGACTCAGAGCTGTTATTTTTGCAAAGAGAGGTTGCACAAAATATTGAATAAAAGGGTGCCACATAATTGTGCCACACACATATTTGACAAAAGTGTTGTGTACAGTGCATCCGGAAAGTATTCACAGCGCTTCACTTTTTCCACGTTTTGTTATGTTACAGCCTTATTCCAAAATGGATTAAATTCATTATTTTCCTCAAAATTCTACAAACAATACCCCATAATGACAACTCACAGCCTTTGCCATGACACTCAAAATTGAGCTCAGGTGCATCCTGTTTTCATTGATCATCCTTGAGATGTTTCTACAACTTGATTGGAGTCCACCTGTGGTAAATTCAGTTGTTTGGACATGATTTGGAAAGGCACACACCTGTCTATATAAGGTCCCACAGTTAACAGTGCATGTCAGAGCACAAACCAAGCCATGAAGTCCAAGGAATTGTCTGTAGAACTCTGAGACAGGATTGTGACGAGGCACAGATCTGGGGAAGGGTACAGAAAAATTTCTGCAGCATTGAAGGTCCCAATGAGCACAGTGGCCTCCATCATCTGTAAATGGAAGAAGTTTGGAACCACCAGGACTCTTCCTTGAGCTGGCCGCCCGGCCAAACTGAGCGATCGGGGGAGAAGGGCCTTAGTCAGGGAGGTGACCAAGAACCCGATGGTCACTCTGACAGAGCTCCAGTGTTTCTCTGTGGAGAGAGGAGAACCTTCCAGAAGAACAACCATCTCTGCAGCACTCCACCAATCAGGCCTGTATGGTTGAGTGGCCAGACGGAAGCCACTCCTCAGTAAAAGGCACATGACAGCCCGCCTGGAGTTTGCCAAAAGGCACCTGAAGGACTCTCAGACCATGAGAAACAAAATTCTCTGGTCTGATGCAACAAAGATTGAACTTTGGCCTGAATGGCAAGCATCATGTCTGGAGGAAACCAGGCACCGCTCATCACCTGGCCAATACCATCCCTACAGTGAAGCATGGTGGTGGCAGCATCATGCTGTGGGGATGTTTTTCAGTGGCAGGAACTGGGAGACTAGTCAGGATCAAGGGAAAGATGAATGCAGCAATGTACAGAGACATCCTTGATGAAAACCTGGTCCAGAGCGCTCTGGACCTCAGACTGGGGCGAAGGTTCATCTTCCAACAGGACAACGACCCTAAGCACACAGCCAAGATAACAAAGGAGTGGCTCCGGGACAACTCTGTGAATGTCCTTGAGTGGCCCAGTCAGAGCCCAGACTTTAACTCGACTGAACATCTCTGGAGAGATCTGAAAATGGCTGTGCACAGACGCTCCCCATCCAACCTGATGGAGCTTGAGAGGTCCTGCAAAGAAGAATGGGAGAAACTGCCCAAAAATAGGTGTGCCAAGCTTGTAGCATCATTCTCAAAAAGACTTGAGGCTGTAATTGGTGCCAAAGGTGCTTCAACAAAGTATTGATCAAAGGCTGTGAATACTTATGTACATGTGATTTTTTTTATTTATTTTTTTATTTCATTTTTTCGTTTTTTATTTTTAATAAATTTGCAAAGATTTCAAACAAACTTCTTTCACGTTGTCATTATGGGGTATTATTTGTAGAATTGAGGAAAATAATGAATTTAATCTATTTTGGAATAAGGCTGTAACATAACAAAAAGTGAAGTGCTGTGAATACTTTCCGGATGCACTGTATGTAATTGTTTGATATCCATTAGAGGATAGATTTTTTTTTGTGAATATTTTGAATGAAAGATCTAAAGGATAAACAATAAAGACATTTTTCAAAGCCTTCTTTGCTCATATTTACCAAGGGTGCCAATATTTTTGGCCGCAACTGTAGTGTAAAAAACTGATCATGTATAAATTGAGAACAATGGTTTATTTGCATAAAAAGGGCATACCTCACCAAGTAACAAAAATAAATGCAATGTAAAAGTAAACAAGAGCCCACATACAGCCCGCTATAGAAGAAACATAAAATGGTAGAAGCAATAACAAAGTAACAGCTCTGGACAATGACAGAAGAGCATTGAAGGGTTAAAGCCAAACCATACATCACAAATTAAAACAAATCCTACAAACCTATATTTATTTTGACTGGCAATTCACATGAGTAAGACTAAAGAGGACAAACAAACACAAAGCTTAATACATCTCAGCATCCAGTGAGTAACAAAAGCAGTTTGGCTAGAAATATACAGCATGGTAGGACAAACAGAAGAAATGCAGGCAGAACCAAAAAGCCAAAGTAGCAGTCACACATTTTAGAAAAGAAATCTTGAGCAAATTTTACCCTCACAATGTTAATCACCCATATTTACATCTGATTTTTTTGTTGTTTTTTTATGGGGGGGGCATTTCTTTAAATTTCTAGATATTTAGAAGTGGTCCAACATGAGTTTTATCTTTCAAGGGCTAGTTCACCCAAAAATAAAATTCTTTCATCATTTACTCACATTCATGTTGCTCCAAACTTGTATGACTTTCTTCCATAGAATACAAAAGGAGATGTTAAGCAGAATGACAGCCTCAGTTACCATTCACTATTGTTGTATGACAGTGAATGCCTAACTTTTCCTTTTGTGTTCAACAGAAGAAAGTAAGTCATCAGGGTTTGGAACATCATAAGGGTGAGTAAATGATGACATAAATGTCATTTTTAAATGGACTATCCTTTTAAGTTGCATACAAAGGTAATTATGGGCTCTGTGTAAGTAGTAAAATAACCAAAACGTCAAACTATACCTTAATAATTAAAAAGTTACAAGGCAGCATTGCAGTTACAAACATGGGGACCGACTTTTACAATGCATTTGTGTACATCACAGATGAGAACATATATACTAAGATATGTATGTATGTTCAGTGTAATTTGTTGGAAAGGTCAATAAACTCACATACAGACACAGTTCAACCATGAGTATGGAACAGACACATGAGGTAGCTTGGACACAGTGCCACAGTGTATTGATGGGTGTAAATTAAATTAGTTGTATACTGTGATTTCAGTCTCTCAGTTGAGTTACAGGCTGGAATTGGATGAAAAACCTGTCACTAGGTTACCCCAGAGGCGGGGCAGAGGTGGCTGGCCAATGAGAGCTGAGCTCGAGCCCCTCGCTCACCTTGAAGGCCTGCATAGCCATTTCCTCCTTTTCCTTTGGAGAGAAGAAGCGCCCACCATCCCCACGTTTCCTGGCCATGGCGTGACGATGACGGGACTCATGAAGGTATTTCTGGAAAGGGATGGTAAAATAATAATAATATTCTCATAAATAATTTCATAAATAAATTAACATAATTTGGACACATGGCCATGGTAGAGGGTTCCACATATACAGTATGTGCTATGTTGTGAAGAAGCTTGGGAAATATTGTTATCATAAATTTCATATAATATACACATTTTATATATGAGCTTTATTGATAAATTAGGACTGTCAATTGATTAAAAATGTCAACTAATTTTATTCCATAATATGCATATTTCAATATTTGCTGAGAAAGGCCCCCTGAAATAAAGATAATTCAGTATTAGAGCTGTCAAAGTTAACGCGTTAACACATGCGATTAAATAAAAAAGTTTAAAGTTCGTTTTTCTTAATCACGATTAAAGCATTTACCGTTAATAAATCATAAACCAGGGGTAGCTCAGCGAGTAAAGACCCCTATCACCCCTGGAGTCGCGAGTTCGAATCCAGGGTGTGCTGAGTGACTCCAGCCAGGTCTCCTAAGCAACCAAATTGGCCCGGTTGCTAGGGAGGGAAGAGTCACATGGGGTAACCTCCTCGTGGTCACTATAATGTGTGGTTCTCGTTCTCGGTGGGGCGTGTGGTGAGTTGTGTGTGGATGCCGCGGAGAATAGCGTGAAGCCTCCATACGCGCTATGACTCCGCGGTAACGTGCTCAACAAGCCATGTGATAAGATGCGGGATTGACGGTCTCAGACGCGGAGGCAACTGAGATTCGTCCTCTGCCACCCAGATTGAGGCGAGTCAATACGCCATCACGAGGCCTTAGAGCACATTGGGAATTGGGCATTCCAAATTGGGGAGAAAAGGGGAGGGAAATAAAAAATAAAAAATAAAGCATAAACCAGCATAAACGATGTGTCCACCTGGAGTCGTTACACTGACACACACACCATAAACAAACACAACAAAGCCGTGCCAGTGATCAAATGGTGGAGAAAGGACCTCTTAACTCTTTGTTGTATATAACTGGTGCTGACGCCCTGACGCAAACCATGAATGCGGCTGCACGATTGCTATAGCAACGCGGATAGCCACAGTCTGCCAGCTGATTAATATTGTGGAGGATAAGAGTTTAAGAGATTTAATGCGCATTACAATGAACTAGTTTAATGGGGACTAGTTCTTCAATTAGTCAACCTCCCACTTAGCGAAACGAAATGAAGTAGCGAAAAATGTAATGTTACTTGAATTGGTGATATTTTGGTGCATTTCTATCTTTATACTGTGGAAGGCTTTATTTGGAAAATGTTAATAAAGCATTATATTGTTATATATTGTTTTGTTTCCTTTCCTAAGAAGGAAATAAGTGCATTTTGACAGGAAAAGATATATATATAGTTATATTTCAACACTTTCAAAATTGCAATTAATCACGATGAAATATGAATAAATATTTTTAACCTATTAAAACCACATTATAGGGCCATTTCAATCTTTTAAGAAGTTTTATATATAAATATTTTATATATAGATTTTATTCATATGAAAATATATTTTATAGCAAAAACAATATTATATTTATATAAATATTAGTGCTGTCAGTTGATTAAATTTTTTAATCGCGATTAATCAAATTTTTTGTAGTTAATCGCCATTATTTGCAGATTTTGAAAGTGCTGAAATTTGACAATATATCTACTTCTTTTTCTGTCCAAATGCATTTATTTCCATCTTAGTAAAGAAAACAAAACAATATGTAACAATATAATGCTTTATTAACATTTTCTAAACAAAGCCTTCCACAGTATAAAGATAGAAATGCATTAAAATAGCACCAATTTAATTAACATTAAACGTTTCCCAAAGTCTAACTGTGAAGTTGACTAATTGAAAGAACTAGTCTCCCCATAGGTTGCATTTTCATTGCAATGGGCATTAAATCTCAAACTCTCATCCTCCACAATATTAACCTGCTGGTAGACTGTGGCTATCCGCTTTGCTACCGCAATCATGAAGCCGCATTCATGATTCGGGTCAGGATGTCAATGCCAGGGTCAAGCGCCCTCCTCCACATGAAAAGCGCTTGCAGAAAAAAATGTCTCATTCTGGGTTTTGGTGATAGTTTAGATTTGCCGTGCTTCTGTGGCAATTAAAATGTGCCTTACTTAGGCTGAAAAATACTTGATTTCAATCACAAGTCCCATCTGGGCTTGTTTTGAACATCAAATAGCATTAAGACATCCTTTCTCCATCATTTTATCACTGATACGGAAGTGCTGTTGTGTGTGTGTGTTGTGAAGTGGGCATCAGTGTTATAATTCCGGGTGGACACATTACAAAGGTTTCGCCCTTCCAAAAGTGTTTATGTAGGTTTATGCTGTATTAACGGTAAATGCGTTAATCGCCATTAACAAAAATTAACGCGTTAAACTTTTTAAATTAATCGCATGCATTAACACATTAATTCTGACAGCTCTAATAAATACAGTATATAATATTTATATATTTTGATATATCTAAACCAAATTATATGGTAATTTCTATTAAAGAAATACAATTTCAAGCCTATATAAATAGCTTAAAAAATATTTTTGTTATCTTCAATTTATCATGTTCTTCTAAAAACATTTCATTAATTCTTTACAATCAAATGCAATTCTTATATTGGTAATTTTAGTAAAAGCCAATAAAAGCCACTGTAATTGCCGTAAGATCACACATACTCTTCTCTCTTTGGGTATCTTGCCCTCTGCCTCTAGTTTGGCACGGGCTTGTCTCCTCTTGAGGATTCTGTGATATTGTTTAGCGTTGACGTACAAAGGCTCCTCCTCCAGCATTTCTGCACCAGGAAGAGGGATACGCTGCATGGCAGGAACTGACGCTCCACTACCTGGGACCATCTGATTCAATTAAAAACACAAACAAAAAAGGTTTTATATATACAGTTGAAGTCAGAAGTTTACATACACCTTAGCAAAAGACATTTAAACTCAGTTTTTCACAATTCCTGACACTTAATTGTAGAAAACATTCCCTGTCTTAGGTCAGTTAGGATCACTACTTTATTTTAAGAATGTGAAATGTCAGAATAATTGTAGAGATAATGATTTATTTCAGCTTTTATTTCTTTCATCACATTCCCAGTGGGTCAGAAGTTTACATACACTTTGTTAGTATTTGGTAGCATTTCCTTTAAAGTGTATAACTTGGGTCAAACGTTTTGGGTAGCCTTCCACAAGCTTCTCACAATAAGTTGCTGGAATTTTGGCACATTCCTTCAGACAGAACTGGAGTCAGATTTGAAGGCCCCCTTGCTCGCACATGCTTTTTCAGTTCTGCCCACAAATATTCTATCAGATTGAGGTCAGGGCTTTGTGATGGCCACTCCAATACCTTGACTTTGTTGTCCTTAAGCCTTCTTGCCACAACTTTGGAGGTATGCTTGGGGTCATTGTCCATTTGAAAGACCCATTTGTGACTGAGCTTTAACTTCCTGGCTGATGTCCTGAGATGTTGCTTCAATATATCCACATAATTGTCCTTCTTCATGATGCCATCTATTTTGTGAAGTGCACCAGTCCCTCCTGCAGCAAAGCACTCCCACAACATGATGCTGCCACCCCCATGCTTCACGGTTGGGATGGTATTCTTCAACTTGCAAGCCTCACCCTTTTTCCTCCAAATGTAACGATGGTCATTATGGCCAAAATGCTGGAAATTTCTCCAAAAAGTAAGATCTTTGTCCCCATGTACACTTGCAAACTGTAGTCTGGCTTTTTTATGGCAGTTTTGGAGCAGTGGTTTCTTCCTTGCTGAGAAGCCTTTCAGGTTATGTCGATATAGGCCTCCTTTTACTGTGGATATTGATACTTGTCTACCTGTTTCCTCCAGCATCTTCACAAGGTCCTTTGCTGTTGTTCTGGGATTTATTTGCACTTTTCACACCAAACTACATTCATCTCTAGGAGACAGAATGCGTCTCCTTCCTGAGCAGTATGATGGCTGTACGGTCCCATGGTGTTTATACTTGTGTACTATTGTTTGTACAGATGAACGTTATACCTTCAGGCATTTGAAAATTGCTCCCAAGGATTATCCAGACTTGTGGAGGTCCACAATTTCTTTTCTGAGGTCTTGGCTGATTTCTTTTGATTTTCCCATGATGTCAAGCAAAGAGGCACTGAGTTTAAAGGTAGGCCTTCAAATGCATCCACAGGTACACTTTCAGTTCAGTACACCTCCTATCAGAAGCTAACTGGCTAATTGTCTAAAGGCTTGACATCATTTTCTGGAATTTTCCAAGCTGCTTAAGGCACAGTTAACTTAGTGTATGTAAACTTCTGACCCACTGGAATTGTGATATAGTCAATTAAAAGTGAAACATTCTGTTAAAAAACAATTGTTGGAAAAATTTGATGTCCTAACCGACTTGCCAAAACTATAGTTTGCTAATATGAAATCTGTGGAGTGGTTCAAAAATGAATTTTAATGACCTCAACCTACACTGGCAGCCAAAAGTTTGGAATCATGTACAGATTTTGCTCTTATGGAAAGAAATTTATATTTTTATTCACCAAAGCGACATTGAACTGACCACAATATATAGTCAGGACATTAATAATGTGAAAAATTACTATTACAATTTGAAAAAAAATTTCAGAACTTCTTAAACTACTTCAAAGAGTTCTCATCAAAAAATCCTCCACATGCAGCAATGACAGCTTTGTAGATCCTTGGCATTCTAGCTGTCAGTTTGTCCAGATATTCAGGTGACATTTCACCCCACGCTTCCTGCAGCACTCGCCATAGGTGTGGCTGGCTTGTCGGGCACTTTTTACGCACATTACAGTCTAGCTGATCCCACAAAAGCTCAATGGGGTTAAGATCCATAACACTCTTTTCTAATTATCTGTTGACCAATGCCTGTGTTTCTTTGCCCACTCTAACCTTTTCTTTTTGTTTTTCTGTTTCAAAAGTGGCTTTTTCTTTGCAATTCTTCCCATAAGGCCTGCACCCCTGAGTCTTCTCTTTACTGTTTTACATGAAACTGGTGTTGAGCGGGTAGAATTCAATGAAGCTGTCAGCTGAGGACATGTGAGGCATCTATTTCTCAAACTAGAGACTCTGATGTACTTATCCTCTTGTTTAGTTGTACATCTGGCCTTCCACATCTCTTTCTGTCCTTGTTAGAGTCAGTTGTCCTTTGTCTTTGTAGACTGTAGTGTACACCTTTGTATGAAATCTTCCGTTTTTTGTCAATTTCAAGTATTGTATAGCCTTCATTCCTCAAAACAATAATTGAAGCTGTTTCTTTTTTTGCCATTTTTGACCTAATATTGACCTTAAGACATGCCAGTCTGTTGCATACTGTGGCAACTCAAAAACAAACACAAAGACAATGTTAAGCTTCATTTAATGAACCAAATATCTTTCAACTGTGTTAGATATAATGGCAACTGATTTTCTAGTACCAAATTAGTAATTTAGCATGATTACTCATGGATAAGGTGTTGGAGTGATGGCTGCTGGAAATGGGCCCTGTCTAGATTTGATCAAAAATGAATTTTTTCAAATAGTGATGGTGCTGTTTTTTACATCAGTAATGTCCTGACTATACTTTGTGATCAACTGAATGCCACTTTGGTGAATTAAAGCACCAATTTTCTTCCGAAACAGCAAAATCTGTACATTATTCCAAACTTATATATATTTACACATACATACATATACACACACACAATAGCAATTAATTCACTTTGGTTACACTGTAGTGAGTGTGACCACGAGGTCTTACCATGACCATTCCTCCAGCGTTGACCATGTTTCCTGCCATGGGGAGAGTGACCGTCACTGTGCCCTGACCAGTGTTAGTTGTGTTTGTGTTGGATCCAGCCGAGACTAACTGGGCTCCTGCTAAAGAGGAAGCTGGAATCGTGATCATTCCTGCACAGAGAAACACACAATTCTTCATTACATATCATACGAAGGGAAGCATCTAACATATTAGCAATGTAATCGCTTGTCTATTGTGTTTTGTAGTGGAGTCCCTATGTTACCCTGCTGCAGGATGGTTCCATCAGCATTGACTGGCTGGTAAACGATAGTCTGTCCTTCTGCTGTTTGAGCCACTTGCTGTCCCTGTAAAGTGATCTGCTGCTGACCCTGAGAAAACAGGCAGGAAGTGTGTTTATTCATCATTACCCTTATAGTAATGTGCACCTCAAAGTTTTGTCTGCTAGCTGGTGATTAATTCAATTCTAAGAAATGCAATTATGCTCTAGGTTTAGTTTGAGTCCTTTATACTGATCTGTTTATTGATCCGCTACCATGGAATTAGGATGCAGGAGCTATTTGATATAGGAGCAGAAAACTTTCTGATTTGTGTTTGCACTTTAAGCTGCTGGAAACTCTTGAGTGGGTATACCTGGTTCTGTCCTGCCGTGACCGCAGTCTGTGGCTGTTGGATGATGATCTGTTGGGTCTGTCCTTGCTGACCCTGTAGCTGTAAAGTCTGTCCACCTGGTAGCTGGATCTGTCCTGGCTGTAACAACTGAATCTGTGATACAAAAAGTTGTCACATTAGAATTGCATGCACAAAATGAAACTAAACTTGAAAGCATTTGACATATTATTGACCCTTTAAGCTCTGAAGGTGTTTTTAAAGATTTCTTGTTTCAGTGGGATGCCCAAAATTAAAGGCTTATAACTCTACAAAACAAAACAAAAAAACAAAAAACAAAGAGGGTCAGTTGTCTGGTATTATTTTAAAGAAAATGTCTCAATTATTTTAATGATATAGATTATGATAAATTATTAAACTCACAGTCTAAGAGACTGCTGAAAAATCACAAAAAACTTTTTTTTCTGATTTGACATTATATATCTCAGAGTGTAAATAAGGTATTTGTTCCCAATCATGTCACCTGTAACTGAGTAAAATTTTGTGTTGATATGACAATCAAAAGTTATAGCATTACAAAATTAATTTATCCTAGTGTCCAAAAACATCTCCAAGTGTCCAAAAGCCTCTCCAAACAAATAAAACATAATAATTGTACATATGACCTAATTACACATGCAAATACAACAATAGCCTAGTTTCCATACAGTTTTCGTGCTATTTTGTTATCGACAAAGTGAAAATGCGTAAAAACTTTTTTGCGAAATTTGCCGTCTTCTGCCTGTTTCCATTCAAATGGCCTTTTATCGATAAAAATGGTGTGCGTGATGACGTCATGCCTAAAAAAACACTTTGTCTCATAAGTTTTGGTTTATTGTAAAATAAATCTGCCCTTAAGCCGTTTCCATACAGAAATGTGTGTTTATCGCTAATTCGCCTCCCAGATGTCCCTAATTTTTTTCCTCCGAAGTTTTGGTAAAATGGGGAGAGTATTGAGACAATTCACTGAAATTAGCCAGCTTACTGTCATTTTAATTTCACAAATAAAAGCAATCAGAAGAGGAGGAATTGCAATCAAAAGGGAACAGATGTCCTTCTGATAGGACTGTAATATTAGTCCTGATGTTGCGCCTATTGTAGGTTCCGACCCGAAAGCGGACCGTCATGGCCCTTTTCAAGCTGGCAACCTGCACTAAGTAGCAGGGGAAACTTTCGGTCTTAGTATAAGGACCATCCATCGATGAGAATATGCTGTGTGCACAGCTATTAAAGAAACATTGATGCAGTGTAGTATCAGGATTTACATATGATACATTCCTGATATTCAATGTGCTATTTTGAACAATCATCTAATCTAAAGCATCTCAACTGCATTATGTCCCGCTTATTTTTTAATGACTTTTAATGACCAACTGAACTTGACTGTCATCTAAAATTAATTTTAGTGTCATAATGCAATTTACATTTTCTGAAGAAGCTCAGTAAATGCGATCCGAGATAAAGAGGGTTAGATTTAAAATATTTAAACTTTTTAAAAGGTTCAAAAGCTTGTTTTCTGAAAGTGAACTCATTGGACAAATAGTTCTGATAGTTTATAGTCTTGAAAAAAGTGTAGAACATTCTGAGAGTCATTCAGCTGACTTTTTTTGTCTACAGAACAGGGTAAGGCTAATTTAAGTTTGTGTAAAGAAAAGGCCTATTTAGACAAAAAATATAATTATTTTCATTTGGTTATTTATTTTTTTTAATTTAATGCTTTATTCATTTGGTAATTTATTTAATTGAATACAGGGAATTTTGCCAGCATTTTTTCAAAAGTAAACTAAACAATAATTTAATAGAATTGGGCTGTAAGTGTTACAAAAAAGCACACTGATGTTTTTCTCCTAGTATTGTGTATTTATTTTTAATTTTAAACATCTTTGTGCACAGAAATGATATGTTTTTTTGTATTGTGGGCTAATTCCATGACTGCCGTCTATTATTTTTAATGGTATGGAAAAGCAACTTTAATAAATAAACGGATGTCTACCGCGACTAAATTAATCGTAAAGAGTGGCCATTCATTTGTTCTCCGTGCATTTGTCGATGTGCATGATATGAGATATTTGTGTTGGCACTCCTGAAAGTGTCATGTTTGCAGCATCTGATCTATATGCCGTTAAGATCTATCCATAATCAAGTACAATAAATTGGCTTTCAAGGATGTATACTGTCATCATGATTAACACAGGCTAACGATTGGGGTAAACTCTGTCATGTGACACTACATTTTTGCATTAATGCCAATTTTCTCGACAAAAAGTTTTTCCAAACCAGTTTTTCACGACATTTGAAGTATCGACATAGTTTTGCGCTAGAGTTAAACGGAAAAATATTATGTCGACAAGTGAAATTTTAGCGATAATTTGCGTTTTCATCATCTTTATTTTGATGCACTAAAACTTTTTTCGCAAAAAATCCTTGGATGGAAACGTAGTTAATGACTAAAGGCATGCACTCTCTCTCCAAAGCATGCAGGTATGAGTAACGAGATCTCATTCAGTTCCATTCTTTGTCATTTGAGCCATCGAGTCAGTGTCATGTACTTGGCGCCACCTCCTGTTGGTCTAATGTAATTAGAGTGAACGACATTCCCTGCCCATATTTGGATGACTTCCACCTCTGGTTGCATCTGAATCCTAATACAATTGGTTTAGTGTTCCATGATGCAGGACAACATACAGTGCATCCGGAAAGTATTCACAGTGCTTCACTTTTTCCACATTTTGTTATGTTACAGCCTTATTCCAAAATGGATTAAATTCATTATTTTCCTCAAAATTCTACAAACAATACCCCATAATGACAACATGAAAGATGTTTGTTTTAAATCTTTGCAAATTTATTAAAAATAAAAAACGAAAAAAATCACATGTACATAAGTATTCACAGCCTTTGCCATGACACTCAAAATTGAGCTCAGGTGCATCCTGTTTCCACTGATCATCCTTGAGATGTTTCTACAACTTGATTGGAGTCCACCTGTGGTAAATTCAGTTGATTGGACATTATTTGGAAAGGCACACACCTGTCTATATAAGGTCCCACAGTTAACAGTGCATGTCAGAGCACAAACCAAGCCATGAAGTCCAAGGAATTTCTGAAGACCTCCGAGACAGGATTTTATCGAGGCACAGATCTGGGGAAGGGTACAAAAAAATTTCTGCAGCATTGAAGGTCCCAATAAGCACAGTGGCCTCCATCATCCGTAAATGGAAGACGTTTGGAACCACCAGGACTCTTCCTAAAGCTGGCCGCCTGGCCAAACTGAGTGATCGGGGGAGAAGGGTCTTAATCAGGGAGGTGACCAAGAACCCGATGGTCACTCTGACAGAGCTCCAGCATTTCTCTGTGGAGAGAGGAGAACCAGAAGAACAACCATCTCTGCAGCACTCCACCAATCAGGCCTGTATGGTAGAGTGGCCAGACGGAAGCCACTCCTCAGTAAAAGGCACATGACAGCCCACCTGGAGTTTGCCAAAAGGCACCTGAAGGACTCTCAGACCATAAGAAACAAAAATTGAACTCTTTGGCCTGAATGGCAAGCGTCATGTCTGGAGGAAACCAGGCACCGCTCATCACCTGGCCAATACCATCCCTACAGTGAAGCATGGTGGTGGCAGCATCATGCTGTGGGGATGTTTTTCAGTGGCAGGAACTGGGAGACTAGTCAGGATCGAGGGAAAGATGAATGCAGCAATGTACAGAGACACCCTTGATGAAAACCTGCTCCAGAGCACTCTGGACCTCAGACTGGGGCGAGGGTTCATCTTCCAACAGGACAACGACCCTAAGCACACAGCCAAGATAACAAAGGAGTGGCTCCGGGACAACTCTGTGAATGTCCTTGAGTGGCCCAGCCAGAGCCCAGACTTGAACTCGATTGATCATCTCTGGAGAGATCTGAAAATGGCTGTGCACCGATGCTCCCCATCCAACCTGATGGAGCTTGAGAGGTCCTGCAAAGAAGAATGGGAGAAACTGCCCAAAAATAGGTGTGCCAAGCTTGTAGCATCATACTCAAAAAGACTTGAGGTTGTAATTGGTGCCAAAGGTGCTTCAACAAAGTATTGAGCAAAGGCTGTGAATACTTATGTACATGTGATTTTTTTCTTTTTTCTTTTTAATACATTTGCAAAGATTTCAAACAAACTTCTTTCACGTTGTCATTATGGGGTATTGTTTGTAGAATTTGAGGAAAATAATGAATTTAATCCATTTTGGAATAAGGCTGTAACATAACAAAATGTGGAAAAAGTGAAGCACTGTGAATACTTTCCGGATGCACTGTACTACATTATTTCCGATGAAGTCATCTGATCCAGGAAAGTTAACGTGTTTTTAGCCAGATCCTCTCCTCTAAGTAATGGTATGTGATATTTTATGTTCTGTTTATATCGTGAAGTTATAAGCGAAAATTCGCACATAAGCAATACCTGTTTACATGTAACATGTATGTCAAAGACATATGCTTAGCTATTTTACTTGCTATATATAGCATAAAACAAATAGGCTGTTGTATTCTACTCTTTGAGAGCTTTCCAATGAAATATGACACATAGCTATTTGATCAGTTTGACATTTTTACCGATTACAATAATTTTTACAATACAAAATTATTAATAAATTATCAAAACAGAACACTTTGTCTGCAAATTTCAAAGCACTTGTCCAGTTTTGGTCATAATGCCTACATGCATTGTAAAGTACAGCTTCTATGCTTTAAAGCTATACATATTTTGTGTTGTTCAACATTTTGATAATTATTTTCTGCGCCGGCAGGCCAATCCGAGCTTAAAGGGTTAAATAATGAAGGTATTATGAAACCAGTTCCACTCACCTGCTGCAGCCCTTGTGTCCCAGTTACCGGTACCTGCATGATGGTTTGACCCTGCCCTCCTGTCATGGCCTGTACCATTATGGGCTGCCCAGAGGAGGTGATGAGCTGACCCCCACTGACTTGTACCATAAGCTGCTGACCTTGGACCTTAGAAGTACATACAGGAAAAATACATCAGTTTTACATCAACTTTAAATATAATTTCCTTCTGAGCCAAACAAAGAATTGCATCTAAGACTTAACTATTATGCATAAAGTTGGAGCATATCAAGTTTTCTCTGTACGATTCTCAAAGTGTACTGACAAAGGAGACATTATGTTATAGGTCAAGAAATGGAGATGCATGCAAGAACAAATGGTGCATGTGAATGTCCATAATGTTGATTTTATATTGCATTTATCAGAACAAATGCATGTGGGTTTTAGACACTGATAGCTCTTGTTGTAAATAATAGCGAGTGAAAACCAAAACAAAATTAGATGGATGTACAAATGGCACATTTTCAGTAGAGTTCAAATGGGTCACAATGAGCCAGATACAAGCTAGTAAGCAGTTGCCTTTACCTGCTGATCTCAGATATCTTAACGTTGCACTTGTCATTTTTACAATGCAATAATTTAGAACTGATCTCAGATCAGAGGCAACAGGAGTTTAGAAGGCATGCATGGAGATTTTGAGACAGCAGAGGGGCTCAGAGAGCCAACCACTACCTGTAGGACCTGCTGGGCTGCAGTCTGGCCTACCTGAGGCTCAGTCTGCAACTGGACCGCAGTCACTGTGCCCTGGGCCAAAGATAAGGGACTGTTACCATACTACAAACTGTCTGTAGTCACTCGCACTCAAAAACACACAAGCGCTTCCTTGGGTCTCTAAATGGGGACATACGGTACCATAGACCTGTCATTGAGTTATTTTTATATTAAGTTAATAATAAACTACTGTAGACTAATTCAAACCAATATATTACCCATTTTTAGAAAATTAATAATAAAAAATACTATTTACTTTATTTATTAAAACAATTTCTAAACAAGGATGTCCCTAAATGTCCCCAAAGGAAGGTTTTGTCAGATTTAGCTCACTTTTGTGGACAATCATGTCTCTAAACTATGGCTAAGTATGCACACACACACCAAACCAGGACTAAAACTTCACTGATTGTTGTGCTAGTGTTTAAATACCACACTGAGTCAAGGCTTATGATTAGATTCATTAATAATACGTCATTGCATACTTGCAACCTTCGCAACATGCTTAAAGAGCTGCATCACTGATGTATAATGTTTAAAAACAGTATTGCATGAGATGCATCGGATACTATAAATGTAAAAGTATGGCTCCAGTCACAAATTACCTGTTGTTGAATCTGTCCGCTGCTGGTCTGCACTACTATCTGCTCTCCACTAGTTGTCGTGGTGGTAGTGTACTGCTCCATTTTTGCAGTTTGACTGCTGCGGTTTTATGAGTGTAGTTATGAGCACAGAACACAAATCTGTAAAATAACAACATGGTTTTGCATCTGAAAACTAATGCAAAAGTACTTTATAATGCAAGACACTGAACTGATTCTTTACAATAAAATAAATTGTGGTATATGACTTGCACAGTCTATCTAACAAAAACATTTAGAACAGCACTTTATCACTTTAAATGAATGTCTTTGTGAATGATGCCAGTGATCTGATCTTAAATTTAAATAAGCAACTAAATGTAAACATGCAAATTAGGAGGTTAATTTAAAGGAATAGTTCACCCAAAAATGAAAATTCTATTATTTATTCACACTCATACCATCCCAGATGTCTTTCTTACTTTGGCTGAACACAAACGAAGATTTTTAGAAGAATATCTCAGCTCTATAGGTCCATACAATGCAAGTCAAAAGGGTTCAAAACTTTAAAGCTCAAAAAAGCACATAAAGGCAGCATAAAAACAATCCATACGACTCCAGTGGTTAAACCAGTGTCTTCAGAAGCGATATAAGTGTGGGTTATAAACAGATTAATCTTTTACCTTTTTCAATAAATCTCCACTTTCAAACAGCCATCCTAAGCACTTTTCTCTCCTAATAGTTCTTCTTTTTTTACCGATTCACATTATTTGTGCATATCGCCACCTACTGGGCAGGGAGGAGAATTTGTAGAAAAAAAAGGACTTAAATATTGATCTGTTTCTCACCCAGACCTATCATATCACTTCTGAAGATGTGGATTTAACCACTGGAGTCTTATGGATTGCTTTTATGCTGCCCTTATGTGCTTTTTTAGCTTTAAAGTTTTGAAACCTGTTGACTTGCATTGTATGGACCTACAGAGCTGACATATTCTTCAAAAAATCTTCATTTGTGTTCAATAGAAAAAAGAAAAGGGTGAGTAAATGATTTTTGGGTGAACTATCCATTTAAAACTGAAACCGAGCAATACTTCAAAAGACAATTAGCCCTTTAAATAAGCAAACAGTGAATTCTGCAACTTTGTACCCTCTATAAACAGTTTATTAAATGAATTCTATAAATATACCGTGTGTGTTGTGTAAAATTATTTGTATATTTCTATATATTTAAAATGCAAAAGTGATGCTTATATAACAGCAGGTTAATACAAAACTGTACCAAAAATGACCATGTTGATACCGTGTTTTTCCAGACATATACCATTATATTGTTTTTAAGTATCATGGAGCACCATGTAAAAACCATGGTACTTATGGTAATCTTACAGTACCGTGATATTAACCATCTGATACACATTATTTTGTAAGGGTAAACATAGTCAGAATCATATGTATTTTTTGTGCTATTGTAATACAATATATAAAACCAAAGCAAGCTAAATTAGTTTCAATACTAAGACATGCACTCTTTTTGTCTGAGCTTCAGTGGTAGTTTCAACAAATGCATCTGTATGTTATTGTTACATCAGTTTCACGCGTCGCGTCTTTGTATCCAACAGACGCTTTTGCTGGGTTGAAGCACATATCTTTCTCAAACTAAAATAACATTTCCTTTCATCAGCATGTTTTAAACGGAATTACTCCGTTTTTGAAATGATTTTATAATGTAAATGGAGATGATGATGCCATGCTTTCGCTTTGTCTAGCATTGCTTGCCTCGATCTCTGTTTTTAATTCAGTCATAATTTCTTCATAAACAATAGATTGATTAAAATTGGCAAAGGGTAACAAAACATTTTATTAACCATTTTTTATCCAATTCATACTACATTTCGACGATCTAGACGCCGATAATCCACGTGAAAGTTATAATATCGTAACAAAAGAGCGGCGTAAACTGGGCCTTTATGAGACGCCAGCTAGCTTAATGTAAAAAAAAAAAAAACAACGAAAATATATGATTAACTAAAGTATTTTCTCGTTTGAAAGACATAATTACATAAATAAGCGTGCGTACCGTCCACACAGTGGACACTGACATACACAATCCGCACTATTCCTGTTTATAATGATTTTAGTAATTTGGTTGGTCGGTCACACACCAATCCCTAGCTAACCGACCGAGTCCCGTCCCCTCCCAGCAGCCGCGCTCACTCACCGTCCTCGCCGCCGCCCGATGCACCTCTGATTGGCTCCGAAAGCGGCGCCTAGAGCCCAATCACACAACGCGTCTCGCTCAGGAGGCAAAATGGCGCACTGGAAAAACATCCCGCGATAACCAGTGGGCTGGATGCCCCTCCCACAAAGACAGTAGTAGGACAAGTGCTGCATTACAAAGTTTCAGTTGCATCAGAATAATAGTACCCAAGACAGACTAGGGTGCAACAAAAATAAAAATATAGTTTTTTATTTTATTTATTATTATTATTATTATTTATGAGTGCATGGTCAAGTGCTCATGGAAAAGATGTGTTTTTTAGCCGTTTTTTGAATACAGAGTCAGAGAGTGAGTCTGCTTCACAGATGGAGTTGGGAAGGTCATTCCACCAACAAGGCACAGTGAAGCTGAAAGTCCGGGAAAGTGATTTGGTGCCTATTTGTGTTGGTTCAACAAGGCACAGCTCATTAGCCAACCGCAGGCTTCTGGTGGGAACGTAGCTCTGCACAGAAGATTTTAGGTATGCTGGAGTAGACCCAGTGACTGTTCTGTATGCCAGCATCATAGCCTTGAATTTGATACATGCAGCAACCGGCAGCCAGTGAAGAGAGACAAGGAGTGGTGTGACATGTGCTCTCTTTGGTTCGTTGAAGACCAGATGTGCTGCTGCATTCTGGATCATTTGCAGAGGCCTAATTGTGTATGCAGGGAGACCTGTAATGAGAGCGTTACAGTAATCTAGTCTAGTTATGCCAAGTCACTGAACCAGGAGTTGTGTGGCATGTTCAGAAAGGAAAGGTCTTATTTTCCTGATGTTGTAGAATGTAAATCTACAAGATCATGCTCTCTTTGAAATGTGGTCTGTGAAATTGAGTTGGTTGTCGATGGTTACCCCTAGATTTCTGACCATTTTGGAAGGCATTATTGTAGATTAACCCAGTTGAATGTTGTGCTCAACAGCAGGGTTGGCTTGAAAGATGAGGAGCTCTGTCTTTGCTTGGTTAAGTTGCAGTTGGTGTTCCTTCATCCAGGCTGAGATATCTGCCAAACAGGCCGAGATTCAAGCAGTCACCGTGAGATCTTTGGGGTGGAAAGACAAGTAGAGCTGTGTGTCATCGGCGTAGCGGTGGTAAGAGAACCCATGTGCTTGAATGATGGGTCCCAGTGATGTTGTGTATATAGAGAAGTGGTCCAAGCACTGAGCCCTGAGGTACCCCAGTAAGTAGCTGATGTGACTTGGACATCTCACCTCTCCAGGCTACCTTAAAAGACATACCTAAGAGATAGTATTTAAACCAGCTAAGCACAGTTCCTGTGATGCCCAGAGCAGAGAGTGTGGACAGGAGGATCTGATGGTTGACTGTGTCAAAAGCTGAAGATAGGTCCAGTAGAATAAGGACGGATGATCTGGATCCAGCTCTCACCTGTTTCAGCGATTCAGTGACAGACAGCAGGGCAGTCTCGGTGGAATGTCCACTTTTGAAACCTGACTGACTGTCATCCAGCAGCTTATTCTGTGAGCAATAGGCAGAGATCTGATTGAAAACAACCCTTTTGACTGTTTTCGCCATGAATGGGATGAGAGAGACTGGTCTGTAGTCTTCTACTTGTGTAGGGTTAAGCAAAGGTTTTTTTAAGCAGTGGAGTTACTCAAGCCTGCTTAAATGTGGTGGGAAAAGTGCCTGTAAGTAAAGATATGTTAATTATGTGTGTGAGTGCAGGTAGGATGGACGGAGAGATGGCTTGGAGAAGGTGGGAAGGAATAGGGTCAAGTGGGCAGGTGGTGGGGTGGTTGGAGAGAAGGAGTTTAGAGACCACAGTTTTGGTGAGGGGAGAGAAGATAGAGATAGAAGAGCTGCATATAGGAGGTGGGTGTTTGAGCAGGCATGGTGGTGCTGAGAATGTACTGCTGATGGCTGTAACCTTATTGGTAAAAAAAGTGGCGAAAACATCTGCTGTCAATGAGGTGTCAGGTGTTGGGGGGGAGGACAAAGGAGTGTGTTGAATGTCCTAAATAAACTGCGAGTGTCTGTGGTGTTGTTAATCTTGTCCTGATATTAGGAAGTTTTTGCAGATTTAACTTTATCAGAAAAGGAAGCAAGTAGAGACTGACACATACTAAGATCTGCTGGATCTTTAGATTTCTGCCATCTCTCAGCTGCTCTGAGGTCAGTCTGATGTTCACGAAGAACTTCAGAGAGCCAGGGGTTGGGTGGTGTAATGCATACTGGCCTAGAGGAGAGAGGACAGATGCTCTCTATCAATCTGTGTTTCCCTGGGAATCAAACCAAACAGGTAATAAGGTGTCATGGTAAAAATGAATTCTAAATGAAAATAAAAAAAATAACCAAATATATATATACATATACCTATATATACAGTACTGTGCCAAAGTTTTAGGCAGTTGTGAAAAATGTTGCATAGTAAGGATATCTTCAAAAATAATGCCAAAAATAGTTTTCATTTATCAATTAACATAATACAAAATACTTTTTTAACATAAAAAAGCTAAATCAATATTTGGTGTGGCCACCTTTGCCTTTAAAACAGCCCAAATTCTCCTAGATACACCTGAACAAGTTTTCTTGGTTGTTGGCAGATAGGATGTTTTCAAAGAGTTCTCACCAAAACATCCTCCACGTCCAGCAATGACAGCTTTACAGATCCTTGGCATTCTAGCTGTCAGTTTGTCCAGATACTCAGGTGACATTTCACCCCACGTTTCCTGTAGCACTTGCCATAGGTGTGGCTGTCTTGTCAGGCACTTCTCACATACCTTACAGTCTAGCTGATCTCACAAAAGCTCAATGGGGTTAAGATCCATAACACTCTTTTCCATTTATCTGTTGTCCAATGTCTGTGTTTCTTTGCCCACTCTAACCATTTCTTTTTGATTTTCTGTTTCAAAAGTGGCTTTTTCTTTGTAATTCTTCCTGTAAGGCCTGCACCCCTGAGTCTTCTCTTTACTGTTGTACATGAAACTGGTGTTGAGTGGGTAGAATTCAGTGAAGCTGTCAGCTGAGGACATGTGAGGAGTCTATTTCTCAAACTAGAGACTCTGATGTACTTATCCTTTTGTTTAGTTTTACATCTGGCCTTCCACATCTCTTTCTGTCCTTGATAGAGCTAGTTATCCTTTGTCTTTCAAGACTGTAGTGTACACCTTTGTATGAAATCTTCAGTTTTTTGGCAATTTCAAGCATTGTATAGCCTTCATTCCTCAAAACAATAATTGACTGACGAGTTTCTAGAGAAAGCTGCTTCTTTTTTGCCATTTTTGACCTAATATTGACCTTAAGACATGCCAGTCTATTGCGTACTGTGGCAACTCAAAAACAAACACAATGTTAAGCTTCATTTAACAAACCAAATAACTTTCAGCTGTGTTTGATATAATGGTAAGTGATTTTCTAGTACCAAATTAACAATTTAGCATGATTACTCAAGGATAAGGTGTTGGAGTGATGGTTGCTGGAAATGGGGCCTGTTTAGATTTTATAAAAAAATGACTTTTTTCAAATAGTGATAGTGCTGTTTTTTACATCAGTAATGTCCTGACTATACTTTGTGATCGGTTAAATGCCACTTTGGTGTATTAAAATACCAATTTCCTTCAGAAACAGCAAAATCTGTACATTATTCCAAACATTTGGCCACCAGTGTGTATATATATATATATATATATATATACAGGTGCATCTCAATAAATTAGAATGTCGTGGAAAAGTTCATTTATTTCAGTAATACAACTCAAATTGTGAAACTCGTGTATTAAATAAATTCAGTGCACACAGACTGAAGTAGTTTAAGTCTTTGGTTCTTTTAACTGTGATGATTTTGGCTCACATTTATCAAAAACCCACCAATTCACTATCTCAAAAAATTAGAATATGGTGACATGCCAATCAGCTAATCAACTCAAAACACCTGCAAAGGTTCCTGAGCCTTCAAAATGGTCTCTCAGTTTGGTTCACTAGGCTACACAATCATGGGGAAGACTGCTGATCTGACAGTTGTCCAGAAGACAATCATTGACACCCTTCACAAGGAGGGTAAGCCACAAACATTCATTGCCAAAGAAGCTGGCTGTTCACAGAGTGCTGTATCCAAGCATGTTAACAGAAAGTTGAGTGGAAGGAAATAGTGTGGAAGAAAAAGATGCACAACCAACCGAGAGAACCGCAGCCTTATGATTGTCAAGAAAAATCGATTCAAGAATTTGGGTGAACTTCCAAGGAATGGACTGAGGCTGGGGTCAAGGCAGCAAGAGCCACCACACACAGACATGTCAAGGAATTTGGCTACAGTTGTCGTATTCCTCTTGTTAAGCCACTCCTGAACCACAGACAACGTCAGAGGCGTCTTACCTGGGCTAAGGAGAAGAAGAACTGGACTGTTGCCCAGTGGTCCAAAGTCCTCTTTTCAGATGAGAGCAAGTTTTGTATTTCATTTGGAAACCAAGGTCCTAGAGTCTGGAGGAAGGATGGAGAAGCTCATAGCCCAAGTTGCTTGAAGTCCAGTGTTAAGTTTCCACAGTCTGTGATGATTTGGGGTGCAATGTCATCTGCTGGTGTTGGTCCATTGTATTTTTTGAAAACCAAAGTCACTGCACCCGTTTACCAAGAAAGTTTGGAGCACTTCATGCTTCCTTCTGCTGACCAGCTTTTTAAAGATGCTGATTTCATTTTCCAGCAGGATTTAGCACCTGCCCACACTGCCAAAAGCACCAAAAGTTGGTTAAATGACCATGGTGTTGGTGTGCTTGACTGGCCAGCAAACTCACCAGACCTGAACCCCATAGATAATCTATGGGGTATTGTCAAGAGGAAAATGAGAAACAAGAGACCATAAAATGCAGATGAGCTGAAGGCCACTGTCAAAGAAACCTGGGCTTCCATACCACCTCAGCAGTGCCACAAACTGATCACCTCCATGCCACGCCGAATTGAGGCAGTAATTAAAGCAAAATGAGCCCCTACTAAGTATTGAGTACATATACAGTAAATTAACATACTTTCCAGAAGGCCAACAATTCACTAAAAATGTTTTTTTTATTGGTCTTATGATGTATTCTAATTTTTTGAGATAGTGAATTGGTGGGTTTTTGTTAAATGTGAGCCAAAATCATCACAATTAAAAGAACCAAAGACCTAAACTACTTCAGTCTGTGTGCATTGAATTTATTTAATACACGAGTTTCACAATTTGAGTTGAATTACTGAAATGAATGAACTTTTCCACGACATTCTAATTTATTGAGATGCACCTGTATATAACGGTAGCCAGCTGGTAGGTAGCTGTACAGTGTGTAAACCTCACTCCCCTGGTCTCAAGAGGCACACTAGCGACTGACACTAGAGGCTGTAGCCTTTAGCCTCCTCGTTAGCGTGCCCACCTCCCATGCCAGAGATGCTGGTTCAAATCCTGTTTGGAGCAGGTCAAGCAGGACCAGTTACAGTGGTGCCATGACCTGTATGGGAGTGAGGTTTAGGGGGGTGAGTGTAACGGTAGCTAGCTGGTAGGTAGCTGTGCAGTGTGTGAACCTCACTCCCCTGGTCTCCAGAGGCACACTAGCAACTGATGGTAGAGGCTGTAGCCTTTAGCCTCCTCATTAGCACACCCACCTCCCATGCCGGTTCAAATCCTGTTTGGAGCGGGTCAAGCAGGACCGCTTACATACATACATATATATATATATATATATATATATATATATATTAGTAAAAAAAAAAATGTATGTGAACCCTTTTGAATTAGTTTGTCTTAGTATCTGGTTTGATCTTCATCTTAATTACAATAATGAACAAACACAATCTGTTTTAACTAACTAACACAAACTATTGTATTGTTATTGTACATATTGAATACATCATTCAAACATTTACAGTGTAGATTGGAAAAACTATGTGAATCCCTAGGCTAATAAAGCTGGAAAGGGTTACAGAGTTATCTCAAAGAGCTTATATATTCATCTGTCTACAGTTCGACAAGTTGTCTATAAATGAAGATGATTTAGTACTGTGGCTACTTTCCCTAGAAGTGGCTGTCCAGCCAAGATAACTCAAAGGGCACACCGTAGAATGCTCAACGAGGTAAAAAAGAACCCTAGATTGACAGCTAAAGGCTTGAAGGAATCATTGGAACTGGTTAACCTCTCTGTTCATGAGTTTAAAAATTTTGAACTGACGTGTCCATGGCAGCACAACACAAAGGAAGCCGCCACTTTTCAACATAAACATTGCTGCGTGCTTGAAGTTTGCCAAAGACCACTGTGCTCCACAATGCTACTGGGAAAATGTTTTGTGGACTAATGAAACTAAGGTTGAATTGTTTGGGAAGAACACACATCACTACACATGGCGTAAAAATGGTTTTTTATTTTATGTATTTTTTATTGGCAGTCACATTTAATGGTACAGCGTGTCAAACATTGGCTTTAGAAGAGCCACATTCATCCTGATTAAACTCTCTTTTACAAATGAGCTTTCATTTGTCATGCATAACCATTAATGAAATGAGTGATCCACTGTCATCTATAAACCCTGAGGTATCTATTTCTTTGTGTGTGCAAAAAAACTGCACTCAAAACTTTCAGCTTATTGACTACAAATTAGCTTATAAGTTGAGTCAAAACAGTCCCCAAAAATATAAAGTTTCGTGTTTGATTAGGCTGGTAATTACTGTAGGTACACTTAATATTGTCAACATCCTAATGAAGGATGTGTTGATATTCTGTAAAAATGTTTAATGTCATTATTAACATTAAACATTTTGTCTTGTTATTGTATATACAACTATTGCTGAATGATACCGCATTGCTATTATGTTTTATGTACTCATTTATTCCATCTGACCCATTACATAAGGTGGGCCACATTTAAGATGATTGAAAACCATGCTTTTAAGACAATGTGCCATTTCTTAAAATCCCCAAATTATTCTGTCAATGGTCAATCTTTTCTTTAAATCTAATGACAATATAACACTACAAAACAGAATAAAATTGGTAACATGTAATACTCAACTGGAAGAAGAATGTATCCTTATTTGTGCATAGAAGGTATGCAAAGGGCATTGTATATCTAAGCACACAGGAATGTCCAAAAAAAAATAAAAATAAAAATAAAATTAGAAATGGCAGTGAATGTCACCTGTAAAAGGCAAAGTAAGGTTTGGTTTATGGAATGACTTAAAAGTTTCTTTAAGATCCAAATCGCATTTCCAAGGGTATTAGTGTAATAAAGAAACAAACTTTACAAACAAGTTGCAATGTACTTCTATAGTGAATATCCCTGTAACAGTCAAACATTAAGCTTATGCTCACATAATCATGAACCTACTTGTGTGTGTGAGAAAAAAACAAAAAACAGACTTTCCGAAATATCTCAGGGAGACTTCAAACCAGTTTCTTAATATGCAAACATAAAAAGCAGGAAAATCCTTTGGTGGAGCTAATACCTGATGCAGGGCAACCAGCAATGCAACAATAAGCACTTATGTCAGTTTTAACTCTGTTTCAAACCTTACTGTATCTCTTTCTCATTATATATTGCTCAAATAACAGTGGCAATATAGAGTGTTAGTTTGTTATACAATATGCTGAAAGCCACCTGACTTCAAGGTGTCCGTGTCATTTCACATAAACTCACAATATATTGCAACTCTCAATTGAAATTCACATAAATCCTTTATGCATCCAAAATACAACCGTCATATTCTGAAATGAAAAAAATAAAAAATAAATCAGGAAGCAATGACAGATATACGGGCATGAAGTAGTTAATTCCGCAGTTGATCAGAAAACTCGTAAGGAAAAATTTTCTCTGTTCTTGTCCTTCTGGAATGTGGTCAAATCTTGTTGGGCTGAATTAAAAGATTTGTCCCAACTAGAATCCAATGAACTGGGAAGACACTACAGTCAGAATGTGTGTTATTATCTGGTAGGCATTGGAACACTGATACACACACACAGAGGACATGGAAAGGATAGGCATTATGGTTTTTCTCTTATGGAATTGGATATAGTCCATTATTTTGATGTCACTCTAGGAGGTCCTGTAGATGTTTAGAAAGATACTTACATTGTTGACATTGTTAAAATATAAAATGTATTCTTTAGATGTGAGAAGTAGTATATATACCTCATCTGAATCGTCATGGTAATGCATCTTGCCAACCTCCAGTGTATCCAGGTCATCCACACCATCAATACCGTTAGCTTCAACGTGCTGCTGCAATACTGAGTACCTGTGTACAAGGAACCTACAGAAGACATCAAAAAAGAGGCCATGACATGCACTCTGCATAAATAAATATAATGGCAAATGCTGCATAGGAAATCAAATACAAAAGACACTGCTCATGCACTGCATGATGCGACAATCATACAATAATAATATTGGGATTTTTTGGCCAGTAATAAAGAAAAAAAAAGTAATTTAGAAAAAGTTTAGAAATAAAAGTGTTTTTTGTGCCGCTATGTGTGACATTTATGAAAATGGGGAAACCCACCTTCCTCCACAGACATATTTTTTGATGAAGAGAACCCCAGCGATGGCACTGATCAACAGAACTGTGATTACCACAGCTATAATAGGACCTGAGTTCACTGAGGGAGACTCTGTCTGAGAGATGCATGATGGGAAACAGGGGAGATAAGATCATTTTTGTATCCCTTTCTCAAACAAGTGTAACAAAACACTCACATTAATCCTAAAAAAAAAACAAATCACAGATAGATAGATAGAATTTACAATAGATTCAAAACTTTATTTTTGTAAGCATCAAGTTGATACAAATAAATACCTACCAGTAGCTCTGGCCTCAGTAAGTTACTAACACACTTCTTACTCAGATCAATCTCTTTTCTTTCTGGAGTCATTCCTCCATTACAATGATCTCCTGGAATCTTCCGATAACTATGGTCACATAAAGTAGAGTGTTACTTTCTGAACTTTGGGACCAGTTTTAATCCCCTAAATGCATTCAGTAGCGGCGCACCACCGCTGATAAATTATGAGTGATGCTGCTGAAATTTCACGTGTTTTATTAATATACTCGACACAACGTAACGCTTGGTAGGTCTGTTCAGATAGGGTCACCGTTCAATCTTCGGTGGCGGCAAAAACAAAATTTGCAAAGGCAAATTTTATGATAATCTCGAGTTCGGCACCTTATACTCGCTAAATATGCTTCTCATCTGCAACACGAAAATATCACAGTGCGATTAAAGCCTAGTTTTTGCACAAGTTTGGCACGAAACATCAGAATCACTCGTGCCAATGATCTGCTCTGTATCTCTTATTCACTTGATATTGTGGTACAGAGGTGCCCCGTTTGAATTGTAGTGAGAATTTTCTATTTTAAAGCGCTATGGAGGAAGTCATCCCTCTTAAACTGTAGACAGCCCCGACATGCTAGACAGCACTGAGGAAAAAAAGAGTAACACTGTTCTATGCTCCAAATTAAAGTGTTTCTCAAATTACACATCATCATCTTTACTAATATGTATCATGATTTTACAGTAGTAACAGATATTTTGATGAAAATTTAATAGTTTCATATTAGATTATCTATAATAATTTATTATTATTATTTTAGAAGGACTAGGTCCATTGACATAAACACAGTAATGAGGAGCCATCTATAGTCTTACCTGTGCTTATATGCAAAGGTTAAATTGGGATTTTGAGGAGGGGGGTTACATTGGGTCTTGATGTCCAATGTAAATCTGGGTCCTGAAGCAAAACCAGTTGAAACCCACTAATTACTATTCAGTAGTGTTGATACTTGTTATATGTGTGAAATAGGTCTATATTATCTATTTGTATTCATGTTTAATAAAAATAGTGCAAGTAATTTTCAGCATTGAGGCATTTAATTATTTGACAGTTATTACTACAGCCATCTGGGTTTCCAGAGCCCTTCAAGTGTCAAAAGCTCCCAGTTAATAAACACACACATGACAAGGAGAACATAAATAGCCCATCTATAATGATTCTAAGGTCACTGCAAGCTATTTCTTCCACCGACGCACGTAAATACGGGTCCGGCATTGCACAACAGCACTGCTGCTGAAAGAATTCCTTGGGAAAAAACTGCAATTTTAAAGCACATGCTTTTAATTTCAGCCAATCCATTTAGTAGATTTCTTAGAGCAGTAATTGGACCATGTATCATAGTACTGCTTTCAACGGCAACACAATAAAATGTGAAATGAAAATTGTGCACATATGCTGAACACTCAAATACAACTGCTATGGAGAGAAAATGGAGAATCATTTTTCACCCGCTGGTTTGAAGTTGCTCTTTGCGTCCATGCAGGCAGAACTCCAGTGAATGGCCAATAAGATCAGGCTGCTCCACACACACAGAGCTGTTTTCTGCATGGTAGAACCCAAAGTCACTGTGTGAAAAGACAGATAGGGATTGGACTCATGGACTGAATGTGTAGTATAAGATGTAGGATTAGTATAATAATTTGTACGTTAAGCATATTGGAAAATTTGGCAAAATGTTTGTTGCTAAATTGTAAACAGTAGTTTTTTGAACCATTGAAAATCAGCGAGGGTGCAGAGGCACGTGGTGGGCTCCTTCATGACCGCATAATCCCGACCTTTCCAGCAGACGGAGTCTTTTCGTAACCGTAGAAACCTCTCCTTGTACCCCAGCATGCACCCGTCAGTGGGGTCACTAATATCGCTGGAGTGGGCGAGCCACTGGATGTAGTCACTTTCCCGACCTGCAAGGGGAGTTTCAGCTAATTTTAGGGCAATATTTTATTTATTTTGTGATCTTTCTTCTGAATATAGGTGTAAACCATGCAGGAAAAAACATCTTAACCAAGGCACAGGCATACCAGACTGATAACTGATGAAATTCTGAATGAAAACTAAATCAATCACATTGTACATAAATTTATGAAATTTCATCATACATGTACAAAATAGTTATGAATATTAGTACACTCACAGTCTCTGGAGAGCAACTGCCTGAAGTCTATAGTGACAGAAACCCAGTACTGATTAAGGACGGTCTCCCTGTAGCCCCACAGACTGACGTTCATTGAACGGGCACCAGGTTCTGATGCCAATCCAGTGAAGTATATTGGGTCATCAGTGAAATTAAACACATGCCAACATTGACCTTCATCAGTGGAAAATCTATTAACAAAACAAAACAAAATGGAAAAGATAAACATGACAACAGCATTAGAAAAATGTATTCACTTTGTTTAAATGTTAATTCTGGAAATAAATAAAAAAAATTATTTAATATAGAAATATTGTTTAATATCAACAACGTGAAATCATGATGGAACCTGTTCATATATCACACCAGCTCTGGACCAATAATCTGCATACATCACATCAGTATAAACATCAGGTTAGACAGTGAGCTCACTTGATCTGTGAGATGGGGTGTGTGGGGTTGTGCTCCACAGCTACCAGAAGACCCCCTGAATCCAGTATGGCGTAGTGGTGTGGGCCTTTCAGAGCCTGAAACCATGTGTAACCCCCGTCGTCTGACACATACACGTCTGGAGAAAGCACAGAAATGGCTCCACCAACACTCCCTGATGAAAGAACACATGGATGAGTCAGAGAAACACAGCGTGACAGATAAAACTCTGTAAAACTCGTGCAAGATAGAAGCACAAGATAGAAGTAGGGGCTTATATAGGGAACAGTAAAATATTTCTTAAAGATATGTATAACTATTATGAATTATTTACTTTAATCCCATAGTTTGCAACTAGAGAATATAGAGAAATTGACAATGATGGGGGTTGGGTGATTAGCTCTACTGGGATCACAATGAGTTTCTTCTGTACAACCAGGGACTAAAGCATGTCAAACCATTGGCATGGATGAAGAATAGAAAACGTCAAGATGATTGTGGTAGCTGACCAAAAAAAAAGAAAATAACACTACAAATATAATAGAACAGAAGAGACAGAATAGGACATGTCAGAAAATATTGAATGAAATAGATTAGAATAGAACATGGAAAAATAGAATGGGCATAGCAGAATAGAAAAGAAAAAGAATAGCACATGGCATAATAATATAATATAATAGGTTCTTCGCCTAATAGCAAAAATTTGTGTGTGAATTTTGAATGGCCTATACGGCATCGAGTGTAGATGACTTGGTCCCATCAATTATTAAAATGGAACAAATTTATTTTCTCAACATCAGTATTGATTTCATGTAATTTACTTGCTAAACATTAATCCCATTCTAATTGTACATGGTAGAATAGAACAGAATAGAAAGAGTACAGAACGGTGCAGAACAGAATAGTCAGTAATAGCATAGACTTTTAGAAAGCCTTGTGATAGAAAATGTGGGCAGTAATCACCATGGGCCAGGATGAGTCCCACAGCATTGGGCTCTGTGAGGGGCTGCATAGGCACATTCAGTTTCATAGAAATACTGTAGGAGGCGTGAATATGCAGACTACACTGCAAGAGAACAGAGGCATGTACAAGATTAACATGATGCACTGCACAGTTTTTTAGAAATCACATATAACCATGTTTAGATACATTCTGTCATTTAAGTGCTATTAAAAATAGAGAGCATTGCAAAAAGAGGATGGGCCAGGATGAGAGAGTGTTAGTGTGGTTTCATAAAGTGTTCTGGCGATGAGAATGACGTTGGAAATGTGAACTATCCTAACAACACAGATAATGACTCTGATGCAATGAATTCAGAATGTGTGTTATATTGTGAATCATCCTTTTTATGGTCAAAGAAACACCAATAAAAACTGGAGCACGGCACCACTTCATCTGAATTTTCCCTTTAGGGTAGCCATAACATCTCTCGTGCTCTTGAACCAGAATCTTTGCTTCGTTGTTGAATCTGCACACCTTACTGTAACAGCGAGTGGATTATTTTCTATCTCCCTGTCTGTGCTCCGACAAACAGTCGTGTTTTATTGAGTGTAAAGCACATAAAAGAGCTGTTTGCTAAACAATGTCTTTTCAAGATGGCGTTTCGCAAATGTTTTCCATGTGAGTGATATCTCCTTCTGTCAGCTTTTTATGACTTATTATGACTTGACGCTCTCCCTATTCAGTGAGAGTTCAGGTCTCTGGTGCTGCCGCCTTTGCGGTGTTTGTTAAATGCACCCTGCCATGAATTGATGCTCTGGCCACCAAGGTTTCTGCCCAGGAAAATGGCAGGTCTACGAGCCGGCCGGTGTCTGTGGAGTAACACCCCTGGTAAAATTTTTCACGAATTTGCTTTTCACTTTTCTTGCAGTTGTGAGCCAGAAATGAGAGTGTGACATCTCCTCTGTAGCACAGGAAGGTTTGCCCAGTTTTTACTATTGTTGAGGGCATGCCAGGAGACTGCCATGTTGCAACACTGAGATTTAAGGGGCCTCCATGTCAACTGGTGACCCTCTCTCTTTCCCCAGTGTCGCAAGCCAGAATCAAGATTATGGTGTGACGCTGGTCACTTCATTGCCTGTCTTGCTGTTGTTAGTGACGTGCCATGTCAAAACACGACTTAAGGTGTCCACAGTGTTTTTTCCTGACCCTTGACAAAAAAACCTCTGTGTCCCCAATACAGTCCTCTCAGTTTCCCCACCGTCGCAAGCCAGGAACAGGTTGGTGGCATGACGCAGGTGACTTTCAGTGCCTGTTTTACTGTTGTTGGCGACGTGTCAGAACACTGATATGTCGCATCAAGGGGATTTAAGGCATACACAGTAAGCTTTCTTCAGGCCTTATGAAGGCCTGGTAAAGTGGCCCTCTTGCTTCCCCGCCGTCAACTAGCTGCGAACAAGAACACGATCACAGTATGTTTGCTGTTTGTGTTGCTGTTGGCTCTGTGCCATGATAGTCATGTTCCAACAAAATGAGTCACAAAATTACTCAGGACTATGTGCTTCAGTTCGCGAGGCATCCACCTCACTTTAACAGTGTCCTCTCCTCCACTGTCACGGTGTGGGACATGCTGATTTTGTGCTCAGAGGTACAATGTGTCCTCGCCAAAGATGCGATATGTAGTGTACCGGTGGGCAGAAAAGCTTCTACAGCCACTATTTTCTGCTACCGTCAGAAAGGATGGTGGGCTAGGGTCTATACTGGACTTGAGACACTTGAATCAGACACTCAGAAAGTCTCCGTTCAAGACGATTACATCCATCCTCTGGACTGGTTCATGCCTACTGAACTAAAAGACGAGTCTACCGCGGAGACCTAGCGCGTGTGGAGGCTTCACGCTATTCTCTGCGGCATCCATGCACAACTCACCACACGCCCCACCGAGAGCAAGAACCACACATTATAGCGACTACGAGGAGGTTAACCCAACATGACTCTACCCACCCTAGCAACTGGGCCAATTGGTTGCTTAGGAAGCCTGACTGGAGTCACTCAGCATGCCCTGGATTCGAACTTGCGACTCCAGTTGTGGTAGTCAGCGTCTTTTACTTGCTGAACTACTCAGGCCTCCCGAGCTTTTTGTTTATTAACAAAACAGTGTTGCTGGTGGCACTGCAGTGGCCCGACAGCATTTAGTTCCCAGAGCTAGTAGACCTGTTGGATGCTCTCCCATGGGAATTCCTATCATGTGGTATGACGAGGAGGAGGGTGTGGCCAGGCCATGATGATGCACGGCTGGCACTGAATCAGGTGATCAGCGGGAGAGTGAGATAAAGGGGAGCCGGAGGCGCCAGTTTGAGAGAGAGAGAGAGACGCACGGTTGGAGAAGTGGTTGAGGACCGGCGGCAGCGTGTCTGGGAGCCGGCAAGCAAGTTCTTCTCTCCTCTCTCTCTGTGTGTCTCCGCTCGCCCTTCCCCTCTCCCACGCCTCCCCTCGTCTCTCCCCCAGGTTCAGGGAAACAAGGTTACAGTTGTAACCAGAGCATTTTTTTCCATTGACCAAAGCCAATGGCATTTGTCTTGGTGACTGTTGTTTTGGTGTTAATCGTGCTACAGAACTGCACCATGAACTTATTACAGGGACAATAAATAAGCTGACAAATAAAGTTGATACATAAATGGACACCATAAGGTCCATAAAGTCTCTTGTCTCTCACCTAAAGTCTAAAGGCTCTCACCTTGCCTGGGTGCTCGGTTGTGGAGTCACATACTCCATTCCAGGGCTTCTGCAGGGGTCTCCACTCTCCCCCCTGATTAAATGTGATCACTGTCTGCACAGAGCCATCTGTAGAAAGAAGATACTCATCAACAAATATGGGCTGCTCTATTTTATATATGTGGGTCTAGAATCACAATCTCCAACACGGAGGAATGGATTTTTTCAGTGGAAAAAGGGAAAACCACTGATTCTTTGACAGTAAAGACTGAAGAGTTATTTTTAGATAGGAACATTTTTAAGTAAGACTATATAAATATAACTTTTTATAATTATCAATACTCTAACTGTTCAAGAATAAGAATCAGAGGAGAGGGAGGATTTTCAATTCTCTCCACTAACCCTCTTGTACAAAAAATTACTGCTGAATTTTCTATATTTCACAAGTAGTTTAAGGGACAAATCCTTAGATTTGATAAAGAAAGAGAGAGTAACCAAGAGAGATACATTTTGCAGTTTAATCTTCAATTTCTTTTTTTAAATTATAGTCAAAGCATTCAGACAAAATCTGTCATACCCACTGCGAGCACACTGGTCATATAGACCCCTCTCAGAGAGGTGATGTTAGTAAAGTCCGTGTCTCCACCTGTCGTAGTATACAAATGACGTTCCAGGGACGTGGAAAACACTATGCCCCGGTCATCAGACACATAGATGGTACCAATACCTGAGTCTAATAGTAAAAAGAAGTAAAAACAATAATCAATATACAGGTTCAAGATTTTATTTATAATATTGGCTTTAAATCCACTAATGTCACATGCCCTCTGGAGTACATCAAATTTTTGGGATCAAAAAAATCTAAAGCAAACCTTTCTGTATGACTTGTCATAATGATGTTAGCTTGACAAATCCAATATACTGTTATTCTACAAATTTTGTTGAGGGTTTTATCAAAATCCCTAAACGAAGTCCAACATTTCTGACTGTAACTCCTCCTAGAGCAAGCTACCTCCACCAAACTCGGCATAGACCCTTAAACTGTTTTGACTCAGGTTGTCATTTCTTTTCTAACTGATCAGACTTATGGTTTTCGCACAGCAGACGATCAAAAATAGGAACAATCCCATAGATTTACATTGATGGAATGTTCAAATGGGCCAACGGAATGCTTGTTAATTTAAACCATAGACTACTTAGCAGAGACAGGCCACTTCTATTAAAATGAATGGGAGAAATTGGAACACCCAGTGGTCAACGGATATAGAAAGGAAGTCCCGCCTTACATGTAAAAGAGCCAATCACCTTTTAGATACAGACATCGTCTGTCAATCAACTCAAGGATGTGCATTAGCTATACAAGCCAGGAAAATTGTGGGGCTTTTTTGCATAATCTGAGGTAAAGCAGCACAATTTATGATTATGGTGTTGTCAGATTGTAGTTTAGATATGGCCTTTGATCGTAATCTTGACCAACAGTTTTTAAGATTTCTGTCTTTCCCCTTTCAAGTAGATAGGAGCTGCTCTTGTATGCCGCTTGTTTACATAGAAAAATAGTTGCCTGAGAATGTTCCAAAGATGCCACTGAGAGGACTAACTTGCTAGAAAGACTTTGTTTAAACTCCAACTTTCAAAAAATTTGAATGTAAACAAACCCAGAAATGGTCTTTGATCTGATTAAGTTGCTCTTTCTATCTACCAATCTGACGGTTTATCTGACTGATTTATGTGGCAGTCTTTCTGACTATCTACACTATATTGCCAAAAGTATTCGCTCATCTGCCTTTAGACGCATATGAACTTAAGTGACATCCCATTCTTAATCCATAGGGTTTAATATGATGTCGGCCCACCCTTTACAGCTATAACAGCTTCAACTCTTCTGGGAAGGCTTTCCACAAGGTTTAGGAGTGTGTTTATGGGAATCTTTGACCATTCTTCCAGAAGCGCATTTGTGAGGTCAGACAGTGATGTTGGACGAGAAGGCCTGGCTCGCAGTCTTCGCTCTAATTCATCCCAAAGGTGCTCTATCGGGTTGAGGTCAGGACTCTGTGCAGGCCAGTCAAGTTCTTCCACACCAAACTCGCTCATCCATGTCTTTATGGACCTTGCTTTGTGCACTGGTGCGCAGTCATGTTGGAACAGGAAGCAGCCATCCCCAAACTGTTCCCACAAAGTTGGGAGCATGGAATTGTCCAAAATCTCTTGGTATGCTGAAGCATTCAGAGTTCCTTTCACTGGAACTAAGGGGCCAAGCCCAGCTCCTGAAAAACAACCCCACACCATAATCCCCCCTCCATCAAACTTCACAGTTGGCACAATGCAGTCAGACAAGTACCGTTCTCCTGGCAACCGCCAAACCCAGACTCATCCATCAGATTGCCAGATGGAGAAGCGTGATTCGTCACTCCAGAGAACGCGTCTCCACTGCTCTAGAGTCCAGTGGCGGCGTGCTTTACACCACTGCATCTGACGCTTTGCATTGCACTTGGTGATGTATGGCTTGGATGCAGCTGCTCGGCCATGGAAACCCATTCCATGAAGCTCTCTTCGCACTGTTCTTGAGCTAATCTGAAGGCAACATGAACTTTGGAGGTCTGTAGTGATTGACTCTGCAGAAAGTTGGCGACCTCTGCGCACTATGCGCCTCAGCATCCGCTGACCCTGCTCTGTCATTTTACGTGGCCTACCACTTCGTGGCTGAGTTGCTGTCATTCCCAATCACTTCCACTTTGTTATAATACCACTGACAGTTGACTGTGGAATATTTAGTAGCGAGGAAATTTCACGACTGGACTTGTTGCACAGGTGGTATCCTATCACAGTACCACGCTGGAATTCATTCTATCACAAATGTTTGTAGAAGCAGTCTGCATGCCTAGGTGCTTCATTTTATACACCTGTGGCCATGGAAGTGAATGGAACACCTGAATTCAATTATTTGGATGGGTGAGCGAATACTTTTGGCAATATAGTGTATCTAGTTAGCTGTTTGTCTTACTGTAATGTCTGTCAAAGTTTGTCTTGATCAATGTTACCTATCTATTATCTATTATTAAAATAGCTAATGTTTTCTTATTTACATATGTTTAATTTGTGGAGGTTCTCATGTCATTCATCACATAAACAAAATTCTGAAGGTCAAATCTAAGCGATATGATAAGATCCATATCTGCATATTGCATAATAATGTTATTGTAATGCTATACCAGGGATTTATGGAGCTGAACAATAAACAACTGATTTACCACCAGGTTCATCTACGTGCATGAAGACCATATCATCATTGGCAGCCAGAATGGAGTAGAACTGTTCATGGCCAACAGTGGGGAGCTGAGCCATGTTCCACGTCTCACCCTGATCTACCGACACATGAATCATACGTGTGGAGCCCTGAAAAAGAAAGTATTTTTGACACCTGCATGTGAAACCAACCATACAAATCACACTATAGTTTTGCTCCAAATCCGAGCTGCTTATTTAAGCAGCTGCCTTATAAGTCAGCATTGTAAAACAAAATGGAAACTCATAAGTAATTGATTTGGAACATTCTCCATAAGACGGTTGAACATTAGCCTGTAAAGCCTGAAAATGCTAAGCAAGCAATTCACTTAATTTTGGAACAGAGATTATATATCCTGTAGCTCAACTGGTAGAACATGGTGCTAGCAACACCAGATCATCAGTTTGATTCCCAGGGAACACACAAACTGATAACATGTACTGCATGAATGCACTGTAAGTTGTTTTGGATAGTGTCTGGCAAATGCATAAATCTAAATGTGATATCACAAAACAGTTTTCTCACAAACATCTCTCAATTCATGTAAAATTAAGAGAGCTCACCGAGTCTGTCATGACAGATGCAAAAACAAAGCGTCCACCAATCCCAAAAGAATAGATCTTGCTTCCAATAGTCTTAAATGTTCTACCATAGTCTAAAGACTTTCTCAATTCTAGCATTCCCCGGTCAGCTGAGAGAAAGAGAGAGACAAAATCGACTAAATGAGGAACTGTAAGCTTGAAATAATCCTGATAGATACAACATGCTTGAAATGATCCTGACCATTTTGTTATACTAAGAAATATCTACTCACTGCAGGATCCATTGGGGTTTGTGGTTAAGAAAATGGTGTCATCAATTCCCCTAAAATGACAGGCAAATAGATACAACTAGAAATCTCCATCCATCTGCACATAATTCATCACAGCAATTTAGGATGTTATCTAATGCACTGACATTCTGGACATACATTTTTAATTGTGGTTGGTCACTCTATTGGTCAGATTGTCTCATTCTGTCTAAGTGGGCAGTTGTTGGCCAGAATAAGCTGCATTTTATGCCGATAGTCAAAATTCTGGCCAAATGAAATTACGACCATTCATTTATGTGTATGTCTGCTGTCATACCATTTCACAAGACATACTGTCTCATGGATCTTCCTCCAGTTGGCTCCAAAGTCCTCAGACAGCCATAAATCATACTGAGACACAAATTATATTAAAACTGAGTGACCAAAAGAACAAAGGAAATGTCTATTGAACAGTAGTCTATAAATGATCATTGGTCCTACATTGATGCTGTAGACCATGAGTATGTTGCTGTCTCTGGGGTTGTAGGTGATCTGCATTAAGGGATGGAAGGGAAGCTCAGAGGTCACGAAACTATTCCCAAAATCAACCGAATGGAAAATTTTAGTGACTCTTCCCTCGGTTAGATCACCTGTGAGGATCACCTGTGGGACAACAAGCAGACAAGCAGAAAAGATGTATTTTTTAAATAAATAAATATGTTCAAATATGTAAAGTACACCCAGAGCAGGAAATAAAGGAATCAAACCCTCACCTTGCCTGAATTTTCAGGACCGATTGCAATGCCAAACTCGGTCTGTATGAAGGTGTTGTTAATGAGGTCAGTGATGTCCTGAAAAGTCTTTCCATAGTCTTCACTGACCCACAAGAGAAGAGAGAGAGTTATGGATCATGTGATACAGCTTATCAAAAACAAATGGATCTATTTTGTACTAGTTTTAATCTTGAGGAAATGCAGCAAGGATGGAATTGATTATTGGAAGGATTTATTATTCCCTAATCTTTATATAAAAATGATAGCAATAGAGTTCCATCATAGTTTGGGCACCGTCCTAAAATACACTCTTACCTTCTGTAGAGTCTGGACTGACCGAACCGCATGATAAAAAGTGGAACCTGGAAAGTGGTCAGCGCCAGCAATACCTGCACAGAGAGAGGAACATAGTGACATAGTGTGTAAGTGAATAATATGGTATGGGCAAGTGATAGACCCAGAGTCGTTCGGAAACTTGCAGTGCAGAAAAGCATTCTTAAGGATTTAGACTCTGGCTCGGGCGAGTTACCTCAGGACACATGCCCAAACATGAGCACAGCTCCAATCTCAACCTTCAGACTTAATTTATCCAGCTATCACTCAAGCGCAGGCAATTCACGCTTACAGCTAGGATTCTGAATGGACGGCGCCCGCTCTCATTTAACTCCTGTCTCTAACTCTTAACTTTATCTTTAGCAGAAAAACTGGGGGGAAATCACGAAGAATGAATTGCGCCCGGTAAAAGTGTTGTTTATTTGCACGTGTTGTCTGTGCTGGTTTAGCGCCCGTTTTACTCGGGGAATTATGCAGATAAGGCAACAGAGCAAACGCACTCAAAATGTTTGCTGAATAAAATTTGCATGGCGCAATTCCATTCTTGTGGGCCGATTCTGAGCGCCATATAGCAGAGGATGCATCAGACCATCGCGATCTGACACATTCTGTCAGGACTGTACAGCATCACTCTAATGCTTTGAACCAGAGTCCAGACGCCTAACTCATCTCTTAAACATGCCGAAAGTGCTACTGACTACACTGCGCGTCTGGATATATGCCAGGTTATTACACTCTTCTCTACCATTTGATCATCATTTGACGAGTTACCGCTGCCATGAACAACAGAAAATTTACAAAAATATCTCTTTTAAATACAATTCAGATTACCCCTGCTTTCCTCGGGCGGTAATAACACAATGTTAATTGCACTGGGCAAATAACACAGAGTTCTGTGAACAAAGCGCAATCCAGTATAATGACCAGTGGTGTAGTTGGGGCCATACGCACGTATATGCTTTATGCTTACTTTTTCTCAGGGCTGTTTGCATATAACGACTTCTAAGGATCAATATTTGCGTATACCCTCAGTATACCCACTTGTTTTGCTGCTTCAGAAGTCCATAATCTACTGTCATTAGTTTCCCTTAAATGTATTGGATGCTGTTTTGTGAAACTGGAAATTCTTTGTTGTAACTGGTGCATTATCACTTGAATTCTGCCATTCCACACCCTTGACAACCGTTGTCACCGCTATCATCGACTGAGGGAATTCATGAAAGTGAGTTGAGACAGTCACCCTCACACTGAAGCAGTATCAGGAAAAATTAATAAACAAAATATTCCAAACATCCTGTAAAATAAGGAATCGTCCCGTAATTAAGGGAAAAAACTGTTTCGTATGAAATCCATACGTAATGCCGCTAGTCCCGTATTTTAGCGTCAACACACAAACTGCTGAGAATGTTTCACAAATCGAGAGAAATGGACCTGAAACACACACACCTTTCGTGCGAGTTGTGTGAAATATCAGATGTTGCTTTACACGGACACTACACTTGACACAGAAACGGCTGGGGAAAAGATCAGTGACAATCTCAGCACGTGTTTTCTGTCAGAAGCAAGATAATTTTGTCAAAATCATATATAGCATTTGAGTGCATGTTAATTGTTTCCCAACACTGGGATTTTAAAACACCAGTAAACGCACCTATTCATGACATGCCATTACATTTTATTGCATATGTCAGAGTTCGTTCTGGTAGAGAGCGAGAGAGGGGTAAGAAAAACTGGATTACTGCATTGATTCAAAATAAAAGTACTGTAGTACAGGTGTAGTTAAAACACTTAACGTGGTTTTCTTACATTTCCCTTATGATAAACATTATTTACATCCAAAAAGAATCTAATCCAAGAAGAAATACACTATTTTCAAGTTAAGCCTTTTCTCTCCCTTTCTCTGTTCTTCCTGGTTGTTGTATTAAAGAGTTTTTCGTTTGAAGTTTAGTAGGGGACGTTCACACTGAACGTGTTTTTGCATTCGTCCGATCTGTTTTTCAATGTAAAGCAGCGTCTCGCACAGGAACGCCTGTAAATATGGGTCATTCCTACAATTCTGTGTCATTCAAGTCCCCATTACAAGTGTGTGGTATTTATATTGTTTAATTTCACCCGATTACAATTTTGATAGGCTTGTTAAAAAGAATAAAAGTTAACTTAAAAGTTAAACTGTAAATAATTGAAATCCTTTTCTATTGCACTGTCACTTCCTCATGTCCCAAAAACTGCACATCAAACATCTTTGACAAAAATAAATGCTAAATCATTGAATTTCTATTTTTCTCCCATATACACTTAAGAGTTTAGTGTTACATTCTCTCACTAACATGTTTTCATTTGTGGTAAATGTGTAATTTTAACACTGATAGTGGAGGATTTTGATTGTCCCTTGATTCATTGCGCACCCTGTTATGTCATGATACTATGACCTTTCATTGAAGATATATGTTAGGAAATGACATCACACACACTAGAGGTGCATTTGCCATTCTGCAAAATAACTTTGAGGTATTTGGAGTTTATAACTCTATTGTTTTATTTATGTTTTCCTTTACATTGTGGTGTTAGTCATATGTGGTCAAGCATAACATGTCCACCCTATTATGGGAAGATATATGGGAAATTAATATAATTTAAAATGTCAATATACAGTATTTAAGTTAACAGAAATAAAATCATATATATTAGTTACAAATATGTTTCCTAGATGTCAATCACAGACCATGTAGTGGCTAATTTATCCACTGAATGTCCACCCTGTTATTGTCCACCCTGATACTGCCCATTTAACTTAATGGACATCTAAACTGTTTAGTAATTTAGCTTGACCAGTATGACTAATACAATCTTAAACATGTCCCTGTAATGATGAAACATGAAGAAACTTGTAAAAGTATGTTTTATTTTTCAAAAGTTTCAAAGCCGGAATGTCACCGAATTGTAGGAATGACCCATTTATGATATGTACAGAGTTGCGGTTCTACCACTCTCTATACAGTAACAGTAAAGTACAATCTATAGTAACAGATGACCCCCCACCCACCCCACCCCACCCCACCCCCTTTGGAGGCTCTTTTGTGAATCAAACAGTTCAAGAAGTCAATAAAAATGGTTTGACATGAGTGTAAAAAACACTAGTTTCATTTCAAACAGTTTACGCCGGGAGGAGGATGTCCACCACCATTAACCTTTCGGTTCACATCGCCAGCAACATCTGTGAAATTTTTCGGGTAAATCATGATGGTAACAGTGGTACTTGCAACTGGAAGAATCTTCAGAGAAATTAATAGAATGCCTGATGAAGATCTTTGACCGAAGCGCTGTAAGTTATTACAGATTTGCAAGCTATACGACAGTGTGTGGGCTTTTTCTATTTTGTTCCTGTTGTATTGTGTACACACATGCCCGCGATGTGTATATTTATGGGTTTAACAGCATTAAAGCATTGACCATACATTATCAACTGAATGCGAATAACCGATTCCTATACTAAATTATGAAACCTAAATTATAGAGCTCATATCAAATAAAACCCAAAACTGTCCAACCAGTCACGAGGGCAGTTATTTTTTCGAGAAAATTAAAATGCAAACTGCGTTTTGAACTTTTAACCCCATGCCAAGCACTTCTGCTGGAAAAAAGAAAAGCAGAGTTGGGGAAAAAATAATAGTTTGAAAAAATAAATGCAAGCAGCAAAGAAACGTTAGACTTTGGTGTAAAAGAAAACAATTATTATTATTTTTTACTAATTTATGTTATTTTTAAGGTTAATTTCACTGACTCAATTATTAGGTAATTTTTTCATTACTTATTTAATTTCACTGCTATCAAAATGTTGTCTTGTCAGTTTGCTTGAAATAAAGAAATATTTTTTATATATTAACATTAGTTAATGCATTATGAAATGACATTAACAATGAACAACTGTATTTTTTTTGTAAATTATCATTGAGCACATTTACAAGGACACAATACAATAATTACCCCCAAAAAGAATCTTATTTAAAAAATCTGACAAAGCAAGAAATCTGTGTTTACATGAGATTTTAAATATTCTCTGCTTTTGACGTCAAACCGTGAAGAGACATGCGCCGAACACATGCGCACATTGGATAAGTCAGTGAGAACACCGGTAAAGGTGTTTACATGCCATGCAAAATCACAATAACGGGCAAAAATCTACCTATGTTGACCGGTTTATTCTTATGGCGTTTATATCCTTCCGTACAGGAACACTGTTTATTGCGTTTAAATGACCACACACGTTGTCAGCTTATTAAGCATAGCCAGCGTAAGAATGAGCATGTAACGTGCACATTAACCAAGTTTAATAAATGCTGTAAATCGCCTAGTCTAATCAATTAGAAAAGTAATAGCTCATCTCTCCTCAACAAAACACACAATTTGAGGTATAATTCATGTCCGCAGCACAAAAATGTAATACTTAGGGTTACAGGCTTGAGGAAATCCCTAAACCATTTAGTATGAGCAATATTAGTAGTGATGTTTGCCTTAGCATATACGGCAATGACACTTTAAACAGTTTGTCTGGTCATTGAAAACGTTTGTTTTCTATGTAAAGTGTTGTTGTTATGTGTAGGCTAGTGTGGTGGCGTAATTACAGATTGTACATGTTTTACAGCTATACTGCCGTTCAGCTCAGTTCTATAACAGACGAATATAGCCTCCAGTGTTGTTGGCACTGAATGACGGTTTGAGGTCATGTCAAGCCAAGTTCTGAGCAGTCTTTCAGAAATGCAGCCGCTGAGCTGTAATTCACTCCCTCTCGTTTCGCATTGACGTGTGATTGTAGGGGTCACATTCCTGCAAATCAGAGCATGGAGCTGGCCACAGAGCCCTGAAGCACAGCTTAATGACTAAGACAACCTGTTTAAACTGACAATTACACATTTTGTTGATCAGCTACTGGTTAGTAAGCATAGTGGTGTTGGCTTAGGGCTTGCGATTGGGGCTAGTAAACTAAAGGGTGCTGGTTCAAATCCCAATTTCAATCAGTGCTCAAACATTTCTACACTGCCAAAAAATAATTTTCTGAATTATTTGTCATTTTAGTGTTCCACTAAAAATGTCAAAACATTCTTAAATGAATATTTCACCCAAAAAGGAAAATTCTCTCATAATTTCCTCACATTCATATAATATTCTCAGTGTTAATGAACGCACAGCCAACAACAAGATTTTAACTGAAAAATGACTTACATTTTGCATTGTTTCTCACCAAAACATATCATATGCCCTCATAAGATTTAGAATATAATGCAGGACTACTTTATGATATTTTTGGGTCCTTTTTTTTGTTGTTGTTTTTTTTAGCTTTAAAGTGACTGTCAACTGCCATTGTATTAAAAAGACATACCAGAATGTTTGAATATTTTTAGTAATGTCTTGTTTAGATATCCACAAAATAATATATGAACCGATGTATACTATATGATAGTATTGTACACTCATTGAGCACTTTATTAAGTACACCTACTTATTCATGCAATTATCTAATCAGCCAATCTTGTGGCAGAAGTCCAATGCATAAAATCATGCAGATAGGGTTCAGGAGCTTCAGTTAATATTCACATCAATTTGCTGAATTTGATCTCAGTGATTTGGACCGTGGCATGATTGCTGGTGCCAGACAGGCTGGTTTAAGTATTTCTATATCTGCTGATCTCCTGGGATTTTCATGCACAAGAGTCTCTAGAATTTACTCTGAATGGTGCCAAAAACAAAAAAACATCCAGTGAGCAGCAGTTCTGTGGACGGAAACGTCTTGTTGATAAGAGAGGTCAAATGAGAATGACCAGACTGTTTCAAGCTGACAGAAAGGCTACAGTAACTCAGATATCCGCTCTTTACAACTGTTGTGAGCAGAATAGCATCTCAGAATGCACAAGACATCGAACCTTGAGGTGGATGGGCTACAACAGCAGATGATCACATCGGGCACTTTATATTGACCATAGTGTTCCAATAAAAGTGATCAGTGAGTGTATATTGTGTTCAGAAAAGTCCTGTAAAGAGACTCACCCCTGTGCCATCTCCAACCCAGGCCAGAGATACTGAACCACTCAGGTCATTGAAGTTATACTGAAAAAAGAGAAATATAAACATAATGAACATTTTATTATTGCAAATAAATGTTGGAGTTAAAGTTCTGTAGATGGATGAGCTTTATAATGCCTCTCAATGGGGAAAAACATGAACCCCCCAAATAGAACGTATGAAATTAGTGTTCTAAAAATATCCTACGTAAATCAAAACTATTTCAATCCAGAACAAAGAGGTCATGTTCATTATCTTCACTACTTTTGGGCTCTGTAATAACACTTCTTCTAATATTGTCTTCTCTCTCACTTCGTCTTAATGCAGGTTTGTTTTCAGAGGGCTTCTGTGGTGAAACTGAATGCCATAGGAATAGTCTACATGGAATAGTGAGCAGGCAGGAATCTGTCTTCAAAAAAATGAAAGAGAAAAAATAATAATGATGACTAAAACCTCGGCTCCAAACGACAGCTTAACATAACAAAAAATAAAGCAACAGTACAGTGAAGAGAGAAGGTATCCATACACACACACATAAAAATCTAATGTAGGCAGCAAATGTTTTTATGGAAATGGACAGAGTGCTTCTTTCATTATGACAGAAGTGACCACCATCAGAAATAAAATATAATTGTACTGTGTATAGTCGGTGCACAAATTTAGGTTGGTATAAGAGACATGAGTATGAGAAAAGGGCAAGTATGAAAACAAACATACATACGTTGGTTTGGTGTGTCACGGCCTTTAGAAGGAAGGGAACACAAGTACTATGTATCTGTCCAAAGGGAAGCAGAACCATGTAGCGACACGCACACAAAAACCACTGCTGATCCGACAGATGGCCCTGTGGCTATCAGCCATCCCACACTGCGAGGGAATGTGTGTGGAAGAACACATTTGAGAGGGCAGGCCTGCTGTCAGTCGAGTGTGTAGCCTCCCTTTCAGTTTCATCAGCTGGAATGCGAGACCCAGATGGTGTGTGTGTGTGTATGCATGAGAGAGAGAGAGAGAGAGAGAGAGAGAGAGAGAGAGACCCACATTTCTGCCTCTCAAACTGAGAACAAGAGAGCGACTGATGTCCAAGAGATTGTGGGAGGGAAAAGCATATTGTTCGAACACACACACACAACTAAAAAGCCCTGTGTGTGCATCTAAGCGTCATTCACCCACTGCACAAAAAACAATCAGGAATAAATCAATAATCTTGTGATATTGAAGAAACACGTCCCTCAACACACATCGTGTCTGCTCTAAATCTTAGTGAGCTGCCTACATAGGCAACATTTTGAGGCACTATAAGCGTGCTCCAGAGGCCATAGGGTGTCTAAGATACCATCCTTCTAAGATACTATCTTTTGGCCAAATTCTAAGCCAAAAAGAAAGGCAACTGCAACAAGATCAGTGAACGAATCAAGAAAAATTATGATTTAAAATATGCTTACTAATAATAATTCAATCAATCCACAGTTTTCCTGTCCAACCACTGGGCGGCGCTAGGATGATTCTAATTGCCGCTGGACTCTTTTCTGGTTCCTGTCTCCATAAGAAGCAATGTAAAAACTACCAATCAAGTGTTCCAGATGGAGAAAAACAACCATTTCAAGTGTAATTTGGAGTTAACATCAGTTCAGGCTCAACTTGAGTTTTGTTGGCTGTGATAACAACTTCAAGCAGTTTATGATATCAACGTAAGTTACATAACTAACCTCGGGCCAACGCTTCAAGTCATCCACCCATTTCTTAAATTTGACAGGCAAGGCACTGTCAAGAGATGGTCATCGTGACTCTGTAAGTACCGGCACTATGGAGCCACATTTAAATGCTAAACATCACATTATCTGCTAAGAACATACACCGATGTGAGTGAAAACACTGGAGACTGGAAAGTGAAAACAGGCTTCTGTTATGAACTGTGGAATACATCCGTGTTCAGGAAAAAGGTGTATAGTAGGCATGTCATAAAATATCGATATATCGATTATTGATCAGCACGTTATTTTATCGATATTTTTTTGAGGCATCGATATATTAGCATTATCCAACATTTAAATTAGAAGCCTAATTTGTGTGCTTTTAATTCACTGTTGGGCTTCTGTTGAATGTCTGGTGTAATAGCGTTGGGAGACCACAAGGGGGTGAGACAACATTTACTGAAGAAGGTCGCAAAGCACAGGTATCACAACATAGGATGGTATTTAAGAGCTCTTTGCATAGTATGCATACACACAAAAGGTTTTTGTACTTCAAGAATGAAAGTGATGTTGATGAGTTTGCAGGATTGTGTATGAATCAAAAACATAGTGCATGTGCAAAATGATCGATTAGAAATGATTATGCAATTTCTCTGTATGTATCTTTGAAGAGGTTTCATTCAAGCTGTCAAACCACAAAAAGACATACTTGTAACTGAAAATACATTGTGTAGGCAATATGAAAGATGCATATACACAATATATCATCCACTAACGGCTAAAGTAAATAATCTTTGTCCTTTGTTAATGATTTGGGTCGAATTTATGTTCGCGTTACGCTCCGTGGCGTTGCAGATTTTTGAGCAGCCTCGAGAGACGGCAAGCCCGCGGTGTGTGCGTACCTTGGTAAAAAAATATTGTTTTGAATTTTAGAATGTGGCATGTCATCCGTCAGACACGACCTGTGTGCGACCCCCTTTAATTTACCCTGCAGCTCACACTTTACCAAAGTTGATAAATACACTGCCTGGCCAAAAAAAAAAGTTGCATATTCTAATATTTCGTTGGACCACATTTAGCTTCAATTACGGCGCACATTCTTCATGGCATTGTTTCGACAACCTTATGCAATTTCACAACATTTATTTCCATCTAGAGTTGCATACATTTTTGGCCGAGATCTTGTATTAACGACAGGAGAGTTGAACCGCTCCGTAAAGACTTCTCCAGCACATCCCAAAGACTTGGGGTTAAGGTCAGGACTGTGGTGGCAAATTCATTTGTGAAAATTATTCCTCATGCTCCCTGAACCACTCTTTCACAATTTGAGCCTGAATTTAAAAAATGAGAAGCTACACATTGCATCAGTTAGGGTTAAAAGAATGGTTGCCAACTGAAAAATATTAACCACTGCATTAATGATCCAATCATAGGCTCTTAAATATCTGCTTATTTAAATCCAAACGGCAACTTTTTTTTGGCAAGGCAGTGTATCTTTGAAAAGACAGACTATTGTGAAATGGGTAGCCCTATTTATATCTGAAAAATGCCGATATATATCGATAATCATCAGGAAAATCTTCTGATTATCGATGCGTGAAAAAGGCATCGATCCCAAGCCTAGTGTATAGTGAAAACCAAAAACAGTTCAGTCTAATTGAAAATATACCATTTGACCCAATATTGTGTATGTGCTATGTATTTTTCTAGTAATTAAAATAGCATAGCGACATGCTAATGGCACAGAGCTACTACAAACTCATCATTTCACGTGAAGAGCACAATTTGTCTGAAGCGCCTTTATAGTGTTTCAAATCAATCACTTGCAAGGTTCCATGACGGTTAAGATCCTGCCATAGGGGTGTTCGCACCGAACGAATTTTTGCATCCATCTACGCTGTTTTTCAGCATGTCTATATAAACGCGCACTAGACGGACATCTTTGACTGTTGCACCATGTCTTGCTGTTTTTCAGATCTCGCGCAGGAGTGCCACATTTTTTAGATGCCGTATCAAGTTAAAAAGAACATCAACTTTCAATAACCCATCTCGAGACACCTGCATTTTGTTGTATTCATTGCGCTGCGTCTACCTTAGCACAAGAACGTGTCTGGCCTTAGACAGCAAGACACAGACACAGACAGAAGTGCAGCTCACAATGTTTTAGAACAGACCCATTTAGAAACATCTGGAGTATCTCATATGCTATTTTACGGTCCATTTGGACATCTTTTTTGTGAAGGTTCACTGCACTCCATTCTACGGATCATATGCTCTCTGCATTTCTGCAATTCTACCCGAGCCCCCAGGGATCAATGACCATGTCACAGAATACTCTGTTTCTCACTTCGGCCCAATGATGACATCTTGTACGATTTTCACTTGGTTTTTCTTAAATACAAGCAGTACTCAGTCCAGGGAAGCAAAGCAACCGCAGCATTTTTGAAACACACATAGTGTCCAGGCCCAGTGGAAACTTGCTCAATCCAAAGTGTGAACAAAAGTTTCCATGTAACCAACCCAGTCTACCTACTTGTCTAATGCAAACCCACCTTAAAAACAGACCATTCTGTGGGTGAATGGTACACATGTTCCAGGACAGTGCGAACAAGTAATGACTATGTTCCTTTTCTAGAATATTACTTTGAACAATGGTTTTAATGACTGCCTAGTTTCTTGCCACATTTAAACACCAAAAAGAAAGAAACATGCTGTACAAGCTGATATCGCTGTCCTGGCCAACAAAACATAGTCTTGCCAAAAATGGCCTGCACCAAGACAACTAGTCTTGTAAGACGGTGAATAAATATTTATGAGAAGATATCATGAACAAAAAACAATCCTTCAGTTTGGAAACTTCTGAAACTAAGCACTTTATGTTGCTCTTGATTTTCTAAATGCCTTAAAATGATACAAACTAAAGTTGAGTAAATGATGACAGAACTTTAATTTTTGGATGAACTATCCCTTTAAATGTAAATGGAGAAGAACATAGAGCAGAAACATACTTGACACAAATGTGCAAATGCTCATAGCTACACAAGCTTGATTTTGCGTTGTGTCCGAACGCAGTTTATAAGTCAATGCAAGTACTAGTTGCATTCTCAGCATTGCCACAAGGCATGTTTTAGCGAGCATTAGCATAAACAGGTAAACTACTATCAAAGTGGAGCAACAGTTTAGTAAATGCAATAGCACACACTCCTCAACTGTTGACATGTTTATAGCTTGCTACCCAAAGGAAACTCTATCGCCCCCTCGAGTAATGAAATTGAATACCACAGTAACGCAGGAACGCACATTTATACAACAGGGATGTGCACTTGCAATGTGTTGGTCAAGTATATGCGTCTGCTTTCACGTTCTTGCTTAGAGTTTGTTTCTGGCCTTAATATACAGTCGGGAATTTGCATATCGGAAATTTCACCTGATCAGTGAAAAATTTTCCCATGGGAATTTTGCATGGGGTTCAGGTTTGACGAACTTTGACACCTGAATTTGCATCGCTGACCAATAGGAAGTTGCTCGGTTTAGTAGTGACTTCTGTGTGGGCAGTCCATAGCTACACTGAAAATTCAAAATTGATGAGCAAATCATTTTAGTGGGGAGTCTCTTTATAAATTCACTCTCCCAGAATATAAAGTGCACCATTAAAAAAAAAAAAAGACTCATTTTTGGAGGTTTTACAAGTGCTTAACATTTGCCCATGCTTTCTTCGCCAGCAGAATTTCTACGTGCAAAGGCAAATGTGACCATACCTTTAGGAAATGGTACTCAATCCTAATTTGCAGTAGAGTAATTTTATCCTGGAATCAGACTGTTTGAATCCCTACCACTATGAAAGACCTAGCAAAACTGGTCTCAGGTCAGTATTGGATTACTAAGGTCTGTTTTGTGATACAATCAACCGATGACTCAGTGGGGGTACTTGGAGAGAAAATCCATTCTTCAGGGGGCCAGCCGTGTTATAATAAAGCCTGTCTGTTACACTAAGACTCTGATAGCCACCTAAGCATGGGGCCATGGGGCCCATAAAATCCTCCAAAAGAATCACATGGCCGACAGCCTTTTCAGGAATCTTCCAAAGAGAAATATCTGAAAGTAAACCATGCATTGGCCCTGCTCTTCTGAACATAGAGTGTCCTAAACAAAGTGATGTCTCTATGGTTTCCATTTTGATCTTTGCCCAACACTTCCACTACACGGAACACATTAATAGCATGAGGAACATTGCACAGGCTGATTTTCTTGGTTCCCAGTTCCTGGCATCTCACCAACCCTGAACATTTCAGAGAGGACAGAAAAAGCTTTCTCGGTACATTCTCCCCAGGATTGGGAAGAGGGAAAACCTGGATGTCTTTCCCTCATGTTGAAATGGTAAACAGTCTTTGAACCCCAGACCCGGCCAAAAAGAAGCTTTAGTCTTTATCCAAATGGCTTCACAGTCTGATGGACAACAACAAACATGACTTCATCTCTAGACAGTAAAACATCTATAATTTGGGTTTAATAAGCGGCACGTCTCGGTATAGTCCCAAAGATTTGTGCTACTTAGACAGGTGGGCAAATGCTAACACGTGAATCAAAAACATGCACCAAAATATCCCAGAATAAAGAACTTACACCATGTTTTCCTAACTGGAACGCTGCACCGAAATGGGTGAGAGGTCAGCCGATCATTAGATGGAGCCGTGATTGTGTTTTTGTTGGACTTACATACATAACTACCCACTGGCACAACTTGGATTTAAACATCCAGACTGGACATAAAAAAAGTCACAAGGAATCAAAACTCTCTAAGTCACCACAAGAGTATCACTAACTTGATTCAGATCATTCAAACAAAGTTATTCACACACTGTCAAACATTGAATAATCTACATGCAGTTGTTAAGAGGACACTATTTTACGAGCTTGTAAAGATTTTAATTGCTCTGGCAAGTCATAAACTCCAATTTGCCAGAGAACGTTCGGCAGCCAGTTTTCACGCAGACCGACCACAGACTCTTGCACAACGCTGCTATTCATTTGCACATTTTGGACAACATCAGAAAAAAAGAACTGAAATAGATCTGGAATATTGCACCTCAAAACTTCCACTGAAACCATCCTAATATTTTGCTTCACTGATAACAAATTATATTTTCTATATTTCTAGTAAATTATCATAACTGACTGGACAAAACCCTGGGGTTCATTGCAACCCTAACCCCAAGTATTTAAGCATTGTTTGTGCTATAGGGGCATGAATGATACCTCACACTGTGGGGCTTGTTAATGAGTGGTAGGCTGTTACTTTTCTAAGCAATCACACTTATGATTTCCACTTGGCAGACAATAAAACAGACAAAAAAAAAAAAAAAATAATTCCATAGACTTACATTGAGGGAGGGACCACAGCCATATCTAGTGACCAGAATATCAGAAAGACTTGCGGGTGGACTATTTTGAATCGGGTCAGTAAGCAACCACCCGAATGCTCCAGCAATTGCAAAACCCTAACAACCACCCAGAACAGCCTAGACACTGCATAGCAATGCCCTGGAAACCACCCACTCACATTTTCATCAGAAAATAATGAACAGTAAGCAATAAACTTCAATGTACAGGTTTTCAAATAGTAAATTGGTTCAAAGTTGGTGGAAAAACCTCAACATACTAAACAAACTAGTTGTCCAGTTTTATCGATGTTGCTTGAATGTTAGGTCAGATATATACTTTACACAAGTGCACGAACATAGACCCGAGCACTTGGCCAACGTGTGGTCCGGTCCAACATGCTTTGTGCGTTCTTGCGTTGCTGTGGCGGTAACAAACCTCAGTACTCAAGGGGGCGATAGAGTTACCTTCAAAAGTCTGTGCCATTAAATTGGATGTATTTATTTTTTAGGTAAGTTGCTATAAATATATTTACTTTAACAGCAATATTCTCTTAAAAACTGTTGTTCAACCGTTACAGTTGTTGGCCTGAAAGAGAAAACTCAAAGTAGAAGCAAACAGTTACACTAATGTCTGCCATAGCGCCCCTTGCTGCAACATTCAGAATGCAACTTGCGTTGTGTTATGTGTTGCGTTCTTGACACATTTTGGAACGCAACAGCACACAAACTTGAGCTTGCGTACACTGAAAAAAATGTTGAGTGTGGCTTACATAAAAAAAATAAAAAAATTAAAAATTGCAAACAATTTCCATACAGAAATTGCAAATAAATTGAACAGACCATATTTTCAAGTAAAGGTTACACACAGTTTTTGGTGGCTTTAATTAGAAATTCTCAAGTAAAATTTACTTTGCAATACTCTGTTTCAAGTAAATTTTACTCACACTTTGTTGGTAAATTTTACTTGTGCAATGTAGCACTAAATTAAGCTTTGCTTTTGGAAATGTACTAGCTTTCAATGTTTTTTTAAGCATACTTATTCATGTACCACATGACACATAAACGTCTTCCCCATGCTATGTAGTCTATTAGACAACATCAACTTGCATTACTGGCGTTATATTCAAGATTCAGAGCTGCGCACGCAGACCTGAACACTTGTTTCACAAACCACGATGACGGAAACAATCAACAGATCCTTTTTGTGATCATGAACGGGTAATTTTGATTAGGGAATTTACTTCAGACTCACAAAACAATGTTACCAAACATAACCAAAAAATCAACAATAAAAACAGTTTAAATCAACTTGCAAACAGTGAAACCATGCAAGCTCATTAGTTATTTATGCACGCTGGGAACAACAGTTCTGAAAAGTTAAGTAAAATGTACTTATTTTATTTACTTGTGAAATTTACTCAAATAAGCGAATAAATATTACATGGTTTTCTACTTTAGGATTGATACATGATAACGCATTGTAAAGATAACAAAACAATCATAAATAATATTTATAAGCTAGAGCATTCATTTTTAAATGTTTGAATTGAGTACAAATGTAGAATTTACTTAACATTTTCAAGATCACACTTAAACTAACTTATTCAATGTAGAAAGTAGAGATCGACGATAGTGGATTTTGCCGATATGATAATTAAGGTGGTGGGAAAAGGCTGATAACCGATAAATCGGCCGATAGTTTTTTAAAAATCAATTTATAAAATGATAAAAAAAACGTAGTCTTTCCTCACTATGAAGGGCACAGATATTGAGGCTACAGGAGTCCAAAATAAATATTAAAAAGCCCAAAAGCAGTTTATTGTGAACCCAAAATCTCAATAATAACTAGAAAAATTTAGATTCTGTGCATTACGGGAGACTTTCAACTTAAAACAAGTCTGAAATACACAGGGGACTCTTATTTTAAAATGACAGAGACTTGGCTTAGTTACAATGCTCTATATGGAAGTATTTACCAAATGGTGGAAAATCTATGCCAATAACCGATAGTTCCAAAAAGCAACTATCGGCACCAATTAATCGGTAAAACCAATCAGTCTACCTCTAGTAGAAAGTACTTAATCTTTTCTGCAATATTCACTACACAAAATATTTTTTTTTCAGTGAGTTAGATGTGTCTTTATTCATGTACTTGCATAGAGTATGCTTTAACACTTAGAAAAACAAATTATCCCAAATGTAGAAATTTCTTATATTTTGCTTTCTGATGTACAAAATAAGAAATCCTCAGTTCAACGGTGGCCTTAAAATAAATACATATTCTAAAAATAATCAAGGGTCAAATTTAGGTTTTAGATCAAAATAGCCTCCTAACTACAGGAACTCCCTAAAAGGAACTCAACTGGGTCTGACTGGGTCACTGAGTACTCACTAAACACCTTGATATTCAACAACTATCCAAACAGGTGTTAAACGGCCTCAATGAATTCAGCAAGGAGATGTTTTTTTGAGACGTTCCCTTCAAATACTTTTCCCAGTGTTGTCATACCCCAAGCCTCTTCCCGTTTCAGAAACATTCCATTCTTGGAGGAAGCATTTCACTGCAACAGTCATTTATGCTTGACAGAATGTGAGTCAATGGGAGCCAAAACACTGACCATAAAAGAACTGGCTGTGCTCTTTCTTAACAACATCAGTCTCTTTCTATCAGCACATTTAAAAAAATAGATTATAATTGAACAAGGCTAATCTCTTGACCAATTGCCTTGGTTTATCCTGAAATTCGCTCTGTATTTGGATAAATAGAGGATGCTGTCCATAGAACAGCACTGATATGAGAGATATGGATTGGCATAGATGAAGCGTATCGTTTACCGATACTTTCTGCACAGTGAGGTCAAGCCAACTGCTGGTAAAATGTACTTGATGTGCTGGGGGAAGAGGGATAGAAGAGAGAAGCAGAAAGAGAGCATGCTTTGCTGACTTCTTTAAGATTAGTAATCATTCATGGCTAAGAATGAGCTCTGACTGCTTTGGCTCAACAAAATCACCTGACTTTCTGGTGTCTGTACATAAATACTGAAGAAACTGATTTAAGGGACATAAGAAGCACATCCAGAGGACAAACGCATTTCAGCTCTTGGCGTAAAAATGAGATCTGTGGAATGTCTTGAGGAGAAAACATCAACTCGTCGACATCAAAGTACAATAAATACAGCAAGCTGAATTAAAAGTTGATACTGTTGAGTGATGCTTTTATAATATCTGCCATATGGAAAACTTGTCATTGCAGTTTGCTTGAGAAATAGTTTTTATACAGTTTTGAAAATGCTTAAAAACTTACTTTATGGCTTTATAGACATTAATGTGATCTTTGAAACAAGGCTGTTAAAAAATAACATTAACTTGTCAGGAAGGGTGATGCAAACACATTATTAGGTAATCTTATAACTGTGGCCAGTATGACCACATTTTTGTAATTTATGATCCTTAGAAATACAGGAAGAACTTCCAAAGCAGCCAAATTCATTCTTAGGGAATTCATCCTTTCTTACTTTCAGAAAATGTAATAAAAAAAGCTAACAGATCAAATATAAACAAAGAATAAATAAAAAGACTAAATAAATAAGAGTCTTAAAAAGTAAAAAAAATAAAATAATATACTGTGGATATATATATATATATATATATATATATATATATATATATATATACATAATATTATTATACATAATTGTATAATATAATTATATATATTATAGTAATATATATATATATATATATATACACAGTACTGTGTAAACGTTTTAGGCACTTGGGGAAAATTTTGCATAGTGAGGATGTCTTTAAAAATAATGCCAGTAGTTTTTTTATTTGTCAATTAATGTCATACAAAGTCCAGTAAACATAAAAAAAAGCTAAATCAATATTTGGTGTGACCACCTTTGCCTTCAAAACAGCACCAATTCTCCTAAGTACACCTGGACACAGTTTTTCTTGGTTGTTGGCCGATAGGATGTTCTAAGCTTCTTGGAGAATTTGCCACAGTTCTTCTATCTATTTCGGCTGTCTCAATTACTTCTGTCTCTTCTTGTAATCCCAGACTGACTCAATATTCAGTGTGTGTGTGTGTGGGGGGGGGGGGGGGGGGTTACCCTCTGTGGGGGTAATGCCATCTGTTGCAGGGCTCCCTGTTCTTCTATTCTATTCGCAAAATAAATGTTTAGCAGTCTAAAATGTATATTTCCTATTCCCACACTAAAACTGAAAATATAAATAACCATCTTAAGACAAATGTTTTGTGAAGCATCTTATGTGACTAAGACTTTTGCATATATATATTTACTTTTTTTTAATTTTTTTATTTTTTACAAATTTTGAAACAGGACCAAAAAATATTAAAATATTTTACAAATTATATTATATCATTAATATATTAGCCTATATTGATGTGCAAATGTGACCTACCGTATTAGTATTGTTTTTTAATGTAGGTTCGTATCCGTGCAACGATTCACACTGATTTTGTGCGGATTCTTCACTCCTTTTCATCTTTATATGTTCCGGCTGGTGTAAATCTCTCAAACTGAGCAGATTTCGTATTTTGTGACTCTTTAGAAACATGTTTTGTTCACTCCTCCTGGAGCTGGGTCTCTCCTCAAAGTCCATGCAAAGAGCCATTGAGAATAATGCAAACAAAACACAGCAGAATACGGTGCTCATGGTTTCCGTTTAATGTGCAGAAAATTCTTCTCTCTAAATATCCATAAATAGGAGGTTTATTGGTACCGAACGTTCAGTGTTTACGCTCCGACGCATGTCTGTGGAGAAGCCGCTGTACTGCGCACTGCTCAACTCACGGATTGTTCAAGATTAGGAGGGACCGTCCAATCACGCCCCGTTTTATGAATATTAATAAGTCGCGCTGACGTTGCTTGGCAAACCTGCCATAGTGAGGGCTTCGCTTATGGATATTAATTAGGTCGTAGTGACGGTGTCGGAACCATTCCAATGGCGAAGCCTTTGTCATTAATATTAATTATATTATGCCAAAGTTACTCAGTAACTGACCAATTGCCAAGGCTGATTTATGAATGTTAAAATACATGCGTTCGCTGTACTAGGGTTCGTTCATTTGCGTACAGAACTGGGTTAACCACGCTTTCATCTGTATTAAATGGCAACAAAGCTACCACGTGAGTGACAAATTTGCCTGTCATACAAATCTCAAAAGAGTAACCTCCTGAGATCCAGTAAAAAGGCTTGTTAAAGGGATAGTTCACCCAAAAAAGAAAACTCTCTCATCATTTAGTTCTTCTACTGAACACAAACAAAGATTTTTATCAGAATATTTCAGGTCTGAAGATCCATACAATGCAAGAGTGTGGTGAGCAGACGTTTCAAGTCCCAAAAATCACATAATAAAACATCATAAAACTAATCCATATAACTCCAGTGGTTAAATCTGTTTTCTGATGTGATGCAATCCCTTTAGGTGAAAAACAGATAAATATTTCAATCCTTTTTTTATATAAATCTGTACTTTCACTTTCAAAATGTGAAAGTGGAAATTTATAGTAAAAAAAGGACTTGATCAGTTTCTCACCCACACCTATTATATTGCTTCTGAAGACATGGATTTAATCACTGGAGTTGTATGGATTACTTTTATGATGTCTTTATGTGATTTTTGGAGCTTGAAAGGTCTGTGACATTCATTTGCATTGTATAGAAAATAAATAAATATAAAAAGATTTATATTAAAATAGTATTGTGATATTAATATTTATGATATTAATATCAGGCCTATGATATTGGTCACACTCCCAAACATTTGGTTTCACAGAAAATTGCAGCACATTTTTTTCTCTGTATGGTCTCAGAAATAATAATATAAAGACAATAACTTCACAACTAGCCAAACGTTTGGATACACCTACATTTATTATTGCCATTTTCCATATTTAATAATAATAGTAAATAAATTAAATACAACATCCAAGAGTATGACAATCTTGAACAGCACATATGGATTTCCTTCTATATCATAAATCACTTGTGAAAAAGAAAACACTCAAACACATTGCTTTTTTCCAACAACAGTTTATTGATGCATTGATTTGTAACAAAAAGAACCCCCCCGTTTAAGTCAACTACACGATTTGCTGTTCTGTGCTTGTACGGAACTATAGAAATTTTTGGATTGACAGAAAAGGAAAAGAAAAAGTATAAAGTCTTAATTCCTGTCTGAACAGGCAAACCGTAGGATGCAGCCAGAGTATTACATATGCAATTGCTGTGTGATGATTCACACAAATCACATTGGATTTCTTTATCGAACATCAGTTGGGCTTAGCACAGCTCTGTTCAGCTTTAGATATCCTTGATGACATCCTCAAGTTCTTCTTTTGTGTACATGTGAAAGGTCTTGCCTGGCTCTATTGTGGCAAGCTGGAGAGAAGAGAAAATGAGTATTAAAATGTTAGAACTTTTGTCAGTCGGATACATTTGAATGCATTATTAACTGTCACATCCTGCATTACATTGTGACAGATTCATAAAACAACCCCAGTGATGTATTTGTATTTGATGTATCTGACAACAGAAAGTTTCAGAAGTTCTGAACAAGTTGTTTTTGGATATTGTTTTAAATAAAAGGTCTATTGGACTGGGGTAAAAGTTTCAATTTCTGAAGAATACAGTATATTTTCATAGTACAAGCTCTTTTATCTTAAAAGATCAAGGGAAATTTGATTCCTCGTGATATGACCCCTTTAAATTAAATTATAATTCACATGATTCACACCATGTTGGGTGGATCACTTGTGCATTACCTCAATGTTAGTGGCATTCAGCTTCTCCTCCATCACTTGTTTCAGAATCGTGAGAGAAGACTTGATAGCCTCCTTTAATGTCATGGACTGCAAAAGATTAACAGAGATTTTATGAATGTTTTGTTAAGGAAAAGATGCAGCACCAATGCTAAACTTTCTGGCATTCAGTGTGACTGGGTATCTTGAAAGTAATTACATCTTTGGAAAAGTCTTTTGGACACTGGCTGATGTTTATTAGATTGCACTGTCACATGGGTGCTGAGTCTGGTGACTTAAGTTACACTAGTAGAAGCATGATGTACTGGAATGAGTAAATGGGTGGGGTAGATTCAAGCATGTGGCTCAAGTTGCTGCTGTAGGATTCTCTTGGGAGTGAGCCAAACATGTTCCTCTGTGAGAATACTCTCTCGAAATAACCGGTCTATGGCAGAATGAATAAGACTCTAAAAGTGAAAGTTCATCCAAAATGGAAAATTCTCTAATCATGTACTCACCCTCATGCCATCCCAGATGTGCAGGACTTTCTTTCTTCAGCTGAACACAAACAACGTTTTTTAGAAGAATATCTCAGCTCTGTAGGTCCTCACAATGCAAGTGAATGGTGGACAGAAATTTGAAGCTCAAAAAGCACATAAAGGCAGCACAAAAGTAATTAATACGACTTCAGTGGTTTAATCCATGTCTTCAGAAGAGATATGATAGGTGTGGGTGAGAAACAGATCAATATAAGTCCTTTTTTACTATAAATCTCAACTTTAACATTCTTATTTTGCTTTTGGCAATTTACATTGTGCATATCGCCACCTTCAGGACAGAGAGGAGAATTTATAGTAAAAAATAAAAAAATAAAAAATATTGATCTGTTTTTTAACCACACCTATCATATCACTTCTGAAGATATGGATTTAACCACTGTGGATTACTTATATGCTGCCTTTGTGCTTTTTGGACCTTCAAAGTTCTGATCACCATTCACTTGCATTGTATGGACCTACAGAGCTGAGATATTCTTCTAAAAAATCTTAGTTTGTGTTCAGCAGAAGAAAGAAAGCCATACACATCTGGGATGACATGAGTGTGAATAAATTAGAGAATTTTCATTTTTGGGTGAACTGTCCCTTTAAAGTTAGAACTTAGCATACTGTTATTTAGACAGACATGTGGAGTTCAATTTTGTAATATATCAAGAATACATAAATAAAAGATTTTGAAGGCTGTAATACTATGCTATAGCTTAAAATCTACTTAATAGACTATTGAACTGTAAAATATAGATAGTCATCATATGTTAACTGAATTATGTTTATCCAGAATTGTCTATATTAGCCTACATTAGTTCATCTTATTGGTCACATTGTAGCTTTTGAAAATTTTTCAAATTCAGTGTGTTCCATTAATAAATGTCTTGAAATTGCGAATTTTTTATATATATATATATATATATATATATATATATATATATATACACACATATTTATTGTTTACGTAAATAATTTGTAGTATTTACAAGTATTTACAATGATATGTTAAAACACGAGCTAAATCGGTATTGTCTTTTTAAGACTACCGGCATCAGCTAATGAGCAAACATAAACATGATTAGAGTTGCACGGTTATTCACGCATCCATTTTTTCTGTAATTAGAATTAGTTTTTTTTTTGTAGATGTTTTTATCAACAACTGACTGTAAAGAACAAAAAGGATATTAAAAGAGACATTATTCACTGACGTATGGATTGCGTGGATCTCTTCTTTGGACACGCAGTACGAGTCAAACCAAACTTTTACTTTCAACAGGCAGTGAAAGGATATCGCTACTCAATCACTGGTGAGTGAAATTTAAAAAATTACCAGCCAGTGGCTAATCACAGACATTTTAGTCACACAGTTTGAAAATTGGTCGCATTTGCAAGTGATTTACTCGCATTGTAGGTGGTTTCCATATAGAGTAAAAGATTGATCTTGTTCGTTCAAACAAAGTTCGCTATGCATTGGAAAATCTATATTTTTAACCAGTCCTATTTACGATTATGATTAATTGTCATTAAGAAAAAAAAAAAAAAGTGCGCACATCATACACCTTAACAAATTAATATTTATATTTAACTTGGAATCATATAATAAAATAGGGATAAAATAATTACTTTAAGTCTTTCAAAACTTATGAATGACAAATTATATTGGATCAGTCCATCTCAAGTGGTCCAATACAGGTTGCTTGACCATTTTTAATTTTCCTATTGTTATTTTTTTTGTGATTACCTCTATGTATTGGTATTGCAAAACCACCAGTTTTTTAAATTTTTATTTTACTTGGTTTAACCATGACGGCCATCTTTGTGTCATGGCACATGACAATTTTGGTTATACAGCTGTTTACGGAAACCTCAATATCTCGGCTCAGGATAGTCCTAGCTCCTTGGACCAAAAACTGATCTCTAGAGCACATTAAAAGTTACAACCCCAATACTGAAAAAGTTGGGACAGTATGAAGAATGCTAATAAAAAAAAAAAAAGAAGTGGTTTGTAAATTATATTCACCCTTTGCTATATTGAAAGCACTACAACTAAACATTATATGATGTTTTACCTTGTGAATTTCATTGTTTACGTACAGTAATTTCAAATCAGATGATTGCAACAAGCTCCAAAAAAGTTGGGACAGTCGAGTGTTTACCACTGTGAAACATCACCATTTCTTCTAATAACACTTGAGCATTTAGGCACTGAATACACAAGTTTAAGTTTAAAAATTGGAATTTTCCCCCATTCATCCATTATGCTGGTCTTCAGCTGCACAATTGTACGGGGTCTTCGTTGCTGTATTGTGCGTTTCATAATGCACCACACATTCTCAATTGGAGATGGTTAGGACTGCAGGCAGGCCAATCTAGCACCGGCACTCTCTGCTTGCGGCCAGTATGTGGCTTGAAGTTGTCCTGCTGAAAATTCCGGGTCATCCCTGGAAAAGACGGTGCTGGACGGCTGTATCTGCTGCTCCAAAATTTGTACATCTCTCTCTGCATTAATGGTGCCCTCAGAGATGTGCGAGTTACCCATGCCATGGGCACTGACAGACCTCTGGCCCATACAGACACTGGCTTTTGGACCCGACGTTGATTATGGCTTGGATGGTCCTTTTTCTCTTTGGCCCGGAGAACACGACAGCAGTGTTTTTCAAAAACTATTTGAAATGTGGACTCTTCGGACCAAAAAACACGGTTCCACTGTTCTACTTTCCATCTAAGATGAGACCGAGCCCAGAGAAGTCGGCAGCACTTCTGGACAGTGTTGATGTATGGCTTCTGCTTTGCATAGTAAAGTCTTAACTTGCATCTGTGGATGCAGCAGCAAGTGGTGTTGACTAACAAACGTATACTAAAGTTATCCCAAGCCCATGTTCATGATATCAATTACAGATGAATGATGTTTTTTAAGACAGTGATGTCTGAGGGATCAGAGATCACGCACATTCAGAAGTGGTTTTCGTCTTGCCCTTACGCACCGAGATTTGACCAGATTCCTTGAATCTTTTCACTATATTGTGCACTGTAGAGGGTGAAATGCCCGAAATCCTTCTAATTTGTCTTTGGGGAACATTGTTCTCAAAGTGCTGGATTATTTGCTGAAGTCTCGAATGATCCTTGCTCTTGAAGGACTAGGCTGTTTTTGAAGGCTCCTTATATACTATGACATGATTGCCTCATCTGTTTAACATCTCCTGTTTAAGATTGCCTTGTTATTTTAACTTGTCAAATTTTTTAGTCTTAAATTGCCTGTCTCAACTTTTTTGGAGCGTGTTGCAATCATCTGATTTGAAATGACTGAACATTAAAAAAATAAACAATGAAATTCACAAGGTAAAACATCACATAAGGTTTAGCTGTAGTGCTTTCAATATAGCAAAGGGTGAATATAATTTACAAATCACTTCTTTTTGTTTTTATTAGCATTTTTCATACTGTTCCAACTTTTTCGGAATTGGGGTTGTACATGGACATATATAAACATTTTGCACATTCTTGTTCCTTAGACTTAGAACTAAGGCCCTAATGTAATGCTTAACATTGCGCAAAGTTCCACTTTTAGGATCATTTTATAATGGGAAGGGTTTGAGTCTCAGTCTTAATTTTTTTTAGGGGTTACCTAGGTAAGTATAGTGTGCATGCAGAAGTTTGAGACTTCTCTCTCTTTTTTTTTTTTTTTTTAATGGGGCGAGAAAGTGAGATTTTTTACAATTCCCTCAATTTCGGGTTGAATATCTCTGATGGGGGACCAGATAGGAACCTAAAATTTTCACAGAAATAAGTCCTCTAAAGTAGTATTCTGCTGTAAAAAATTGAGCTTGAGATTCCACTGGTTACAGAGCTGGGGTTAGTAGAAATCTGGGGAAAAGCCTACTTTATTCATGCATTTTGAGAAATTAACAGATGTAATATAAGCATAAAAATAATAAAAATGTATATATGTACATGTACCTTGTAATGTGCTCTAGAGATCAGGTATTGGTCCAAGGAGCGAGGACCATACTGAGCCGAGATATTGAGGTTTCTGTAAAAAGCCGTGGAACCAAAATTTTTTGTGTGCCATGACATAAAGATGGCCGTCGTAGTTAAACCAAGTAAAATAAAAACAAAATACTGGTGGTTTTGCAATACCAATACAAAGAGGTAATCACTAAAAAAAAAAAAAAAAAAAAATTAAAATAGGAAAATTAAAAATGGTCAAGCAACCAACTTTACAATTATTGGACCACTTGAGATGGACTGACCCTATTTTAAATATCAAAATATTTCCAAATACTTAAAATATGTGTCTCTTTTATAAACGAGTTAGTCAGACATGACTAATAAACAATAATAAACAATTCTAACCCAATTTGCAAACAAATCAAACTAATTTCTGCGAGTTTACCATCGATTCTCAATGGAAGAACACATGGACTAAAGCGTTGTTTGGGCTTAAAGGAAATCCCAGAGGCTTCAAATAAGTTTTGATCTTTTATTTTCTCCTTTTACAGAAAGTCATGTCGGGTTTTAGCTTTAGTCTTGGTCCAATTTACATTTACACTGTTGTTTTTGGAACCCAGCCAACCTGAATAGCTATTACATCATATTATATTTAGCAGTAGTATAATATTTCAGTCATAAATAGGGGCAGTGGTGGGTTATAGGGGCAGTGGTGGCTCAGCGGTTAAGGCTCTGGGTTACTGATCAGAAGGTCGGGGGTTCAAGCCCCAGCACCGCCAAGATGCCACTGTTGGGCCCTTGAGCAAGGCCCTTGACCCTATCTGCTCCAGGGGCGCCGTATCATGGCTGACCCTGCACTCTGACCCCAGCCTAGCTGGGATATGTGAAAAAGAAGAATTTCACTGTATATGTGCAAATGTATAATGTGTGATAAATAAAGAAAATTATTATTAATTATTATTATAAATTCTTTAAATACACACATTATCTTAAGGCTCTCCGCTTAAACCCACCATTTCTCATGAATAAAGATCTTTGCGATTCTGTATGTATTTAAAATAAGTTTCTTTATTCTATCATCATCTTTATTCTATAATATCCAGAGAATAGAGTAAGCAGGTGTCTCCTCCTCCATCACTGCATGTCATTAACACTGCTTGTATGAACATGCAACGACCAAGAATATTTGCCATTTCACGATTGTTAAAGTGAAACTGGAGTTCTTTGCGTTCACTATCAAAATCCTTGTTTATATTTTCACAGGAGTATTGTGTATGTACACACCATCTGTTGGCGCAATCCTCAGATGGTGTGTACATCACAGCACTTCAGAAGCGATCCATCTTCACGCCCTCCGAGTGTGATCCGCGGTGCAGCTCAGTGAGACGGTCGCAGTTAAATTGAATGGATGGACGTACCTTGTGATAGACTTCCTGCAGAGAGCTCTGAGCACCCTCAGATGCTGAGCCAATAGCCCTGGCATCACACTGGACAAAAGTGCCCGAAGGGTCCATGTGGTATCTGTCAAAGAGTTCAGTGTGATTTATAAAGTTTACAAACAAATTAAATAAAGACAAACCCAAGTATTTGAAACCTTTCAGAACTTTGAGATGACCATCTATGAACACTTTTAAGAATATTTGATTAATGGTTATTTTTTATGTTGATTATGTTTTAAGCATGCACATCATTATGGTGATTAGGGATGTGCACGAGTAATCGACAAATCGTTCTGCACCAGCTAGCCGACTATTAAAAACATGACTTGAATGTCACAAAATGATTTTTGTTTGCATATTTGCCTGGCATGCGCAATGCTGAAATTACTTTCCCTCTGGATCTTTCACCAAATCTCGCAGTTACAATTGAGTCCACTGGGGAAGCGCTGCTGATATGTGTCGTTGATGTGTTGGATAAGAGATGATGACATGTTGGGCATCTTTGTGTACTTCCAAGCAAAGCTAAATGTGGTAATACTTAGATTCTTATTGAACTCTATTCTTTTGGTATTCGGTTCTTGTTGGAGTCATGGACTGTTTTTATAGTGGAAAGGAAATGTGAAGCGGTACAAGAAACTCTGAAGCCTGTATGTGTATTAAATATCTGAACACATGCAGTGTGCATTTTATAACAACTTTCACCACTGTTTTTTCTGAATAATAACATGTGAAATGATAAAATTTTATGTAGACTCAGAATTTAGATATGTGCCGTTAATACTGGTTTCTATGTACGTTCCAGGTGAGTGCAAAAGTTAACTGTTATTTTTGAATCTTTTTATTATTATTAATGCATATTGTTCATTTCATTTTTTTCCTCAAAAGAAAAGCATAGTTTACCTATTTTGAAACTGTTCTTGGTAACATTTGGGAACAAAATATAAATTTCACGTATGTGTCATACTTGTTATTTTTAACTGAAATGTTCATTTACGAGTAATCGATTACTCTCTTTTTCTTTTTTTTTTTTTTGTGGGTTAGAGTACTCGACTAAAAAATTACTCAAAAATGCCCATCCCTAATGGTGACTGAGGCTAACATTCTGCTTTACATCTCCCTTTGTGTTCCATGGAGGAAAAGTCAGTCATTTGGGTTTGGAACAATGTCAGAATCTTCATTTTGAATGAATTTTCCCTTTGAGAAGGTTTTGAACTTTTAAGCTAAATTAAACTATTTAGCTATATTTAAAAAATGTTTAGGTAGCTAAACATTACAAACTATACAGAGTGTGCTTACAGTTGAGGTCCTTTCTCATCATTGCCTCCAAAAAGTAGAGCAACACCAAAAGGACGACTCTAAAGAAAAAAGACAAAAAGGAGGAATCATTTCAGCCTATTCTGGTTTCAATCTGAAATTTTAGAGAAAACTCCCTTTAAGTTTAAGGCAGACTGGTCTTACCATAGCACCAGGATCAGCATCCTCCTCTCCAAACTGCAGAGCGAGGTTAGACACAGCCTGTGTTATGCTCTCTACCGTCATCGTCTCATTGTAGGTAAACCAATGGTTCTGCAGAATACAAAACACCACGACAGTGCTTAAAATATGATCTGGAGTGTTTCAAAACTGGAGTATTACAATATTAAAGAAACTTCTCACCTGTGTTTCCACTCTTGCTTTGTCGATAAGTGTTTTTGCATCAGCTATTAAGCCACTCATGGCACAGCCTGTAATAAGAAATTAACACAATCAGTTCTTCACAACTAGCTTTATTACCCGGCACCCACCGAGAACATGTTCTCTTAAAGACTTAGTTCTCACCTTCACATCTTTCCAAACCCATATGTCCTTCTTTCCTTCATGGAACACAAAATATGTTGTGCAGAACATTAGCCTCAATCACCATTCACTTTCATGTATGGACGAAATATGCAATGAAAGTGAAAGGTGTCTGAGGCTAACATTCTGAACTCTTTTTGTGTTCCATGGAAGAGAGAAGGGGGGGCGGGGGATTTTCTCCCCAAATCGCTCCAAGTCCTCATGGTGGCGTAGTGACTCGCCTCAATCCGGTTGGTGGAGGACGAATCTCAGATGCCTCCACGTCTGAGACCGTAAATCCACGCATCTTATCACGTGGCTTGTTGAGCACATTACCGCGGAGACCTAGCACGTGTGGAGGCTCACGCTATTCTTCGCGGCATCCACGCACAACTCACCACGTGCCCCACCGAGAGCAAGAACCACATTATAGCGACCACGAGGAGGTTAACCCAACGTGACTCTACCCACCCTAGCAACCGGGCCAATTGGTTGCTTAGGAAGCCTGACTGGAGTCGCTCAGCACGCCCTGGATTCGAACTTGCGACTCCAGGTGTGGTAGTCAGCGTCTTTACTTGCTGAGCTACCCAGGCCCCCAGAGAGAAAGTAATCTGAGGTTGGAACAATATGAGGGTGATTAATAAAGACAGCAGTTGTGTTACCAATATGAGAATCGATTTCTACAATCTTCTCAATGCTGCTGGGCTCCATCAGAGGAGAAGTTATTCTCTTCTCGACAGCAAGACATACCCCCTCCGATGTCTGAATGCCAATGGCCGTTGAACCCAACTGGAAAGACAGGCAAAGCAAATGTTAGACATGACATTGACATGTCACAAAATGGGACAGTTTGAAACAACCAACAATATACCGCTAATAAAGATCACTATATATTATATAAGCGGATTATTATGTACTTTTTTGGTCTTTTGTTTTTTTGTTACTTAAGAAAAACGGAAATAATTCTACATTAGAAATGAGGTCTACCTTGATAGCTTCAATGGCATATTCTACTTGAAAAAGTCGTCCTTCTGGAGAGAAAGTGTTTACCCCTCTGAGGACAGGAAAAAAGTTAGTGTGGTTAAGTACATTCAAATCTGTATTTACAATATTTAGCATACATTGTAATACACTGTACAGTTACAGCAGTTCTTCCACTTGCAAGCAAAACTGAAAGTGAAAGTTACAAGACAAGACTATTTCTATTGTACCATAAGAACATGTAAATATCCAAGGAACTACTATAACAAGAGGCCACTGATATCATAAATGTCCAATATTTAAATAAAATACATTCAATTTTACAAATAAGTTTCATTGTTTAATTTACCTGTCGTATTCTGATCTTGTCAAGAACATGATGAAATGCAAATCTGTAAAAATAACAAATCATGAGATAAATGGAAAAACAGGTCGAAACATGATATAACTTTCAACGTACTAAAGTAGCACAAAATACAACAGCTAGCTATGTAAGCGGGGACAAGTTGGAGTTCACAACCAATCAGAGACCAGTTATCCTTTCACTGATTGGACGGTCCAGAGAAGAAAGGCGGCGCTATGATTCGTTTAGTCTATTCGATTGGTGGAACCCCACTTCATTCAATGACAAGGCATGTTTCACTTCAAGTCAACAGACCCTACCGAGCTTTTTTAAATACCCCATCGTATGTGTTTTCAAATAAATCATATTACAAAACTCTTACACGTCTCTTTAAGCAGGTTTGCCCATTAGGTTTTCATACAATTTGTTCTTTATTTTGATATAAACGTGTGAATACATACACATGAGCATCTGCCGTTAGCTAACCACTTTCCTACTAAATAAAAAATTAACAGTTCAAATAACTGTATACTGTATGCAACATAATCGCAGACGTTTTCGTATACGTCGGTGATATTTACTGCAAGTCTGCACGACATAATATAACATTCGTTGTGAATTTCTTACCTTCAGCAGTGGAAGGGTGAGTTCGCTTTTTTTCAACAGTACAGGAAGTGTTCCCCTATAATCGTCCGACCAAAACATACCCCGTCAAACATCTGTTCCTATCTTAGATACGCTTTCCATTTTGACCAATTCAAACATGTCTGACTAACTCGTTTATAAGTATCTTTTGTCCCATAGGATGGTATATGGCACGTTGGGCCATCCTAGGTAACAAATAAATTGGTTAAAAATGCCAAAATGTGGACTGTAGTTAGTAGATATTATTCATTGGAGTTCATGGGATTAATAATTAATTATTCATGTGCAACAGTTCAGTATAAAGCAGTAGTCATACAATTAATTAACTATAATTCGACTAAACAAACAAGCGATGTGGACACCATCTGGTGTGAGTGTGTGTGTTTCCATTCTCATTTAAAATGCGGGCTCTTTTCTTTCTTAACTCTCATTTAAATATCAGTTTCGTTACCTTTCTCACATATATGAATGATTTTTATATATTTCAAATAATATGACATTTTCTTTTGTCACTAACAACAGTCTTTTGTCGTCAACAGTGGCAGCGCATTTATGTGTTCGTGTCACTTTAAGAGAAAGTTGCAATCACGTGTTTCACTGTAGAAAGTTTGACAAGTTTGTCGACAGAAGTGCTCTGTTTTTCACGCTGTCGCACCTTGAATGTCATTCTCTAATCTCATTTTCTAACGTTAATAACGAAATCGGAACCTCGACCTGGAATTGCGTCTTTCCTAACAGCGAAAACATAAAAATACACTAAACATGGAAATCGTGCAGGTAATAAACCACCCGCCCTGTCGTAAGACACTGGAGTTTGGCGATCTCCGCCTTTTCTTCTGTAGAAAATCGATTTGGGATCATTTAATAAACAATTCTAACCCAACTTGCAAACAAATCGAACTAATTTCTGCGAGTTTACCATCGATTCTCAATGGAAGAACACATGGACTAAAGCGTTGTTTGGGCTTAAAGGAAATCCCAGAGGCTTCAAATAAGTTTTGATCTTTTATTTTCTCCTTTTACAGAAAGTCATGTCGGGTTTTAGTCTTGATCTGGGACCCGTGAAAGAACCGCTGGGATTTATCCGACTCTTGGAGTGGGTGAGTTCCTGCGATCTCGCAACAGATGTTACATTATATATTTTTGATAGAACCTCCATTGTGACAGTTGCTACATTGTTGCGCGTTTTTGTCAGTTGATTCATATTGCAAGTGTATTATCAGGCTGCACCATGTACTTGTGCCCTTACACGATCATACTAGTATTTGATCAAACACTGCAGTTGCATATGGTGCTGTTGTGTCAATACGAGGTAACACCCATGTCAACTTGGAAAAAATAGTACTTTATCAATTTAAGGTTATTTAATCATATTTTAAGGTGTGTCACGATAGGGTTGCATCCGTTTAGGCTGTAGAAATCATCTCATGCATACAAATGTAATGCAAATTTATACAAGTCCTGCCTTTCTCACTGTTCCCTGAGAAATAAATTGTGTTTACATTGCCAACGGTAGCAGCAACCAAGATACTCCTGTTTGGCCCATCCACATTCAGAGGCACTTATATGGTGGACTTTATACTTACACTAAATATACCACTGCAAACAATGGAACATTTCTAGGGTATAAAGGCTATAAAACACCTATTTGCTGGGTCTGCAGGCTGATGTGGGTAACTAGGCCTTGACTCACTTTTTAGATCATTAACCTACAAAGAAATCAGGTTGAAGTGAGTGGATACTAAATTATCCTCCCAATCAACCAGCTTTTTTATTTAAGTGCAGTTTAGTTTGACCTTATGTGCATAGATTTTGTTGCCATAACAATCCATGATTTTTTAATAATTGTTTTATGTATTGTTTCAAAAATATACTATTTCAAAAATAGAAGCTTTCTTCGGTTTTTCTCAGCTATTTGTATCATACAATATTTATGTTTGTCTTCCATTTAGTCGCAGACTAGACTAAAATTCTGTCTAGTTGATTGGATCTGGTCTAGAAGCCAGGAAGTAAAAGCCAACTGCTGCACATTTCAGTGTTGATATGCGACACTGTACCCCCTACCTGATTATTCGCCGTCTGTTTGTATTTAGCAGTAGTAAAATATCTGACAGCACTGACAAGCAGCCAAAAACATTTTTAGAAGTGATGTTGCATGTCTGCAGAAAAGCATGCCAGCTGCTGCAGCACAAATAGCATGTAGTTTATTAATTATAATATCACTCAATTGTACCATATTGAATTAATGCCTTAAAGGGATGGTTCACCCCCAGAATTTAAATTCTGTCATCATTTAATCACCCTGATTATTCACCCTTTTGTTGAAGAAAGAAAGTCATGTGGGTTTGGAGCAACATTTTAGTGGGAATTATCCCTTTAAAGGAATAGTTCACCCAAAAATGAAAATTCTCTCATCATTTACTCACCCTCATGCCATCCCAGATGTATATGACTTCCTTTCTTCTGCAGAACACAAACGAAGATTTTTTTAGAAGAATATTTCAGCTCTGTTGGTCCATACAAAGCAGGTCAACAGGGTCTAAAACTTTGAAGCTCAAAAAAGCACACAAAGGCAGCATAAAAGACTCCAGTGGTTAAACCAGTGTCTTCATAAGCAATATGATAGGTGTGGGTGAGAAACACATTAATATTGAAGTCCTTTTTAACTATGAATTCTCCTCACTGCCCAGTAGGTAGCGATATGCACAAAGAATGCGTGAAATGAATGCGTGTGTGAAAAAAGCTCGGAGGATCATCAGAGACTCCAGCCACCCGAGCCATGGGCTGTTCTCACTGCTACCATCAGGCAGGCGGTATTGCAGCATCACGACCCGCACCAGCCGACTCCATGATAGCTTCTTCCCCCAAGCAATCAGACTTTTGAACGCTTGATCTCCCACGATCAGATACATCAGCACTGCACTTTATTACTCTTACTCTTATATCTCACACCGGACTGTCATAAATTATATTATTATTATATTATATTCTCTCTTAACAACTGACTATCAACCGACAGCCTGAATGTCAGTACAGTACAATACTGTACATTCTATATATACTATATATACTTTTTTTTATTGAATAATGTGTATCTATATTGTGTGTATTGTATACTGTACAGTGTATGTTATTATTTGTATATTATGTTGTGTGTAATTATGTGTATATTTGACTTTAAATTGTGTTGTGTTAATTTGATGTTATTGTAAATTGGTATATGTCTCATCACTGTCACGACTGCTATGTTGATCGGAACTGCACCCAAGAATTTCACACACCATTGCACTTGTGTATATGGCTGTGTGACAGTAAAAGTGATTTGATTTGATTTGATTTGAATGCAGATTGACAAAAACAAAAGAAGAACTCTTAGGAGAGAAGAGTGCATTTGAAAGTGGAGATTTATAGGGAAAAAAAGGTCTTAAAATGAATCTTTTTCTCACCCTCTCCTATCACATCCCGTCTGAAGACATGGATTTAGCCACTTGAGTCGTATGGATTACTTTAATGCTGTCTTTATATGCTTTTTGAGCTTTAAAAGTTTTGAACCCTGTTGACTTGCATTGTATGGACCTACGGAGCTGAGATATTCTTCTAAAAATCCTTGTTTGTGTTCAGCAAAAAAAAGAAAGTCATGCACATCTGGGATGACATGAGGGTGAGTAAATGATGAGAGAATTTTAATTTTTTTGGGTGAACTATCCCTTTAACTGTGCGAATTCTTCCAAAAGTTAGGTCTGGGCCTCTGTTTCTCAGAGAAATCTTTATTTTTTCCCCACATCTAAAAGGTCTATGCCTCTTTCATTTTTGCCAGACCTGTCTGTGTAAACATCGGCACTTTGCAAATTTTTGCAATTTTGCCTTGTCTTTGAAAGTCATTATCATTGCATTTTGGTAAAAGAGGGGTGTCGACAAAAGAAAGGGTGCAATTAGACACAATAGTGTTGTTTTGGTTCCATTGTATGTATGGTAATGGAATTTCTGCAACTTAATCTAGGGTGCTTATGTGCAGTTTGAACGTAAAGATGCATTTCATCAAAAGGCTCATTTGAAATAATCCCAAACAATGAGAACCCACAGTGCAAGTCTAATTTGTGTGCATACAGTGTTTATGTTGGAGAAACTGTTTTTTTTTTATCTTTAGGATAGAGTTTAATTATGAAATAAATTACCATTGTTGTACCACTTTAAGGTGTAACAGGCCCTACCCTGGCAGCGTTCATGTGAAAATTGCTGTCATGTGGAGGAGGATATGGTTTATATCCCTTCATAAGCATTTTTGTAAAGATTGTCCTGAGTATTTAAAATATAAAGGAAACCGGTGGTTGGACCCATTATTTACTTGTAAAGCAGGAATGTCAGCCACTCCCTACAGAATCATCATGTGGTTATTGGGTTGGTTTTGTTTCTTATTAACCACTACAACCCAGACCTCCTAGAAAAAATTCAACAATAGAGAATAAGTATTGGCCACTATCAGGTAAGCTAATCGTTGATCAGAATAACATTGGTGGCAGGGGCAGTTCATTGACACAAAGACGCTCTTTAATAGTCACTTGCTGCATGTAGGTGTGTGTTCCAGTGTGAATGTGGCACCGGCCTTCATGTGGTTCTGCTTGGTGCCAGGCACCCTCAGTTGGCTCACTGTGCTTCTCTGCACCAAGCACCTTAAAGGAAGAGTTCACCCAAAAATGAAAATTCTCTCGTTATTTACTCACCCTCATGCCATCCCAGATGTGAATGACTTTCTTTCCTCTGCAGAACACAAACAAAGATTTTTAGAAGAATATCTCCGCTCTGAAGGTCCAATAAATACAAGTGAATGGTGACTGAATCTTTTAAGCTCCAAAAAAGCACACAAAGGCTGCATAAAAGTAATCCATAACACTCTAGTGGTTAAATGTCAAGATTTATAGTGAAAAAGTTATATTTCTGTTCTCACCCAAAACCAATTAGATCACTTCAAAAGACTTGGATTAAACCCCTGGAGTCGTATGGATTACTTTTATGCTGCCTTTAAGTGCTTTTTGGAGCTTCAAAGTTTTTGTCACCATTCATGGTGACATTGCATTGTATGGACCTACAGAGCTGAGACATTCTACAAATATCTTTATGTTCTGCAGAAGACAAAATCTTACACCTCTAGAATGGCATGAGAGTGAGTAAGTGATGAGAGAATTTTCATTTTTGGGTGAACTATTCCTTTAACCACACCAACTAGCTATTAAGCCAAAATTGTGCCAGGGTTAAGATTGTGTGCCCAATTTCTTTCTCTTCAGAAAGACACCTTTGTCTTACCACTTTCTTTTTGGATTGATTGTGTTTCTCTCTCTGTGTATGTATAAATTAAGATATAATTTAAAACCTTCATATATAACAAATTATATTCGGGCTGTCGATTTAAAGCAGTAATTTTGTGTGATTTAATTACATAAAAAATAACAAGTTAAAAAATGTATGCAATTAATCATGTCCTGTGACCGTACGCAAATTCCAAAATAAAAGTACACATTTTCCTACCTAAAAGCTGGAAGTCCATGTATATTTGTTAGTGCCCGACTGATTTATCGTTCGGCCGATATTAGCCTTTCACGGATATATCGTATCGGCGTATATGTTTACCGATATGCGCAGATATGAAAACTTTTTTCAGAACATATAATGCAGAAAATCTTGAGTTCAATGCTTGAATTGGTGTCATAATGTAGTTTGTCCAGCAGAGCGTGCTGCGACTCCACTGTTTACAGAGCTGAGCTGACGGTGGTTCTGCAGACAGTGCGGAGTTAAGCGGTGCGGAGTTAAGTGGTGTCTTCTCGGTAAGTTGCTTACTGGTTTGTGAAATGCATATTGGAAAGTTAATAAACAATGACCCCATCATTTTCCCTCATCAATATAATGTTAACCCTGTCCCTGACAACCATGTCACTCATGTTTATCACATCTGTTAGCCAGCTATAGTTTGTCAGTGCAGTCAATAACGTAGCAGATTGAAAGGTAAACATCACAGCATCTTTTTGCAGCTCAGCAAACAATGGTGCGGTGATGGATTGTGTCTTTTGAGTGTTTATTTCATGCTATGTTGTTACCTAGTTGGTGAGACGCAATGCTGGAAAGTAAATAAAGTCCATCTTTTACTCTCCATGACAACGAGCTTATGGATAACTAGCAAACCACGTAGCTAATTTCATAGCTTGTCAGCTGAGTGGAAGCTAATGTGTAAACATGGATTCACGTGACTGACACTAAACATACAGTACTGATTTTTATTTAGCTATAATTTTAATTCATTATTTAAATGGTCAGCAACTGACTGATACTGAATATACAGTACTGATGTTTATTTAGCTATTTATTGTATTTTTATTTATTCTTTATTTTCTCAGTGTTAATTTCTAAAATTTGTTGATAATGTATAATAATAATAATAATGTCAAATATTCTTTGATAAAAATATTTAAGGAAGCAGCCTTCTGATTACCTTTGCATAGTCATATCGGTGCGTAATCCACATAGAAAAGGTCTGTTTTCATTCTAGCTCAAAAATTAGCTATATTGGTCACCATATCGGTAATCAGTGAATTTTCCCCCTATAAATCAGTAACGGTCTCAAAACTCCCATATCGGTCTGGCTCTAATATTTGTGTTTTTACGAGCTATGTCATCAGGGGGCTGTCAGTGTGCCTCAACAAACCTCTCTAGCGCAGTCGCAGAATGAGAGCCAGACGTGTTCTTGATAGCTGGAGAAGGCACAACAGAATGCAGGGATCTCGAGATGCGATTTTCAAAGTTTTAACTATTTAACACAGTGTCCAAACTTGGCGTTTATGAAGCTGAAAACCAGTGGCACGCTCCAAAAGCTTCCATCTAATGCATATGTACATAGTCCAAACATTGAAAAATGGCAGAACACAAGAACTCGTCCTGTGAGAACAGGACAGATTGACCAACTCGGTTGCAAAAGTGATTGCTGTCGACAGTAGGTTTGTTCAATGATATGGGAATAAGCAATATAATGACTTCTAAAGCCACTTTTTGTATTGTCTAATCAATGCTTTACTGGTCTACCACATAATTGCAATATATTTCAGTCTGAATATATTTATTGTATATATTTAACTATTTGAATTATGTATTTTTTATATTGAATTATCTTTATTGTGGGCATCTTGCTTAGCAAATATTGATATGCAATTAATTGTGATTAATTAATGGGCATGTCATGTAATAAATTTGAATAAAAATTTTAATCAATTGACACCTCTAATACATATATACTGTATATAGATCAGCATGTGTGTGTGTGTTTTGTGTATATATTAGTGGTCGACCGATATATCGCCAAGGCTGATAAATCATCAGTATTCTGACTTTTTTCAGATACATTTTCCCGTTTGGCCGATTTGTTTCTTGAGGGTGCCGAAAATCGCCTGCTTGCATGTGAAGCGACTGAGACATGTAAACGACCAGTCATAGTTCGTTTTGTTGTTACATGCCGTCATGTTATTACAATAATAGACCGGTGTGCAACACGGTTTCATTTAAACAGTCCGCATATCAGAGCCGCAGCAGATGCGTTTGAGCTCATAATGTTAATGTGCTCATCTGTTTCATTCTCCTCCTCTCTCCTCAACTGTTCCCTGTAAATTTTGACTATCTTGTCTAATGATAAAAAGGCAAATATCAATAAAAATAATATCATTTTTATATTTTACAAAGTTAAAGTTTTGAGTGAAATTGAGTAAATATAGTGCTATATAACATTTATTCTTTTTTTTTTTTTTTTTGTAAGTTAATGTTTGTTATTTACTATATTAAATTGTGTGACATATCGGCATTGTATCTGCCTATCGGCCACCCTGCTCTCTGGATATCAGCATCGGCCATTAAAAAACCCATATCGCAGGGCTCCAGACTGCGACTAAAATGGTCACAAATGCGACCAAAAATAATTGATTGTGACAGTCATTTAAAATCTAGTCACCATTGGTGACAATCCAGTGACACTGGATGTCACAGAAAACATCCAGTGAGCGGCAGTTCTGTGGATGGAAATGCCTTGTTGATGAGAGAGGTCAACAGAGAATGGCCAGACTGGTTCGAACTGACAAAGTCTACGGTAACTCAGATAACTGCTCTGTACAATTGTGATGAGAAGAATATCATCTCAGTATGCTATTCTGAGATGCGGGTTGGCGCTGTTTTGGCGTCATGAGGGGGAGCTACACAGTATTAGGCAGGTGGTTTTAATGTTGTGGCTGAGCGGTGTATGTATACATGTATCAATGTTTGTGTGTGTGTGTTACTGTATATATACACTTAGATAATCCAGTATGATCCAGGGGGTGTGATTTAATTGTTTTAATTATTTGCATTAATGATTGAAACACATTTTATATATATATATATATATATATATATATATATATATATATATATATATATATATATGTATATGTATATGTATATAAGTATATGTATACATGTATATGTGTGTGTAAAATTAAACACTAACATGTTAAATAGACAGCCCAAATATTTATAAAGAAAAATACCTTGAACTCTTCAAAGATGAGCAAGAAAGCTGGGTGGATCGCATGCCAGCTAATATGTAAAGCTATTTTTAGAGCCATATTGGGGGTGCTATACAGACCAACGCCTCTCAGAGGATTGAATATCTGGTTTAGTAAAAGCAGAAAATGATTGGCCCCTTGCAAGAAAACTGTATATTATTGTACATTCACAATATTTTTTACAATGTTAATAGAAAATAGATCTATTAAAAAAACCACTTTATGTTTATAATTGTTTTTCCCACCCTAGGTTGCTTAAAAGTAAATAAGTGTATCGTCTAGGGCTGAAAGATTTGGACAAGAAATCTAACTGCACCACCCCTGGAGTCACGAGTTCAAATCCAGGGTGTGCTGAGTGACTCCAGCCAGGTCTTCTAAGCAACCAAATTGGCCCGGTTGCTAGGCAGGGTAGAGTCACATGGGGTAACCTCCTCGCGGTCGCTATAATGTGGTTCCCGCTCTCGGTGGGGCGCGTGGTGAGTTGTGCGTGGATGCTGCGGAGAACAGCGTGGGCCTCCACATGCGCTACATCTCCATGGTAACGCGCTGTATGCTTTAAGGCCTATTCATGCCAAATCCGAGACACATTTGCAAGACGAACTGACGCTTTAAGGTTTTTACACACTGGGACCGAAATGAATAGAATGAAAAGCAGTTTCACCCCTGTACTGTAGGCGGTGCTGTTCAACAAACATATTTATTCTGTTTTAACCACATCTCCCTTTTAGCATTTGGATGTCGATGCATGAGCGTAATATTTTTAATGCAATTAAAGTATTTTTTTTTTATTATTGCATATTTATATTGAATTCAGGGTTTCTTGTGCATGACGAGCAAAAGACCACTGTTACAGGAATACTTGTGTTGTGTTATCCTAGAATTAAAAATAGTTAGGTTTCGGCAATTCGTTTGGACTTGCATATAAAGAGTATTTTATGCAATATTTTACTATAAGATTTGCCAAACCTCACTGCTATTTTTAATGCCAGGAAATGTTATAGGTGCAGTGATATAAATACATATTATATAATGTACATTAAAACACCAGGTAAGTTATGAAAAATCAACACATTAAATCATTATTTTTAAAAGAAAGTATGTTCACAGCTTCTATATTATTTATTTACTACATATTTGCATTGAATTCAGTGTTTTTGTTTGTGGAATGAGAAAAAAAGAGCATAGGAATACACTCCTGTGTCTTTAAATTTATGCAGATTTATAAAATATGCCTGTATATTAGTAGCAGACTTTCAAAAAGAGACCAGGGTTTTGTTTGTAGTACAAAGGGATCATAAACTGCAACTGTTTTAAGTATGTAAATTTTCGGGGGTGTATAAACTCATCAGCAACTGCACGCCCAATGCAAGTGTTTCTTGTTCTGTTGCTCATTTCCGTACAACTATAGGCCTATTCACACCAAGCCCAAATTTTCGATACCAATGCGCTGTATTGTGCAGCAGCAGCGGCTCTGGAAACGTGACAAAAAGCTCATCTCATTGGTCGGTCAGTTTTCTTCACAGTCCAAAGAAAAAAAAAATCACACTGCTCTCCGTAAAGACGATTTGTCAGGCCAGGTGTGATTTGCTCCATAGGAATCTGTTGTTTCTATTCAAAATGTCGTTCGCAACGAACAGTGGCACCGAAAATTTGGGCTTGGTGTGAATAGGCCTATAGTTGTACGGAAATGAGCAGTGTGAAATCTCTTTAAAACATCTCCTTTTATGTTCCACAGAAGAACGTTATACAGGTTTAGAACAACATGAGGGTGAGGAAATAACACAAGTGTCATTTTTAAGAGAACTGTTCCTTTACATATTTTATTCACAAGCAGCTTGCTGAATCCAAGATCCAAAATGTTTTTTTTTTTTTTTCTTATTTAACACAATGTCCCTTTTAATAGTGTCTGCCTTATGTCATCATTGCTTTAGGCCCTGTCACTTTAACACAGTAGCAGTGTGTATTCAGACAGCTATAATGCCTTGGAGAACAAGACCTAGAAACTGCATATAAATTATCAATTTTGAAAGCGCTGGCTGTAAAATCTATAAATCAAAGCTCTGCTGCTGAGGCTGTTCTCACAAGTGTCTGCAGAAACCACTTCCTGTGTGGAAATCGGGCGTTTGTAAAAGGAAAGCAATGGAGAATGTGTCAGGAGATATGTGTGAGTCAGCGAGAAGAAGAGCGAGTGAGGGAAAAGAAAGTGTTGGAGGATTATTTACAGATGTAGTGGTAGTCTGAGAGGAAGCATTTGAAGACAACTCTGTTATTGTGACTTCAGCTATTACCACACCCAAACACTGAATCCAAAGCAGTTGCGAAGCCATATTAAATTCACATTTGAGTATTTTAAAGTCTTACTGGACTGCATCCATTTGTTACTGTTGAAGTTTCTTAAAGGGAAAGGTCACCCAAAAATGAAAGTTTTGTCAACGATTACTTACCCTCATGTCATTCCATACCCATTTGACTTGCTTTCTTCCGTGGAACACAAAAGGAGGAATTTTAATGACCATTCCAGCTTGTCTTTTCAGTACAATGTCAGTTGATAGGGTCTCATTTTTTTAATCTGAAATGTTCCTGAATTTCCTCAAAGTTTAGTTTTTATAGTGTCGATGCATGCCAACTGCTCTGCAATTGTTTTACAGAAAATAATATTGAGATGGCTTATTATCATGATTATTATTATTATTATTATTGTATTTTTTTTTAGGTTTTCTCCATTTGCGCCTTTGCCACGACTGGCGGTTTTGTCGGATCCAGTGTCTTCACCGTAGTCTGTCCCAGTAAACCAGAAGAGGTTACTGCTCATTTTGCATATCCTTTTAGGTAAAATGAGCACAGCTCTTACAATTGAACTAAAATACAGATTTTCTTTGCTTTAGGAATCATTCACTTTTGTATGTTAACACCGCTGAAAAAAGTGAACATTTGTTTTGTACCCTTGAAATTATTTATAATTTATTTGTTAGTAATCCTTTATTTATATAGTACTTTTCAAATGTGTCTGTCTGTCTATCTGTCTGTCTATCTTGTCTGTCTATCTGTGTCTGTATGTGTCTTTTTGTCTGTCTGTCTCTGTTTATTTTTCTGTCTGTGTCTTTTTGTCTGTCTGTCTGTCTCTGTGTATGTCTTTCTATCTGTCTGTCTCTGTTTATTTTTCTGTCTGTCTTTCTGTGTCTTTTTGTCTGTCTGTCTGTCTCTGTGTCTGTCTATGTGTCTTTCTGTCTGTGTCTGTCTCTCAGTCTATTTTTCTGTCTCTGTGTCTTTTTGTCTGTCTGTCTGTGTATGTGTCTTTCTGTCTGTCTGTCTGTCTTTCTGTCTGTCTGTCTGTCTCTGTGTATGTGTCTTTCTATCTGTCTGTCTCTGTTTATTTTTCTGTCTGTCTTTCTGTGTCTTTTTGTCTGTCTGTCTGTCTCTGTGTCTGTCTATGTGTCTTTCTGTCTATGTGTCTTTCTGTCTATGTGTCTTTCTGTCTCTGTGTCTTTTTGTCTGTCTGTCTGTGTATCTGTCTGTCTGTCTGTCTTTCTGTCTGTCTGTCTGTGTCTGTCTCAGTTTATTTATCTGTCTGTGTCTGTCTGTCTCTGTGTATGTGTCTTTCTATCTGTCTGTCTCTGTTTATTTTTCTGTCTGTCTTTGTGTCTTTTTGTCTGTCTGTCTGTCTATGTGTCTTTCTGTCTGTGTCTGTCTCTCAGTCTATTTTTCTGTCTCTGTGTCTTTTTGTCTGTCTGTCTGTGTATGTGTCTGTCTGTCTGTCTTTCTGTCTGTCTGTCTGTCTGTGTCTGTCTCAGTTTATTTTTCTGTCTGTCTCTCTGTGTCTGTCTCTGTGTCTATCTCTCTGTCTATGTGTCTTTCTATCTGTCTGTCTTAGTTTATTTTTCTGTCTGTCTCTCTGTGTCTATCTCTCTGTCTGTGTATGTGTCTTTCTATCTGTCTGTCTCTGTTTATTTTTCTGTCTATCTGTCTGTGTCTGTCTCTCAGTCTATTTTTCTGTCTGTATGTGTCTTTTTGTCTGTCTGTGTCTACCTGTCTTTGTCTGTCTCTACCTATTTTTCTGTCTGTATTTGTCAGTCTGTCTGCCTGTCTGTTTACATGTCTTTTTTTTTGTCTGTCTTTCTGTTTTTCTGTCTGTCTATTTGTCTGTGTGTCTTTCTTTGTCAATCCGTCTGTCTATTTTTCTGTCTGTCTGTCTATTTGTCTTTCTTTGTCAATCCATCTGTCTGTCTGTCTACCTGTCTGTGTCTGTTTATCTGTCTGTCTGTCTACCTGTCTTTCTTTGTCAATATGTCTATCTTTCTGTCTGTGTCTATTTGTCTTTCTAGCTATCTGTTTGTCTCACTGTCTGTGTCTTTCTATCTGTCTTTTTTCCATCCATCCACCCACATGTTTACATGCAAACTGAAATGAAAAATAAATCAGAAATGAAAAGATTAGTAAATAAAATTGATAAACAAGGAGAGAAGAGAATTAAATTGGTTGTATTAATCAAGTGGCTTCTTCTTCTTAGGCTTCCAAATCAACCATATTATATTCCTGATTGCAATGGGAGCATGAATCACACTTTTCTGCAGGGAGATTACTCCTCCTCAGCTGAATTCTTCGTCTGTGTGGGTGTCTTCGGCTTCCTGTATTGTACTTTTACCCTCATCCTGTACTTGGGCTACCAGCAGGTTTACAGGGAGTCTAATCGTGGCCCGACCATTGTAAGTATATCTAGATATTATAAAATCATTAAAGGTTGTCCCAGAACTTCCACCAGACTTGGCTACAGAATTAGACACGCCCCCTCATTCTGAAAATCCGCCCTTCAGTTTCCTGTTTAGACTGTTGTAATCTGAGATGGAGCAGTGGCCTGTTGCATGAAGCAAGTTGAATAAACTCAGTTTCAGAGTAAGTTTCAAGTTGAGAAAACCAGATAGAGCCAAACCGGTTTAGATCGGGTGTAGTGATCTCAAGAAGCTCGGTACAAACGTTCTTTGTCAACTCAGAGTGTGATCCCGAGTTTCTGGTTAACCCTGAAGCTTGTGCACATGAGTGACGTTTGCCACGAACATCCAATGGGTGACGCTTGGAGAGAGTCGGCGCGATTTACTTCCCGCGAGACATTTAGCGTGATTTACATCTCCACTAAAGAACAAGAGATGTTTATGAAAATATGAAGAATTTTAACATTTACACAGCATGAACAAACAACGCTGCTGCCGCAAAAGAGAAGAAAAAAAACTTAATGTGTAATTTAACTGATATAGGTTCACAATAACAAACAGGATTGCTAATTTTAAAAGCATAAAAACTATATATTTATCTAAAATGTAAAAGCTTTTATATTAATTTAAATTAAAAGCCTATTATAATTTAATGAACTGCAAGCAATGTCACTTTGTGTCATAGTCTACAGTATAATTTTAACTAGTATATTTGTTCATGTGCAAAGACTCGTCACACAATAAATGTGTCTTTAAAGTGTGAGAATCACCTTACGAACATTTCTGCAGAATTTGTTTTTTCTGAGGTTCTCAGCATTACGCACTGCATACAGGTACAGTATGTAAAGAAATGCAAAGAAACTCAGTAATACATTTTATTGTGCTGCTTAAAAGATAAAACGTTCCTCGATCTCTCAAATAAACCATCTTACACTGCCTGGCCAAAAAAAAGTAGCCATTTGGATACTTAAGAGCCTGTGATTGGATCATTATTGCAGTGATTAATATGTTTCAGCTGGCAACAATTCTTTTAACCCTAACTTATGCAGTGTGTAGCTTCTCATTTCTAAAACAACCATGTCAGAAGATGTATCCCGTGGTTGTGGAAAAGATGTTACTGTGTTTCAGAAGGGGCAGATTATTGGCCTGCATCAAGCAAAGAAAACAAATAAGGAGATTGCTGAAATCATTGGAATTGGGTTAAGAACTATCCAACGCAATATTAAAACCTGGAAGGATTGTCGTGAACCGCCAGCTTCGCGGAAGAAATGTGGTCGTAAAATGTTTTTGAATGATCATGATCGGAGATCACTAAAACGCTTGAAGTCACATCGTAAAAAATCAACAGTAGAACTCATAGCTATGTTTAATAGTGAAATTAAGAGGATTTCCACACGCACAATGCGTCGAGAACTTACAGGATTGGGACTAAACAGCTGTGTGGCCACAAGAAAGCCACTTGTTAGTGAGGCTAATCGAAAAAACGACTTCAATTTGCTTGGGAGCATAAAACCAGCTTTGTGCAACAGGCCTCAGGAGAGCAGCGGTGTTGTCAAAAGCAACAGTAACAAAATAGCGATATTATGCGACAAATTAATAACTGACAACTGTTTATGTAGCTGAATTTGCCGTTTAACTTGAATTAAATGTAGTGGTCAACTGATATGGGTTTTTTCATGGCCGATGCCGATATCCAGAGAGCAGGGTGGCCAATAGGCCGATACAATGCCGATATGTCACGCAATTTAATATAGTAAATAACATAAACATAAAATTGCTAAGTACACACAGTAGTCCAGCAACCTTGGATGGCATGTGTGCATTAGTAATCGCATTGTCTCACAAAAGACCGAATCAAACTAATTATATATACAGTGCATAGTGAATAAGACATTTACTCATAGCACACATAAAGCACTTTTACTTAGAAGTTGCACTCACGCGCTCGTGTGGATCCAGCGAGAGCAGCAATCTTCTGACAGTTTAAACAGCCTGGATCACCTGCTTGGATTGTTACGGACTGACCGTCATGATTTGTGAATCAGAGGAACTTTTGATCCTGATCGTGAAGTTTTGTTGCTGGCTGATAGAATATGCGCTTCAAAGGAAGATGTTATTAGATGAGCGCTAGACGGTAATAAAAGGCTGGATTTTCGCGAGGTTCGTGAATTACATCGGTTTAAATGAGACATCCGCATATTTGCAGATGTTGCATGATGGAAGTGTGATATTTGCCTTTTTATCATTAGACAAGAAAGGTAAAAGTCACAGGGAACTGCTGAAATGAGGCTGACAGAATATGTGCTTTAGAGCAGGAGTTCTTAAACTTTCTAGGCCCAGGACCCAAATTAGAAATTTTGTGTTTATTTGGGACCCACACTTACAAAACTATGCAATATGCTATATCCATTCATTTATTCACATTTTTTCTATCTAAAACAATTGTGATATAGACAAACTATTAAAAAAATCATTATTATTCTTTGACAAAAAAATTTTTTGCTAAAAAAATAAATAAATTGAACATGCACACATTAAAATGGTAGAAATAAAGAAAAAAATACTTTTATATTTTGTAACCCATACAAAAATGTACCATGGCAACCATAAAAACCACAAAATAGCATAGTTACTACAGTTATGGTAGATAAAATATTAAAAGGTTAAAAAAGATAAAACAGGTTTTGACCTTTTTGTCAGGAAAAATAGAAAGATTCTGAAAGTTTTATTGTGTAACAATAATTGCAGCAACTTTGGTATTATGGCAGAAACTATGGTTACCATGGTAAATGGTTAATTCATTTGTGAATAATAGTTTCAACAGAACAGAAAAAAAAATCTATATATTAGTCAAGCTGACCATTATTCATCATACTGATGTCTTTCTATTTATTTAGGATTGGACTGTGAACAATTAAGTGCATGACATACAACCGTAGGCTACAGAGCAATTGTTTGTAAGCAACACTTTGATAAACAGTAGCCTACTCACGTATTTCTGCTCATGTTCAACGTTACATCAATTCTTTTTTTTGTTGTTGTTGATTTTCTCCCCTTTTCTCCCCAATTTGGAATTCCCTATTCCCAGTGCGCTCTAAGTCCTCGTGGTGGCGTAGTGACTCGCCTCAATCCGGGTGGCGGAGGACGAATCTCAGTTGCCTCCACGTCTGAGACTGTCAATCCGCACATCGTATCACGTGGCTTGTTGAGCGCGTTCCCACGGAGACGTAGCACGTGTGGAGGCCCACGATATTCTCCACGGCATCCACGCACAACTCGCCACGTGCCCCACCGAGAATGAGAACAACACATTATAGCGACCAGGAGGAGGTTACCCCATGTGACTACCCTCCCTAGCAACCGGGCCAATTTGGTTGCTTAGGAGACCTGGCTGGAGTCACTCAGCATGCCCTGGATTCGAGTCCAGGGGTGGTAGTCAACGTCAATACTCTTTGAGCTACCCAGGCCCTGACATTACATAAATTCTTAACTATTTACCTAACTTGAAAAACTGCTTTTCGCCATGTTCTGACAGAATATTCATGGCTTTTTCTTAAGCTGCGTGTGCCGCGTGAGGATGTGGTCTTATGAGTGACTTGTTACTTTGAACTTGCCCATAAAATGCATTGTTGGTGCTCCTCTCGTCACCTTTCTGGTCCTTTAATATAAAACCAAGAGAAACAAATTAATCGTGGAAGTTGTCGTCTTTATGTTCTACCTAGTATTAACCACGGTGTCATGAAAAATGTTGAGCTAAGTAGCCCGTTGACCGCAGCACCTGACAACACTTCCGCCTCACCTGATTTAACGGAGAAAGAGTGCGTGGCTATCAAATTATATTGTGGAAAAAAGCCGAAAGACAGTCCCGGCCAGTGCAACAATGTGGAGGAGTGATCTGAACGGAGTGCATTTGCTCTTAGCAATTTCAGTTACACTTACTAAGGAAATAATTACACTAATGTTAAAATGCGTCACGACCCAACATGTATGGCTATGCGACCCAATCTGGGTTGTGACCCATAGTTTAAGAAACTCTGCTTTAGAGGAAGAAATGTGAGCGCTCACAGGACGCTGGATTTGCTCAAGTTTTGTGAGTACTGTTTATTACACATGTTTAACCGAGGTATTCGACAAGACAGTTAAAAGTTACAGGGAACTGTTGAGGAGAGAGAGAGGAAGAGTAAAACGGCTTTGATATGCGGACCGTTTGAATGAGACTGTGTTGCACACTGGCCTATTATTATAGTAGAACCATGGCACATTACAAAAAAGGACTGTGATTGCTCATTTACATGTCTCAGACGCTTCACATGCAAGCTGGCAATTTTCGGCGTCCTCTAGAAATAAATCGGCCAAACGGGAAAATGTGTCTGCTGATGACGATAAAAAATTCTGAATATCGGCTGATATATCGTTCGACCACTAATTATATGCTTCAGCTATCATGCCTTCAGCTTCCTGCTGCTCATATATGGGCTGCCTTGTATTACTTGCAAATGATTGACAGGCAGAAAGCGCCTCAAAGTCTTTTGATTAGCCAAACAAAGATTCAGACTTTTTGTTTGTTGTTTTCAAAGTCTAGTGCTGTTATAAAGATCTAATTCAATCATATCTGTAAGCACAAATGACTTATTCCCGAGTGTCATTTCATAAAAAAAAAATAGCTTACAGCGCCTCTAAGTCAAAACAAAAGAACAAAATAAAATGTCTCTTATGTTTTGTGCCTTATTTATTGCTTGTAATTTTATGTCATGAAACATGATGTTGACATAACAGACTGTATGTAAAAACATGTATTATGTCAAATTAAATCTTAAAATGTATATAAAAATATTTGGGGATTTTTAGATTGGGTTGGTTTACTATTCAGATTAATAATACTATATTAAAGGGATTTTGCTGGTTCAATACAAGTTAAGGTCAGTCGACAGCATTTGTGGCATAATGTTGATTACCACAATTTATTTTGACTTGTCTCTCCTTTTCTTTAACAACAAAAAAAGCAAAAATCGAGGTTCCAGTGAGGCAGTTGCAGTGGAGAGATAATGGGGCCAATCCGTAAATGTTCCAAAAGTATAGCCACAAGACATGAACAATATGCGTGTTAACATGATGTTAGTGTGATAAAATCGGTCACCCTGACGTTTTCTGTGTAAAGTTATATCCAATTTTACAACTTCATTGCCATGACGATGTAATGTCAACAAACCCTAAAGCGACTGTAAAAACTAAGATTTAATTAACTTTACAGCTCAAATAATACGAGTTTAAATAGAAGAATTAATGTTAAATAAGTGCTTTTATAAAATTCTAAGCTTCACATTTCTGTGCCCTTTAACATCCTTTAAACCCTCCAAAAATTGGCCCCATTCTCTTCCATTGTTAATGCCACACTGTAACTTAGATTTTTGCTTTTTATTTAAAAAAAGGAGGGATGAATCAATACATTTTTGTGGAAATCAGCATTATGTCACAAATGTTGTCGATTGAGTAACTTCTATTATATCCAGAGTTTTCCTTTCATATTGTAATATTAATATGATTTCATATTGTTGAAAAATAACGGAGAGTTCAACTCTAAATTCTAATTGGATAAGCTGCTTTCAAAATCGTAAAATTACTATAAACACACGCCTTTGACTGCACAGTCTATATTAATAATGCGTTCATATGGGGGCCTTGGTAGCTCAGCGAGTATTGACGCTGACTACCACCCCTGGAGTCGCGAATCCATGATGTGCTGAGTGACTCCAGCCAGGTCTCCTAAGCAAACAAATTGGCCCGGTTGCTAGGGATTGGCTCGCGATTAAGTGGCTCTCGCTCTCAATGGGGCACGTAGTAAGTTGTGCGTGGATCACGGAGAGTAGCATGAGCCTCCACATGCTGTGAGTCTCCGCGGTGTCATGCACAGCGTGCCATGTGATAAGATGCGCGGATTGACGGTTTCAGAAGCGGAGGCAACTGAGACTTGTCCTCCGCCACCCAATTGGGCATTCCAAAATTGTGGAGAAAAGAGGATTCAAAAATAAATAAATAAAATAAATAAATAAATGCATTTATATCCTGTCGGAATTATTGTAATTACCATATGACAATTCAGAGAATCTGTTCTGATCTGTTTGCATGTTTCAGTGCTTCAATGGCAAGACTCGTGGCAAAACAAATTCATGTGTGGTTTTGTTGTTGATGAAAACAAACTATTTAATCACTACATTATTTAATCTGCATTTGTTCTTGCAAACATAAGCTCTCCAGGTAACAGTGGCTGTAATAAAATGGCATTTCAATCAGAAATATGCGAACTGTCGAGGGAGGCTGCTGCCATTTTGGTTCTTTTAATGTGATTTCACAACTGTCAAAGCTTTTATAAATTTCCGAGTTTACAACTCATAATTAAAGTAAATCCGACATGACTATAAGCACTGTAAGGCGCCAAGCTGCTATGTTGCCTGGCAACCGTTAAGATAATGAACTACACTATATGGCCAGAAATTTGTGTGCCAAACTTCCCTATTTTTGCTCTCTAGGATTTCATTGTGACCGGAATCTTTGCTTTCTTGTGGCTGGTCTCTTCCTCAGCCTGGGCTAAAGGTTTAACAGATGTCAAGAATGCTACTAATCCTGATACCCTAATACTGGCATGTCCGCAAGGTTTATGCAAACCCAAAAGCTACCCTGCCATGGGACGCCTCAATGCCTCTGTGGTAAGCACCATTGATAAATGTAATTCTGGCATTATTCCTTAAATTAAAGGGATAGTTCTCTCATCATTTACTCACCCTCATGCCATCCCGGATGTGTATGACTGACTTTCTACTGCTGAACACAAACAAAGATTTTAAAAAGAATATTTCAATTCTGTAGGTCCATACAATGCAAGTGAATGGTGACCAGAACTTTGAAGCTCCAAAAATCACAAAGGCTGCATAAAAGTCATCCATACGACACCAGGGGTTTAATCCATGTCTTCTGAAGCGATGCAATGACTTTGGGTGAGAAACAGATCAATATTTCAATCTTTTTTTACTATAAATCTCCACTTTCAATTTCAGAATGTAAAATAATAATGTAAAAGTGAAAGTGGAGATTTATAGTAAAAAGGACTCTGTTTCTCATCCACACCTATTACATGGCCTCTGAAGACATGGATTTAAACACTGGTGTCTTATGGAGTTCTTTTATGCTGCCTTTATGTGCCTTTTGGAGCTTGAAAGGTCTGGTCACCATTGACTTGCTTTGTATGGACCTACAGAGCTGAGATATTCTTCTAAAATTCTTTGTTTGTGTTCTGCTGAGTAAAGAAAGTCATACTCACCTGTGATGGCATGAAAGTGAGTAAACGATGAGAGAATTTTCATTTTTGGGTGAACTATCCCTTTAAGCCTAGTTAAATAGACAGTACACCAAAAATGACAATACTTGTACTTTTCTCTTTTCTGCATCCTCTAGCTTTTTGGATTCCTAAACCTCATCTTGTGGGCAGGAAACTGCTGGTTCATCTACAAGGAGACTCCGTTTCATAAACCAGCCAGTCCACCACCCAACACGGAGGGAGTTTCAACCTCTTAGTTAAACAAGACAGGCTCCTTCCTCTCCTCTCAAGTCATTCAGAAAGCAGAGGATATCCCTGTTTGTTATTGTCGACACATCGAAAAGAAACTACACTTTAATATGCAAAGGCTTCAAATCAGGCCACTACATTATAAATGCAAAATATTCATAATTTCTTTGATTTTTGTTTATTTCAATAATGGTGTCTGTTTTGATGGCACTGTCAGAAGCAAATGTTTTCAAACAGGTCATCTGAAGCAAAGCCAAAAAATAAACCAAATTTTAAATTAAATCACATGTCAAATAGTGTGAAATGAAGACTTCTGTTATTGAAGTTTGTGTATCATTTTTTATAATTTGAGTTTAAGATTACCTGCATTTCAATAACTCTAAATATATTCACTACATTAAATCAGACCTCATGAAACAGACAAGCGCTTGTGAATTGCGTCCGCGAGCACTAACTCTCAGCAACCCTAATATCTTACTGTAGACATTTAAAGCTTGCCTTTCTGTGCATTTTTTTTTTTTTTTTTTACTATTTATTTGTTTAAGTGCCTTTTCATTTATGTTCATGATAGGCTATTTTGTCATCTAAGTCACCTTGTCAGGGAAGGACAAACTGAAATTCTTTCAGCCATATAGTTTGTAATATTAAGTCTGTTTTATAATTTTTTTAGTTGAGTCTTTGGTTAACGTGGTATTTGGTAACAAATTACTTTTCCAAAGGCCGGTAGAAAAATGCTTTTTTATTTTTTTAATTTTTTTTGTCTTCTGTTGTTATTTGTTTTAGGCTCTTGGGCTGAAATGTATATTTTCAGAAAGAAGTTTAATTTTGCGCATCTCTATCTTGTTTTACCATCTTGTATTTTTTACAGAAGAAAGTGTGGGTAGGCATTCGGTTTAATCATGGCGAGTAGAATCATTTGTTAATGGTGACTGTGTGGAGTTCTGTTAAAAAAAAAAGTATTGGTATTTGTTTTTCTTTTTTAATCAGAAAATATTTCTGTCTTTTATTAAATCCTTATATAGTTGTTTTAATCATCAGAAGAAAACTTTGGATATTCATTGCCACATCTAATCTTAGCCAGTTGCTGGGTCTGTCAACATAATTGAGTGCAAATAGGCTTAAACATATTAAATTATTAATATAAATTGCATCAGATTGTAGGAAATGTAGTTCAGTGTTTAATTGTGATTAAAGGGAAAAAAGTATGACTTGCCATCAAAAATCTCAAAGTCTTTCTTCTGGTCACATGTTGACTCTGAGAATATTTTGTTGTCTTGGAGAAATCCTCAAAGTTAGTTTTTTTTTTTGGGGGGGGGGGGGAATCTTCAGATTGACTTTTGGAAAATATAGGCCTGTATTTTTGTTGTGTTTTGTGTCAGGAAAATATTTCCACAAAGGCTGTTCGCAGCTTTGGTTAGTATTAAAAGAGACCTGATAATTTTGTCGTGTTTTATTTCCAAAAGCCTGCTGTTTACTTGATAACCACTAGATGGTAGTATTGTAAACGCAATAAAAACCATCCATTTAAATCCCACTGGTGTCAACATTTATTGTAGGCTCAAGTTAATAACACATTTGGTAAATGCAGCAGTCAACACGAGGATGATAGACGTGTATCGTTGATACTCTCCATTCATTCTTAAATTTGAAAAATGATTATGGTTGAACTATAACACCAAATGTTACTGAAACTAAACGAATGAAGTGAAACAACACTAACTACGTATATGTTAGACTAATTGTTAACAAAACACGAGTATTTTAAGCAGGCGTTGTTGTACTTTAGTGAATCTTGTGGAAACGAAATTAATGTCTGGATCATATTTCAACCCAACATCCGGGAAAGGGAAAAAAAAACAAAGTTATATAGTGAGTTTAGGACCATCAAGATTTTTTGCATTGTGACATTATTTTCATGACAATCTTATTCTCATTACTGTAATGTATTACAAATAAATAATACATATTCAAATCTTGGTGTAGTATGGTTTTTGCTACTTGATTAGAGTGATGAGAGTGAGATTTCCCCGCCATTACAGTAATAATATATTTTTGGTAAATGTGAAAATGTCATAAAGAAAATACTTAATGGATCTAAAATAGGCAAGAGAATCGGAAATATTTCAATACAGTTTTAATTTGGCGTGCTGTTTTTGCATGAAATAACAGTACGTTTGTTTCGCCAAAGGGTTTGCAGTTTACAAACGTAATTAAAATAGTGATGTTAAATAAGAATACATAAAATAAATAAATAAAAATTCTAAGTAATATAAACTGCAACAGTGCAAATAAAGCAAGTAACATTAGAAAAGTAGGACAAAATTAGGCCTATCATTTTTAATTATTTATTTATTTTAGATTTGAGTGGTTTCCTAATGTTTTTTTTTTTTTTTGTTTTGTTTTTTTAACTGAAAGCCAGTTGTTAAATATCTCTTTTAAGTGTCAGTGATAATCTTTGGTGTTATTCTACAATATTTCTACTATCATCTCAGTAATTAATATTGAAGGATTACAATCTTTGGTGCTTTGTTGTGTCACTGGTGTTACCAGTGTTTGTTTATATATATATATATATAGGACATATAAGTAATTTTATATTTATTGACTGTTGCTTCATTCAAGAGTAAGATTTTAAGGATTGTATCATTATATTTTTATGACTGTCCTTCAAATATATCTATTATTATAGCAAAGATATGGTGCAAAAGAGCAAATGCCACACAATCACACTTTTTATAAATCAAATTAATATTAATAAAAGCTTAATATCCTATTTTTTATTTTATTTTTGCTTTACAATAAATGTTTATAAGTTTACATTAGTTTACATTTTTATAAATAAAATATATCTTGAGACATTTTGCTATCCCAAAAGTGGACGTTTCTGTAGAATGACCCATGTATATATTTTTTTAATATTTTATTGCAAATTACATAAAGACCAGTGAGAACCACATTAAAGAAATACGGGGAAAAAGGCAGAAATAATAAATAAATAAAAATAAAATAATATATATAATAATAAAAATCATACTATATAAAAATTAAATTAAAAAATTACAGAAATGCTCAATCATATATTTATAGATTTGTTTTACACAGTGAAATATTTAACTCATTACGTAAAAAGTGCGCGCGCACACAGGTCCCCCCTCCGCTCGCGTGAGCGCGCGCTGTGACGTCAGCGCCGTGCCGCGCAATGATGATGGCGGTGCGTGCACGCGCAGTTCAAGTAATGGCTGCTCTGGAACGGCGGGTGCCTTGTCTCGATGATTTCGTGGGCCAGAGCTGGAGCGCCTGGGCGGAACGAGCCAACCTGACGGCATCGGAGGGTGAGTGAGAATTTCGTCGCCCGCATTTCTCCATCCACCGCCCAAACATCCCATGGATGTGCTTTATATTTCGTGGAAAAAGCACGGCATCCCGATCCATGTTACCCAAACAAAGAACCTGCCGGGTCCTAGTGCCGGCCGGTTTATGTGCGTGCGCTCGCTCACTCTCGCGCTCAGGTCTTGAAGACTGTTCTTCATCTTTTCAAGCTGCTTTTTAAGAAACAGCTTGCTTTATAATAAAATTGTTTTAACAGTTTTCTCACTCTATATATATATATATCGGACATACATGGCCACAAATCACATTTATACAATAAAGCATTAATGCATACAGTAGGAACAACTTTCTCCAGCCACTATGAGAGAAAGACGCCGGTGTTGGTATAGATGGAGGAGGAGTTTGACGCTGTTCCTACCATGTTAGATGGGGAAAAGCTCGTTTAAGCGTCTGTAAAACATCCGTGCAGCAATGATTGATCGATCGCTTTGGTTACAGATTAATATAACTGCCCTTTCATAGGGAGGATCGTGATCTCTCTTCCCTCTCCACAGATCTAATACCTGATCAGTATCGTCATAATAGAATGTGTTCCGCGTTTGTATTGTCTGCAACTACAAATGAAACAAACGCACCTAGTTTGAAACAATGTATCACCCCATTGGCTGCTGGCACATAATCATTAACAGTTAATAGTGTAGGAATCATTTGCAGGTACAGTTTTTAATGTTGGCTCCATCCAGAGAAGTGCTTATGGTTCACTGATGACCAGTTTATGTCACAGATTGTATTTACACTGAAAATCATGTAAAAATGTTGCTAGATCTCCAGTAATTATCCTGGGTCAACACAGACGTATCCTTAATTTGTTATAGAGCCCTTGAATTTTTTTTTTTACAGTTTTTACTCAATATTTGATCATATATTAAGGGTAGGGGGACCAAACATAATAGGTTTAGAATCAACCAGTAAAAAAACCATATTGGTCAACCACTAATCTAAATATTGTAGGTAGATGTTCCCCTCATGGTGAGAGAACTCCATTGAAGGTAATTTGTTGAAATATTTTTTGTGGTCATGCTTTGGAATGTATCTTCTATAACATGCATTTTAAATCATTTATTGTAGGGTCTGATGCCGATGAACACAGCAAGAATGGCAAAAAAGTGATGGAAACCATGACACTGAGGAAAGAGGGTAGGCATTCCCTTCTATGCCATGACGAAGTAACGCAGTAAACCCTAAAACGACCATAACAACGACGATTTACACAACTTAACAGCTCAAATAATACACAAGTTTTAACAGAATAATTAATGTAAGTGCTTTTATAACGTTATAAGCTTCACATTTCTGCCTTGAACCCTCCAAAAATTGGCCCCATTCACATCCATTGTAAGTGCTTCACTGTAACCTCGATTTTAGCCGCTTTTTTTTTTTTTTTTAAAGGAGGGATGCAACAAAATTGTTGTTGTGATCGGCATTATGCACAAATGCTGCCGTTTGAGCTTAATTGAATTTTGAATATTTCTTTAATGTTAGACTGGTTTAAACACCAGCCAGTATTTGGACATTGGGTTGTCGGCATTGCTGCTAAACCTGCCCACCTTGCTGATTAACAGAAATAGTAGTTTCCCCTCAGCGTCATTTCCAACAGCCTTGTCAATTGAAAATAAACATTTGTTAATTTTAGTAAATATTTCATAAAATAACTGCTCATTCAATTTCTGTTATAATTGCAATTATAAAATAGGGTGAATCCAGGTAAATGGGGCCACTTTTTATGTTTCATATTAATGACAAAAAAATTACCCAGTCGCTGTATACGTTGTATTGGCCACCCTCTGAAAATCAGCATTGGCCATTGAAAATCCCATTGAAATCTTGATTATCCACTAAACCCATTCCAACATAATTCTCTTATTCCTCAATATAAAAGTCCTTCAAATATAATGGACTTTTAAATACAGAGATGACCTTTGGAGATTCATTTATTTTCTAATGCATACAAGAACATCTTTTTTTGCTCAACAGATCATGCCCTAGGTAGTTCTTTAGGATGTTAAGTCAACTTGCTCTCTAGAATAAACATATTCAGAGATGCATCCCTTATAGAAATGTCGGTCTTCTGTTTAACAGAGCTGATATACATAATTAACATCTTAAAGTTAGGTGAACTGGGCTTGGGGTGGGACAAGATGGGTCAATCTTAAAGAACGCTCTATTGTTATGCGGCTACAGATATGTCCATCTTTGGTCATTATCCTGGGCACGATGACTTTTACCTGGTGGTGTGCGGCCACTGCAGTCAGGTGGTGAAGCCTCAGGCATTCGAGAAGCATTGCGAGAGGAGACATGGCCCTCTGGGTAAGCTCTATGCACACCTCCGCTCCACCCCACCTCAACTGCAGCAACAGAGACCCCGCCATGGACACACCCCGCCCTCCCATGGTACCTCCTCTTGGAGTGGAAGAAATCAGAATGTTGGGCCACCGCGGGCGTCTCCGCAGTCTCCATCCACGCTGCCGCAGTTCAGACACGCAAAGCCTCCGAAAGATGGAGTTTGGTAAGATTCACTGTTATGTTCTTGGTATCATAAAATATACTACAGTGAAAGAAACAATATGGAAATTTGTAACAAGAATTTTTAAAACTAAATATTTTCAAAATCGACTAGTTGATGGGTTGCATAAGCTTACATAAGGATAGTTCACCCAAAACTGAAAATTCTGTCATTTACTTACCCTTATGTTGTTCCAAACACTGATGGTTGACTGACTTCCATGAGTTTTCATTTTTGGGTGGACTAGCTCTTTTAGGGAAGACCTGTATTAAGGCCCCGATATACTTACGAAGAAATTCTTCTTCGTTCAGTGTCAAAAAGAAGTTCTAAACAGCTGAGCAACGGTATACTGTTTGCGAACATTCAGACAACCGCCACACCACTGTGGGAGGCGTTCAGAAGTACATTTAAAAAGGAGGATGGTACATGTAAACCTTAACAAATGTGACATTAAATTGTGTTATCAATGACTTTATGCCTCATTCTATATGTAGAATTCACATGAGGTCAGTAAAAGTTGTTTTAACCATTTTATAATGATTTAAAGTAATATATATGCAGTAGATATTGTTTAGTTTGTCTTATTTACATTCTGAATTGACGCTTATGCGCTATACGTGGCCATAATACACGCCGGTTACACTGTTATTGCAATTTATGATGACACTGATACTATTGCAAAGATGGGTGGATAAAAGAGTGTTAATGTGCAGAATAAAGACAAAAGAATGACGATAGGCATATCTTACTTTGGGCAGATGTGTGAATGGCTTTCGTTGTGGATGGCAAATGAGTGAATGGGCACTTGAGAGTATTTGAGTAGATTTGA